>NC_090650.1:322026814-322381814 GCF_040937935.1 Hyperolius riggenbachi
TCTTTAATATAGGTTTAAGTGAGTTTTAGAAAAAACATAAAAACTGACATAGGTAAGAATCGTGAAAGCTGCTCATTGTGGTGTAAAAAGTTAAAATACTAACCATTTTTTTCAGAGGAAGCATAGGGGACAGATTTACAAACAATTATACAATTTTAGAAATTATTATTTGTTAGGTAATGAGTCATTGTAATTGATGAAGTTGGTATTGAAATGAAAGGTAAAGATAACAAGCAATGAAGTTGTTTTATATTCATACGGTGCCCTTTTTATACAGTTAGCAACAATAGAGAGAGTTTGTATTGATGGCGCCTATTAAAAAGTTATTATTACATGTCTCGGAAGACACAGAAGAGAAGAACGCCTGCCGGACACAGAGACTCCACTACCTGGAGGAGGATAAGTAAAGCACTTACAGTTCCACTACCTGCACCGAACTCTGGATCAGAGGGAGTAAAGAGGGAATAGTAGAATATCATTATTAAAAGCAATAATTTACGGCAGGGCTGTGGAGTCGGTACAAAAATCATCCAACTCGGACTCCTCAGTTTCTGAAACCCCCGACTCCTATTCCAGGTACCCAAAATTGCCCCGACTCCTCGTCTCTGACTCCACAGCCCTGTTTTGCGGCATTTTCTAACTTACTTGTACTTGTGTACAAAAGCAAATAATAACTGTATTGGTAATAAAAAGTAGGAAAACACGTTTTTATGGAATATTATGTCAGAGTTTAATCTCGCTTTAAGTAGGCATGATTTATAAGCGTTGAGTTTCAGTGCAACTTAATACAGACCATGATCCGGACGTGGAATCATCATACATGATTGCTCAAAAGGCCTCCCAGCGGCAGGTAGCTTACAGGCCGGATACGGCATTGGCTATTAGCGGTGCTGGCAACTGTCCCGCGATCTAGCCGCTCATGTTAAGTCACCTGACCATCTAAACAAGGAAGGTGGATCCCAA
The DNA here is from genome assembly GCF_040937935.1 of Hyperolius riggenbachi. Lineage (NCBI taxonomy): Eukaryota > Metazoa > Chordata > Amphibia > Anura > Hyperoliidae > Hyperolius > Hyperolius riggenbachi. The sequence continues at coordinate 322,027,778 of NC_090650.1, forward strand.
TAAGTCTCATAGCCCCCTTCATAAAAGGTAAATCAGTAGAAAACAGAAGCGTCACAAATATTTAATCTGTAGCTTCATCTCCACATTGCAGCAGTTTCTTCTTCTGTATGTGTGGCCAGGTTGAGTTTTTAATTGTGATGTTTTCATTTTTTAGAATGGAAGACAAGGGTGAAGTGAAATGCATCAAGTTTTCATTGGGAAATAAAATCCTTGCTGTGCAGAGGACCGCTAAGACTGTGGTTAGTAATGGGGTTATTGTGTATTAACCAGACTGTGCAGTTCTCATGTCCGCTTTCTTGGGGATTTCGCATATAAATATAGCCTCAAGAAACATTCCTTTGCCATCACTTATGCTGTGTTGAATAATCATTATTTTTGTAATGTCCAGAATATTAATGTGTACCCATGTGTAGTCATGGGTACATACAGTACTAATCCTACTTAGAAGTTGTCTGTGTGTTCCCTTTTGATTTGTGTTTTTCATTGCAAGGGTTAATAAACCAGTGCTTCACCTGTGCAGATGATGCAGTTACACTAGCAGCCATGGCTGCTGTTACCAGGGCTGTGGAGTCAGAGCAGTTTTGGGTACCTGGAGTTGGGCAAAAAAAAAATACTCCAACGCCTAATAAATTTACACTGTAATTAAAAGAGAAAATATGATGAAATGTTCTATTTCTCAGATAATAGTCATCATAAATAAAAGTAATAGCTGTGCTTAGTCCACAAAAATGAGATAAACCAACCGCAAAACAAGTTATTTGAGCTGCTGCAATAAAGCAGTCACCATATTTTTAAAGTCCTATATACTAATCTGATTTAGACTATATGTCTGTGTACACAGGAATCCTTTTATATATAATTAATAACATCTTTGCTGTAAGAATAAAGACTGATCTGTATTTTTGTCACTAGTAGGAATGGTCAATAAGATGCTAATAATTCTGTGTTGATGCTGGTTTTGCTCATGAAATCAATGAATTTGATATGTTGCTACCTTTTGGGTTGGTGACTTTAAATTAAGTTACACAGTAGTTCTATACACTACTAGAGATGCAAGCGAACCGTTCGCCAGCGAATCTCTATGGGCCTGCACTACTTCCGGGTCGCTATGACCGGGAGTAGTAGGGCTGCGCTGGGCTGGCGGTGCGCGTCTTTGATCACGCGCCTGTTGCTGGGCGCACTCTGCGCATGAGCGTGACGTCACTCATGACATCACGCACATGCGCATAACGTGCCCGGCAACAGGCGCGCGATCAAGGACGCGCACCGCCAGCCCAGCGCAGCCCTACTACTCCCAGTCATAGCGACCCGGAAGTAGTACATGGTGAGGGGTACATGTGCACTCCCTGCGGAGCTGTTGTGAAGTCACTGAGAATGTTGTGTACATTGAATGCAGAGGTGTTGTCTATCACCTGTAATCCTGGTTCAGATCGTGCACGAAGGATGTGTAATGCTAGGTACACACAATGTGTTTTTTCAGTCGATTTTCTGTCCGATCCATTCTCGTATCTTTTCTTATTAATTTTTGTTCACTTCTATGAGAAATCGATGGGAAAAAGATCGGAAATAATATTAGACATGATGGAAATTATCTATCGAACCATCTATCTAACACAAAATTGTATGGTGTGTACCTAGCATAATAAAGGAAGAATCCCCTCATTCTCCTGCAGAGTACCTGCACATTACATGTACCCACAGTTAGATTGCCTAGGGGCCCGATCGATAATCTTTGTTCTTGTCTACACCCCCTTACCAAGGACTAGTTTTGATTTTTATTTAGCAGCTACTCTACAGCTACAGTATATTCTACGTTTATTTAAAATGGTGTACATAAAATAAAAAATAAATAAATAAAAAAAAAGAGGTGCTCTAATGCTTATAAGTTAGAATACCCCAACACAGCCTTTTTAATAAGGTTCACTGGAACCTCCTATCAGCTGGGTTCCGGCGCATAGCTCTGCCCCCTTGCAGAAAGTGGACCTGGCCTTTTCTATATCGGTTGTAAAAAAGATCACTAGCTTTTTCTGCAAGGTGGCAGGGCTACACGCTGAAACCCAGCCGGTATGGGGCTCCAGTGAATCTTATTATACAAGTCAGATGCTGGGGCAGTCACGTTGGCAATGACAGGCCCGGGTGGCTGACAGCATAGTGTCAGCTTCCTGGCCAGGAGCTTTTTATTCGCAAAAGCAAATGCCATTTTAATATACGGTAGTGTAACATTTCTAAACTTTGGCAGTGATTGAATGCCTTTTATGTTATACTTTCAATCAACAAGATTGTTATATGCAAATTAGGAGTCTAGAAATCATAAACTGAAGAATTGGAGTCTGAAGATTTTTGTACCGACTCCACAGCCCTGGATGTTAAGTTTCAAACCCAGCCCATAAAGTGTACTCTAGGAGGTAGAAATGGGGATGTGAAGTGAAAATATTATACTGTAATGAATTATATGTGTAGAACAGCTAAGAAATAGAACATTATTAACAAAGAATAGAGTTTCATATTGTTTACTGTACAGGAAGAGTTAAGAAACTTCACTCACTTATTCAAAAGAGCTTCTCTGAGCTCTCCGACCCAACTTGGGTCAGAGACCTATTTTCTGAAGCATGTATACATCAAAGATACAGTGAGAGGCAGCTTCAGATAAGGTTTTACTAAAGGGGAGTTCAAAGGTTCATTAGCTCTGCTCTGTTTCATAGTGTTGTTTGTAATTGCAAATATGACAGAATGATGCAATGTTTAAAAAAAAAAACAAAAAAAAAAAAACCTTTAACTGAAAATAAAAATCCCATTCTGCTAACCGCTTCTGGACGGTGGTAATTGAAATCTGCGCCCTGTTTGGTGGCTGTTATTCCTGCCAAAGCGTAGCTTTCACCTCGCCGCTCTCGTTGCTCTCACCAATTGTGTCGCTCTTTGCTCGCCCCAGCTTGCTAATCCTGCTGTCGGTATGACAGCAGAGATCTGTGAGCCGGTCAGAAGCTTCTGACCCTGTCATCAGTGTGAGTAAATCCCATTGGCTTACATTGATCACAGGGTCAGGAGCCAATGAAAGCAGCTCCTGACCGGCTCACAGAGCTCTGCTGTAATAGGGACAGCAGAGTGAGTGGGTGGGCTGAGGCGACTGGTGGACGGCGGTAGCAGCGGTTTTTGGTGCCAGCGGTCTCTGGTCCTTAAAGCGGTATCGTCACCATAAAAATAAAATTTCAACAGCAACTGGTCTGAGTGTATTAAGTGATAAAGATGCTAATCCTGCATTCAAAACTTGCAAAACTTTTTCTGCTGTTATGGTTTGGAGTTATCACATACTTCAGGAGCACTGGCCCTTTAGTAGTTGTGCCAAAGAGTTGCATGCTGGGGGTTCTTTTTATCTATAATCTATTCCTCCTCTTCCCTTTATTTCCCTGCAAGTTTCTTATCTGAAACCTAATCCCCTACTCACTTGTGTTTACAAGCAAGGCTGAGGCGACTCAGCGATTGGAGGAGACAAGAAAAAAAGTAAAGGGCAGAAATGACATCACGAGTTAGTCTTAACTGTGGGCAAAAGACATGGCCCCCACCAGGAACAGAATTCTCGTAATTTACTATATAATATTCACTGAAATCAAAACGTGGACAGTATAATACATGTGTTATATAAGCAGATCAAGTATTTATCTACTTATATATGTGTTTTTTTCCATGGTATAGTATGGCTGATCCTACTGCTTTAAGGGGGCAGAGACCACTAGTACTGAAGGGGGTAATTATCTGTACTACACATACAATTCATTATCATGAGGTTTTGGTTTTTTTGCTTCAGTGTCACTTTAAAAAGAGATACTTAAGTAAACGGAAGCCTCTGTACCTTTCAGATGCTTCTCAGTGCTGGCCACCCCCATGTGCAGAACCCTAGAAACATACCCAACAACAGCTTGTTGGGTATGTTTGCGTGGCTGTGCTCGGCGTGGTCTTTCCACTGTATATGAGCACAGCTGTACTGTGCCTCGTATGCGAGTAGCTTTGGCTTAGTGCATAGGCTTGGCCGTGCTTGAGCAGGTGCAATACGGCCACATTCATGCATGAAAATGCACAGGTGCAAGCTTCAAGAGGGTCCGGTCAATAAGGAGGTCTGGTCAACCAGGAGGCCGCAATAACAGCATAGGGGGAGATATACAGGCTGGGAACATGAACAATCACTCGCGTTTCCATGCCTGTCGGCCGGTGACGGCCAAACCGGAAGTGTTCGCCGGCGGGTCCTGGGCCATCGGAGCGGGGCTGCGAGGGCACCGATCGGCTGCAGGGGGCTGAAGCCCCAGGTGAGTAAATCTCATTTTTTTTCACTGACTTTAGGTTCACTTTAAGAGCCTGGATATGGTGTGTTCAGTTGGGTTTATTTTATATTGTAATGTATAATTGTATCTTTAGAGCTACCGCATTTTTCGGAATAGAAGACGCTCCAGCATAAAGAAGCAAGACACACAAAAATCAGGAAAAAATAAATAAACTAAACCTGGTGTGTCTATGGTCCAGGGACATCTTATGGACCTTTAACCCCCCAAAAACTGTTTCTGAACTACTCTATCTACACTACACTGCCCAGCAACACTACACTAAGCCCTGTGGCTCCCTACCAGTTACACTACAATACACTGATCCCTGCTGCCCACCAACTAAGCTACACAGCAATACACTACACTGCACTTAAAGGAGTTGTCAGGCAAAATTTAATAAAATAAACACTACTTACCGGGGACTTCCTCCAGCCCCAAGCTCCCAGGACCTCCCTTGCTGCAGCTCTGCCCGCAGCCGTTTCCCGGAGCTCCGACCCGGTCCCCGACGATGAAGTCAGAGCGACCTGGAGCTCTGTACTGCGCCTGCGCGATCGGCGCTGTCAATCACCGCCACGTGGGCTGGAGCAGACTGCGCAGGCACAGAACTACTTCACCTCCGCAGTACGCTCTGGCCCTAGTGGCGGCGATTGACAGCGCCGATTGCGCAGTACAGAGCGACCTCCAGGTCGCTCTGACGTCATCGCCGGGGACCGGGTCGGAGCTCCGGCAAACGGCTGCGGGCAGAGCTGCAGCAAGGGAGGTCCTGGGAGCTTGGGGCTGGAGGAAGTCCCCGGTAAGTAGCGTTTATTTTATTAAATTTTGCCTGACAACTCCTTTAAAGCGGATCCGAGATGAAAAAACAACTATAACAAGTAACTTGTCTATATATCTTATCTAAAGTTTAGATGGTTTACACAGCAAATCTAGCTGCAAACAGTTTTAATAGAATATGATTATTTATTCCTGTGATACGACAGCAGCCATGTTGTTTGTAAACATTACACAGAGGCAGGCTTATCTGTATCTTGAGCCATCAGCCTAATCCCCTCTCCTCCTCCCCTCTGCCTCTGAAATCAATGGCTAGTAACACCTCCCCCTCCTGCCCAGACTGAGCTCCCATAAGCCCTTGCTACTGCCAAGGCTCTCTGAAAAAAACCTGTGGGCGTGGCTTTTTTAGTTTATAAGGAATTAGAGTATTAAAACAAAAACAAAAAAGTATTTGGCTTGAGGAATGCCCTATAAACAATAGGAAAGGAACACAATTATGCAATGTGTAAAAGTTCACCTCGGATCCACTTTAACTACACTGCACTGCGCTAAACTACACTACAATTAACTAATCTAAACTATCCTACAATACACTTTTATGCTTTACCTGCTCCTGCAGCCAAGATCCTCTTCCCCTGGCTCTGTCAGCGATCCTTTCCTGCATGTCCTCTCCTCCTGGCTCCTGCAGCATGCTCCTCTTCAGTGGCAGCAGTAGGCAGGACACCAGCCGCCTACTGCTATGCTGAACAGCCGGCTCCTCCATACCGCTGCCTGCATCCAAGCCATCTCTGTACACTACTGGTGCACGCATTAGGCGGCCGGTGTCTGCCTACCGCTGCCACTGCAGAGGTTCACCATGCAAGAGGAGAGGAGAATGCAGAAGAGGATTGCTGCATGAGCCAGGGGAAAGGATCGCAGCTGCAGGAGCAGGTAAAGTATAGCAGTAGCTTCCCTGTGCACTCTGCATTGATTTTTCCGTATCTTTAGAATATATGACCAAATTTTGGGGGACAAAAAGTGCGTCTTATGTTCTGAAAAGTACAGTATATGAATCGGGCAACCAGTTAGGAATCTGAGTGTTGAATGGATCAAGGAATCAAGATTGCAGGAGAGGTCAGTATGTGTCTTTGAGGGGAAACCTGCTTTAGAGTCTGCAGGGAGAAAAGCAGAGCAGGAGGAGAAAGATGCCAAAAAAGCTGCAGAAAGAATAAAGCCCAATACAATGCTAGCAGGCAGGGCTGCATGGTCATTGATTTTGGTGCAGGGAGCAGCAAAGGGAACAAGTCTACAGCAAGCACCACATAGTGATTGGTAAGCTTCGGCATGCTATGTGCAAGGTTAGGGTTAGGCATATTAATAGGAGGGTTAGCTATAGCTGTAGGAGGCATAGGGTTGTAGGAGTTTAGAGAAGAGTACAATCAGGAATGCACCAGTTGAGAAAGAACCATCGCTAAGTTGGTAGCATAACGGTATGTTACTGATATTCTATTGGCACAGCCTGCATCATAAATCCTTAGGGTTGAATATAAACATACACTCCATAGACAGACTATTCCATTGCTCTGATATGCTTCCAAATGATTCTCAACACAGCACTTTTGTACTGGCTACCATTTATTTTCTTCTTCTGAATAATAAGGTAGTCCAGTGCTGTATGGGGTGGATTTTTATTTCCTGGCCACTGAAATTAAGCTTACGCACAATCTTTCCCATCAGATTGATCAATAATTTTCAGCATGTCTGATCTGCTTCCGATCGATTTAAGAGAGAGATTTTGAGAACACTACTGCACAAAATTGATCCCTCTTTCGATCAGAAGCAGATCGTACATGCTGAAAATTATCAATCAACAGGAAAATACCTGCCAAGCTGAAAATTGCATGGTGTTTATAAGTCTTAACACTGTTCTAGCACTTTTTTTTAATCCGTTCTATTTTAATCATGTACATTATTTTCATTTTTATTTTTTTTGTAGGACTTCATCAATTTAATTCAAGATTACTCTCAGCTAGAGTATTCACAAGAATGTAAGGTAAGCCGTGTATCTTGTGTTTAACTTGCTCAGTCAATATGTTCTTTGTTCTAAGGCTGGGCTAATCTGAGCCCCCTCTTCAGGCAGAGTGCAGTCAGTGCATTCCATTGTGTTATGCAAACATGGGTAATATTTGTCTTTGAACTATTTAGGTTTTTTAGTTGACTTAAAGGGATACTGTAGGGGGGTCGGGGGAAAATGAGCTGAACTTACCCGGGGCTTCTAATGGTCCCCCGCAGACATCCTGTGCCCGCGCAGCCGCTCACCGATGCTCCGGCCCCGCCTCCAGTTCACTTCTGGAATTTCTGACTTTAAAGTCAGAAAACCACTGCGCCTGCGTTGCCGTGTCCTCGATCGCGCTGATATCAAGAGCGCACAGCGCAGGCCCAGTATGGTCTGTGTCTGCGCAGTACACTCCTGGTGACATCAGCGGGAGCGAGGACACGGCAACGCAGGCGCAGTGGTTTTCTGACTTTAAAGTCAGAGATTCCAGAAGTGAACCGGAGGCGGGGCCGGAGCATTGGGGAGTGGCTGCGCCAACACAGGATGTCTGCGGGGGACCATTAGAAGCCCCGGGTAAGTTCAGCTCATTTTCTCCCGACCCCCCCCCCCCTACAGTATCCCTTTAAGAAATGTATGTTTTTGTGTCTTGTATGTTTTGAGCTTAGGAAAAGTTTGCTTTGTATGAAAATATTTTTCAAATACAGCTATACCAATTAAACATTTTTTTTCCTATCTACTAAAGACAAAAAATGCCAAGATTTTGGGGTTTTGCTGGACGAGTGCTACCGAGATTGTTTTCATAACGGACCAAGGAATTGAATTTTATCAGGTATGATGTGTAAAAATAATTTCATAGCATGCGCCACGTATGGAAAATATTATAAACTGCAGTTGTGTTTCTGAAAGGATAGCATTATATAAATTCCGGGATCATCCACCAAACCGAGGCTCTTAAAGGGTCACTTAAGGCAGGAATAAAAAATAGGTTTTACTCTCCTGGGGCTTCTACCAGGCCCTCCAGCCATCCTGTGCCCTCGCAGTCACTCACGGAACCTCCTGTCCTACGCCGCCAGCTAGTTTCGTATTTGCCGACAGGCCTGGCCAGGCGTATTTTTCTTTGTGCTCCCGCCCGCAATACCGTCCTGCGTCTGTGCAGGGCTCTATTGAGGACGGGAACATGAAGAAGGGTACGCAGGCACAGAAAGCCCGCAAACTCCCTGTCAGGGCCTGTCAGTGAGAGCGAAACTAGCTGGCGGCGGGGGACAGGAGGATCCGTGAGTGACTGCGAGGGCACGGGATGGCTGCAGGGGGCTGGTAGAAGCCCCAGGTGAGTAAAACTGATATTTTTTTTTCCTCACTTAAGTGTCCCTTTAAGACACCTGAAGTGAGAGTGATATGGAGGCTGCAGTATTTATTTCCTTTTAAGCAATACACATTACTTGGCTGTCCTGTTAATCCTCTGCCTCTCATACTTTTAGCCATGAGACCTTAAACAGGCATGCAGATCCGATGTTAAAGTTAAAGTCAAGTTTGACTGAATATGCTGCATGTTTGTTTCAGGTGTGTTATGCTGGAAATACATGGTTCGTTTCTGCCGCAGATAGATGGCTCGCTAGATCATTTCCAACATGTTCGATTGTTTCAACGCTCGATTTCTAATAGAAGTGATTGGAAAAACATAAGAGAAACGATCGGAGGATAAAAGAATCAACTGTAAAAACGAGCGGCAAAAACGATTGAGCGGCAGAAACGAACCGTGTATGCCCAGCATTATCCAGATACTACTGATGCATAAAAGATCGGCAGAACTGCCAGGCAACTAGTATTGTAAAGGAAATAAATATGGTAGCCTCCATATATCTCAATTCCGGTGTCTTTTAAACAAGATTAGGCAAAAAAGGAGATGTTAAAGGGGGTATGACCAAATGTCAGACAGCAAAAGAAACTTTGACACTTTCTACAGACGCTACTCACACTAGCTGCTCCAATGCATTCAATTCAGTATATAGTTACTGTGTACATAGAGACAATTAAAAGTCAGAGATCCTAGTTTACAAAAAAAAAAATGTACATAGTTCTGTTGAGTCACAAACTGCAGTATAGAGGTTTCTGTAACCTGCATACTATGCACCAACCTATTTTAAAGTTGTCTAGGAGCGCACATCATGTCTGTCTGTCTCATGGGGCAAGAGTGCATCCAAACTAATCTCCCAAGGGCACAAACATGCCAGTGTATGCATACCAGTATGAAGCGGTGTAGATGTTTACAAATGGGAGAATAGTTAACCAAAACTAACTGGATTTAACCCTGGTCACAAAGTTATAGGACATGGCTAGATAGCATAATCTCATTTCTCTGCGTCAACGTGGGGTTACCAAGGACAGGTCTTGTTTGACTAGGTACACACCATACTTTTTTCGGCAAATAGATGGTTCAATAGATAAATATCGTCATGTCTGATATTATTTACGATCATTTTTGTGGTTGATTTCTCATAGAGGTGAATGGACATTGATAAGAAAAGATAAGTGAATTAAACTGAAAATTGTTTAACAAAAAAGGTCCTAAATATTTTTAATTTTGATATGCTTCCCAGGTCTAAGACCTTATATCGAAATTTTACACACAAAAAAGCTTGGGAAGGAAAAATGAATCAACTAAGGTTATTATATTCTAAAAATAATCATTTATTTATAAATCCATAATAAAAGATTTTAAAAAATAGCCAAGGCACACACACATAGCAGGAGATGCACTGATTCCATGTCTATTATTGCAACCACCTGGACCCAGGTTAACACCTGTCAATGACTCGTCAGTCATATGAAAAAAGCCATAAATAACCAAAAAAAAATGCATATGCATATAAAGCTGTACAGTAGAAAAATATTCACATATGCATTTTTTTCTGGTTATTTATGGCTTTTTTCATATGACTGACGAGTCATTGACAGGTGTTAACCTGGGTCCAGGTGGTTGAAATAATAGACATGGAATCAGTGCATCTCCTGCTATGTGTGTGTGCCTTGGCTATTTTTTAAAATCTTTTATTATGGATTTATAAATAAATGATTATTTTTAGAATATAATAACCTTAGTTGATTCATTTTTCCTTCCCAAGCTTTTTTGTGTGTAAAATGAACTGAAAATTGATCGGACGGAAAATCAACTGAAAAAACGCATTGTTTGTACCTAGCATTACATGCTCTGCTTTTAAAGAGAGCCCGAGGTGGGTTTGAAGAATGCTATTAAGACACAGAGGCTGGTTCTGCATACTATCGCCAGCCTCTGTGTCTGTACTCTGCCCCCTCTCCCCCCCAGACCCTCCCTGCATTCTGCTGTCCCCCAGAAAAAAAACGCAGTGCTATCGACATGCACCTTGTCACTAGCAGGCTGTTTACTTTAATGCTGCCTGTCACCACCGCTCCCCCGCCTCCTCTATAGCGCCGCTCCCCGTCTGAGTCTCTTCCCTCTAATCAGCTTATGGAGGCGGGGAGGGAAGGGACGCAGGTGAGGAGCCGCAATATAGAGGAGGTGGGGGAGTGGCGGTGAATGGCAGCACAAAGGTAAGCACAAAGCTGCATGTCGCTAGCACTGCGTTTTTTGTTTTCTGGGGACAGCAGAGTGCAGGGGGAGCACAGTACAGACACAGAGGCTGGTGATAGTATGTAGAACCAGCCTCTGTGTCATAATGGCATTCTTCAAACCCACCTCGGGTTCTCTTTAAAGAGAGTCTGAAGCGAGAATAAATCTCGCTTCAGACCTCATAGTTAGCAGGGGCATGTGTGCCCCTGCTAAACCGACGCTATCGCGCCGCTAAACGGGGGTCCCTTCACCCAAATCCCCTCGGTGCAGCGGGGGAGCGCTTCCTGGTTGGGGCAGGGCTAACTGCTGCAGCCCTGCCCCACGCGCGTCTGTCAGCGTGTATCTCCGCCTCTCCCCCGCCCCTCTCAGTCTTCCTTCACTGAGAGGGGCGGGGGAGAGGCGGCGATGCGCCGCTGATAGACGCGACTGGAGGCAGGGCTGCAGCCGTTAGCCCTGCCTCCACGAACGACCAAGTCTGAGACCAAGTCTTGCGGGGGTGGGTTTGGGGGTGAAGGGACCCCCGTTTAGCGGCGCAATAGCGGCGCTTTAGCAGGGGCACACATGCCCCTGCTAACTATGAGCTCTGAAGCGAGATTTATTCTCGCTTCAGAGTCTCTTTAAAGATGGGGAATTCTACTGTGGATATTGGGAGTGCTGTAGATGTGATCTACTTGAGCTTTGCAAAAGCCTTTAATACTCTTCCCTGCAACTGTCTGCCACAGAGGTTGATGATGCAAGGACTGGGGAAGAGTCTATGTGCATGGATAGGGAACTGGGTAATGGACAGGTAGCAAAGAGTTGTGTTCAATTGAGTTCAAAATGAATGCCTGTTAGCAGTGGGGTCCCTTAGAGCAGTGTTTCCCAACCAGTGTGCCGCGGCACACTAGTGTGCCGCGGCATGTTGCCCGGTGTGCCGTACAGGTCTGGCCTCTCGCCAGACCTGTACCTACTTTAGGGTGCAGGAGGGGGGAAGTAGCGCTAGAAGGAGGGGCAGTGGAGGCAGCGGTGGGGAGGGGGGAAATATCCCCCCCCCCCCTCCCTCACCTGGGACCCCTCCTTCTGCCTCTCTCCCCCTCCATTTAGCGGTGGCAAGTGCGGCTCAGCGGCGGGGAGGCATACGGAGAATTACTCACCACTTCCGCGTTCCAAGCGCCGGCAACGTCAAGTCGTCACACATCTCCGCCTTCAATGCCGCCCACTGTTCTTCCTGATTAGCGGAAGCACAGTGGGCGGTATTGAAGGCGGAGATGTGTGACGACATGACGTTGCCGGCGCTTGGAACGCAGAAGTGGTGAGTAATTCTCCGTATGCCTCCCCGCCGCTGAGCCGCACTTGCCACCGCTAAACGGAGGGGGAGAGAGGCAGAAGGAGGGGTCCCAGGTGAGGGAGGGGGGGGGGATATTTCCCCCCTCCCCACCGCTGCCTCCACTGCCCCTCCTTCTAGCGCTGCTTCCCCCCCTCCTGGGCATCTATACTGGGGGGAACTGTACTAGCTATACTGGGGGCAACTAAACTAGCTATACTGGGGGCAACGAAACTAGCTATACTGGGGGCAACGAAACTACCTACACTGGGGGCAACTAAACTAGCTATACTGGGGGCAACTATACTAGCTATACTGGGCACTATACTGGGGCACTACCTACCTATACTGGGCACTATGCTAGCTATACTGGGCACTATGCTAGCTATACTGGGCACTATGCTAGCTATACTGGGCACTATACTAGCTATACTGGGCACTTTACTGGCTATACTGGGGCACTACCTATCCATACTGGGACTATACTAGCTATACTGGGGCACTATACTGGGGTAACTATACTAACCATACTGGGGCACTATACTGGGGTAACTATACTAACCATACTGGGGCAACTAAACTCCCTATACTGGGGCAACTATGCTAGCTATGCAGCCCCCCCCCCCCCCCCCCCCCCATAGCACGGCACTGTCCACTAGGTCGCGCAAACACCCGCGCCGCCGTTCCCCGGAGAAAAATATGGTCAGAAAGTGTTCCCCGGCCCAGAAAAGGTTGGGAACCACTGCCTTAGAGGTCCAGTATTCTTCAATGTATTTATAAATGACCTAGTTAGTGAAGTAGAAAGTAAAGTTTCTATATTGTTGATGATACAAAGTTGTGGAGAATTATCAACGCACAAGTACAAAGTATTATATTGCAGAAGAATCTGTATAGATAGGATGGCTATATGGGCAAGTAAATAGCAGATGAAATTCAATGTGGAAAAATGTAAAGTCATGCATCTTGGTCATACCAACGGACTAGCACCATACATAATAAACAGGACACAGATGGGGGCATCAAACCTAAGGTGGCCATACACTGGTCGATTTGCTATCAGATTCGACCAAAAGATAGATCCCTCTCTGATCGAATCTGATCAGAGAGGGATCGTATGGCCACCTTTACTGCAAACAGATTGTGAATCGATTTCAGCCTGAAACCGATCACAATCTGTGGAGCTGCCCCCCCCCCCCCCCTTTTCCCACCTGCACACATTACCTGTTCCGCCGGCGCGACTCCCCTGGTCCCGGCTGTCTTCTTTCCCCACTGGTCTTCGGTCCGTTCCTGCTGCTACAGAACTTCCTGTCCAGGGCCAATTTAAACAGTAGAGGGCGCTCTACTGTTTAAACTTCCTGCCGGGACAGGAAGTTCTGTGTAGCTGCAGGAACGGTCCGGAACCCAGCGCAGAAAGAAGACAGCCGGGACCAGGGGAGTCGCGCCGGCGGAACAGGTAATCTATAACCGCTGTATTGCTTCGAACGCCGCTATCGACGCACTCCCGACCCGCCGGCGATCGAGGAAAATGTTCCGCATGGACGGATCGATGGGAACGATCGATTTCGGACGAAAATCGATCGTTCTGTCAGCGGTGTGCGCGGCGATTTCACAGCTGATTCGATCACTGTGATCGAATCGGCTGTATATCGGCAGGAAAATCGATAGGTGTATGGGCCCCTTTAGGAGTGGTTGTTTAACAGGTTAAATTGTTTTCGGTGTCAAGCAGCTGCAGCTAAAGCAAATCAATGACCAATGTTTGCACACTGACATTGTGTGAATATGGTGAGAATGTTAAATGCTTTGAGCTTGAACAGTTCTCTTACATGTAAAATGTCAATTATTTATAAGCAAACCTTGCTGTTCAAAGTTTTTGTAAATATTCTATTATGTTTTTCCAGGTCCTGCCTGAAAAGCGGTCGCTAAAGTTACTGAAGAATCAGAATATTAATGTAAATTGGTACATGTACTGTCCAGAGAGTACTGTTATCCTGTTATCCACTGCCAGCCTCTGCAATGTGCTGCAGCCATTCTATTTCAGGGTGAGACAGATCCCCCAATATTGCAGCATTTTATGACTTGGCAGAAGCACAATATTCATGCCTTCACAGCATTGCTTTCTTTAATTCACAGACTGAAATATCTTTCTGACCCAGCCATCCTAGTGGTGCATTACATTTTAATTGACATTGTTTAAAGAGAACAAATATGGCAGCCTTGTATCCCTCTCACTGCAGAGTCACCTTAATGTGTCAGTGTGCTTATAATCAAGCATGGTCAATCATGCAATATACTTAGAGATACAAGGTATTCAATCAGTCTGCTTATTATTATAATGTTGTTTTAAGCTGCATACACAACGCCTGACTTATGTCGCCCATCGGAGATCGGGATGCAATCCTCTAGGGTGACAGCGCTGGCTGTCCTGTACAGATACGTCGGCTAGTTTGCTGTAGTGCTAATTATATTTGCACAAGAATTAGGACAATTTACACCTGGGTTGGAGAAAATGCTTTGAAAGCTGTGTCTCCAAAAGGTTCCCAAGGCTTCTAAAGAGGAATCGCAACACACTGTAGCTAGTTTACTGTTAGCATAATCATAAAGTAACAGCTTTAGGGCTGGTTCACATGGGCGTTTTTGAGGCGTTTTGCGTTTTTTGGAATCTACCACCGTCCCATTCAAGTGAATGGGAGCGTTTAGAGCTGGCTTTTTGCAGGCTTTCATGAAAGCCTGGCGTTAGATCCCGGTGTTGCATCTCATCTTGAAAACCACATGTTGCTTTCAGAGGCGGTACATGCTAAGAAACAATTGTAGAGACCTGAACTGCTAGCCTTAAAGGCTTCCCAAAAGCCTTCAAATGCTAGCATCTAAATTCTGACATTGAAATGCCGGCATTAGGAAGTGGCGCCGAACTAAAGCTCTGCTGAAGCCCTTGAGAACTAGCCCTATACATGCTGGTACCTTACAATTGTACTAAAATCAGTAATTAAAGAGGAACTGTCGCGAAAATCTTAAAATTTTAATCACATACAAATAAGAAGTAAATTTCTTCCAGAGTAAAATGAGCCATAAATTACTTTTCTCCTATGTTACTGTCACTTACAATAAGTAGTAGAAATCTGACGTTACTGACAGATTTTGGGCTAGTCCATTTCTCCATAGGGGATTCTCAGCCTCACTGCTCGCTGCACACTATTTTGGCAGTTGGATGGAGCAACTGCCATTCACTAAGTGCTTTTAAAAATAAAGAAAACCGTGAGAACCCCCCTATGAGAAGATGGGCTAGTCCAAAATTGGTCGGTAATGTCAGATTTCTACAACCCACTGTAAGTGACAGCAACATAGGAGAAAAGTAATTTATGGCTCATTTTACTCATGAAGAAATGTTCTTATGTGTATGTGTTTTAAATCTTAAGATTTTCGCGACCGTTCCTCTTTAAGTATATTATATCATGCACCGAGGCCTCATTTTAATCTGTGCTCACAATCTTTACGTACCATGTTCACTCATAATAATGAAAAGAAAAGTTCCTGGTAACAAAAGAAAGAGTGAGTGTGAGTGGCCTTCTTGCTGCCAAAAGGTGACATTAACAATTTAAAATATGTAAAAAATAAAATAAAAAATGAATATACTTATTAACCCCAGTTCGCCTAATCACTTTTGAAACGAAGAGGCAGGCTTGTTCCCTCCTATCACCCTCTCATTCCCTCCTCTTTCTGGACCCATTCACTCCCCTTGAAGTACACCTGAAATGAGAAGTATATAGAGGTGCCATAATTCCTTTTAAACCATACCAGTTGCTTGGCAGCCCTGTAGATCTCTTTGGCGGCATTAGTGTCCGAATCACACCTGAAACAAGCATGTGGCTAATTCAGTCAGAAACATCTGATCTTGATGCTTGTACAGGGTCTGTGAGTACAAGAGATGCAGAGGATCAGCCCTTTCCATCATACACACACGCTAATGCACTTTTTAGGCAAATGCATTTGACATGCTTTTCAGAGTTGTATCAGCATGTGATTTCCCATACAAAGCCGTTGTAGCATTTCTACTAGATGGTATATTGTGTTCCATTCCCACCACATTTTTATTATGTTTATATAGCAGGCTTTCTGAATCGGGGTTCCTTAAGGACATTGCAGGGGTTCCAGATTGTTTGTTGGTATTAGAACGTCATCTAGACATACACAGCTAAACATGCGTGACATATCATACCAATATATTGCTCATAATGTCATGCTTGAATATGGCTATATGAACGGGAGAAGATAGAAAAAGACTGGTCTCTAATGCGAGATAAGCAACAATTCCTACCATAGTCAGTCTAAAGCCTGTCACACACTTTCAATTTTGTTTGGCCAATCACTGACCAATTTTACCATCTCCATGTAGCGTGAGAGTTTACCTTCACAATCTACTTATATTTTTCAAAATCTGTGAACCATCATACTACATGGAGGTGGTAAAAATGGCCAATCAAAATTGAAGGTGTGTATCGGTCTTGAAGCAAATTTGCAGCAGAGCCGGGTAACTTACCAGTATGTTTGTTGATAAACTGCGGTGGTGGCCAGTCTTACTGTATAGCACTTGTGGATTGGGAGGGAATGTGCAGGCTTAGAAAAGAAAGAAAATGTAAAGTGATTTTTTTTTTAACTATTTTTTTTTTTTTAGCTTTAACATTTTTTAAATGTTTTTTGCCGTTATGCCAAAAATACTAAATTTCACTAATGAAACCATGTAAATTCTTTATAAATTCAGGAAAGTCCTTATTTGCTGCAGAACAGCCTAGTTTTCAGTCACTAAACACCAAGTCTGGGGTCTTCAGTCTTGTCATCTCTAAGAGTTTTTAAAGTGTACCAGAGACCATTAGATTTAAAAGATTTATACATACCTGGGGCTTCCTCCACGTGGGATTGATCCCACTCCGTCTTCTTCCGCCTTCTCCTCTCAGTGGAAGCCTTGTAAGTTTGGCCAGTTGGTGCATGCGCAGTGCAGCCAAGCCCCCCCATCTCACTCCCGTGGCCAGGCTGTGCATCTGCAGTGCACCCCAACTGGCCAAACTTACAGGGCTTCTACCGAGAGAAGGAGAAGGCGGAGGAAGACGGTGTGGGAGCGAGCCGTGCGGAGGGGGCTGGAGGAAGCCCTAGGTATGTATACATCTCTTAAATATGATCATCTCTGGTTTCCTTTAAGGCAAAAAGTAAAAATGCTGCTCACTGTTGGAGGTGCGAGTGGATCACCCAAAAATGGAAACATTGATTTGTAACTATTGCAAGCTTATGCTTACTAGATATTTGTTTATATTGTACCATATTTTTCAGACTATAAGAATCTCCTGACCATAAGACGCACCTAGGTTAAGAGGACAAAAACCAGGGGGGAAAAATGCTAAACCTGTTGTCTATGGTGCAGGGGCATCTTGTGGAAGTTTTCCCCCAATTAAGTCCACCTTGTACCTCTTGTGTTCCCTGTGTCCTCCTCTGTGCCCTTTTCTGTCCAGTGTCCTCCTCCTTTTTGCCTTTTGTGTCGTCCTCCGCTTCCCCCGTGCTCTGTTCAGAGCGTTCGCATGTCTAACCTTATCTGAGGATGCCCCACAGAGAACAGCAGCTCCTCTTCTCCCTCACCCTTCCCCTAATGCCGGCTTCTGCTGATCGTGTTGTTACACGTGACCTGCACAAGAGAAAGTGTGAGAGAGAAGAGAAGCTGCTGATCTCCATGGGCGCCTGCAGAACTCGTGAGACGCGCCCACTGTGGATTTCACTGCCCAGTGGGAGGGGTGGGAATAATCACACAGGGATAAAGAGGTCATAGGACAGTACAGGAAGTCCCCAACATTGCGGGGGTTGGTGGTTCGTATTGCCGGCCGTTCATAAGTTGGGGACTCCCTGTATTTGGACTGTAAGACACAGTGACCTTTTCTAAAGGTGCGTCTTAGTCTGAATACAGTATTTTCTAGTGACAAAACAAATGTGAGAATGATCAATACACATTCTCCATTAAAGTGTTTTTCCAAAAGCTTTCTTTCACAATAAGTGATTAATTTTGTGTTGCTTCTACACTGAGCAAAAATATAAACGCAACACTTTTTTCATTCTTAGTCTAGAAAGACGGTATATTATAAATTCTGCCACCTGCTAGAGTGTTTCAATGTACTGTACTTGGTTCTTCAAGAAGTGTTGCTGCTTAGTGTATTTTTGGGACAATAACTCTACTGTAGGCTTGTAAGCAAACTCTGCAGTTCACATCGCACTTTTTTTTTTTTTTTTTTAATATATATATTTTGTGTTCTGACAACAGAGTGGAACCATGTCAAAGATGACAAAGTTTGAAATAGAGTTGCCCACATCTACTCCAAAGCCAACAAAAATTTCTGAAAGAGACATTGCGATGGCAACAATGTGAGTATGGAATACATAGAGAAAGTAGGTGTATGTATTGTGTGTATTTTGTAGAGAGAATTCTCATGAAAGTGGGGTTTTTTTTCCCCTTCATGTATCTCGACTTGTCTTAAATATTATTACGTAGTATTTATATAGCGCCAACATCTTCTGCAGTGCTGTACATAGTATATTTTCTAGTTTACGACCTGTCCCTCAGAGGAGCTCACAATCTGGTCCCTACCATAGCCATATGTCCTATGTGTATTTTGTAGTGTAATTATTTATAAATCGATATAAAAGAAATTAGCAGTTTTATTATTCATTATATTATTTTACGTTACTGCAGTTCCTCTTTAAGAACCAACTGTATATCACCACAGGTGCCATTCTAATACGATGACTTAATTCCGTACAGCTGTCTTCAGCCATGTTTAAATGGATAATGTTAGTCATGATCTGTTTGTCTATTCATCCTAGATATGGCCAGCTTTACATCTTGTTCTTGAGACATCATGCAAAAGCTTCCAGCAGTCCTGGAGCCGAAGTCGTCCTTTATCATCTGCCACGGTAAGGAAATTGACTTCTACAGCCATTGCCGTAATCTGTGGGAATATGTGAACATGCTGGGTCACTGTCTCTGACTCTGACATGAAGTTGAGTTTAGCTCTTCATCTTCTCTCATATCCCTCAGGCACTTTATATTCTGCTGACAGGCTGCTTGTACATGTGTTGTGTCTTCTGTCTGATAATTATGTTCATGGGATGATTGGTAGTCTGAAGTAGGGGAATATTAATGGAGACATTGCTCTCTACTAAAACAAAACAAAAAAATCCAGATGAAACTGCTTTATTTTTCATTTAAATTCCTCAATGAGGGCTGGTACTCGCTGGCTGCATTTTGGTCTTGAAAAACACATCCTCAGCAAAAACACTGCAATTTTCATTCAAGTCAATGAGGGTTCATTTTTTAAAACACATGCTCAGCACAAAATGCAGCCATTGTGTACCAACCCTAAAGGGTTCACATGTTGACTGATCTCTCCTCCTTACCTTTGAACTTCCATTATGAAATGTGCGGGGGAAGGGGGGGGGGGGGTGTTATTGGCATCTCATTGACCATCCAGTGTAACCCAACATGACTTGACTAGGGATATCTCCTCCAACATAAAGCTGTACTGATTGGTGAAGGGTGCAGGATAGTTGTAGTGTAGCTGTATCCAATGTGAGGCCTTATTCATTGTTCCCTTCACCTCCTTTCTCTAAACAGGACCACATGTCTTTATGTAAAAATGTAGCCAAACTGATTTGGGCTCTCTGTAGGGAGTTCCCATAGCGCCACATTATCTGCTATGACTAGAACTACAACCTTGATATCTCACATGGATATGCTGCTATTTTTAAAATCGTTACTGCACTGACCCCATGTTCTCATGTTTAGCCTTTTCAAACACATACATGTAAAAGGGGCACCACAGTAATTTGGGAGGCGGGGATAGCCACTAGTAGAATATTGGTAACATTAACGATATTCTACTATCGGGCAATGGTTAATGTGACAGTGGAATATTGGTAATTTTTACCGATTATTTTACTATTGTGAACCTAACCTTATTTTCACTTTAACCTTTTTCGGACCAGACCGCTCAGGCTTATTTAAGATTAGAGCCGTCTGTGCCCTTTTAAAGGACAACTAAAGTGAGAGCAGTATGAAGGCTGTCATATTTATTTCCCTTTAAGCAATACCAGTTGCCTGGCTGCCCTGCTGATCCTCTGCCTCTAATACTTTTTTAGCCATAGACCCTGAACAAGCATATGCAGCAGATCAGGTGTTTCTGACTTTGTCAGATCTGACAAGATTATCTGCATGCTTGTCTCTAGTGTGATTCAGTCACTACTACAGCCAAATAGACCAGGAGCACTGCCAGGCAACTGGTATTGTTTGAAAGGAAATAAATATGGTAGCCTCCATTTTCCTCTCATTTCAGTTGCCCTTTAAGCCATATGATTACAGTGATTAGCTCACTGCAATCGCAGGTCCTGACCAACACCCAGAATCTCTGCTGCCCGTGTGACAGCAGAACGAGTGGGTGCAGTGACACGGGCAGCACAGGAACATCAAAGGAGAACGGATGCACAGCAGGGATGATTGAAATCTATGCCCTGGCAGGAACAACCCCCAAACAGGTCATAGATTTCAGTCATTGAAGTCAAGAAGAGGTTAAACAAGTTCTTGAGTGCAAACACACATAACTACTGCGAACTGCAAGACCAATTCCACATCTGTTTCAAAATGACTTGGCTCATTAAATTAATTTGATGTACTAATACATTTAGGCTTAGTATTTATATGATTTAAATAGGATCACAATATATAGTACTACGTATTCTACATATACATTCCCTTCAGTTGTTGTGACTCCACTGTGACTGTTTTACACATCAGACAGAGGGGTTTGTCTCTAAACCTTGTTCAGTTATTGTGAGGAATGTGTCATAGAGCAGTGTTTCTCAGCATTATTTTGCTATGCACCCCTTCAATGCCTGTAGCTTGCCAAGTACACCTTGATATGGCAGAAATTATTTCAAATACCCCTTGACACAGATAATGTTTATAAACTGCTTTCCTAGAGTTACATATTGCTTTTAATGCATGGATGAAAAATAGACGCTGGGCTACCGGGTACCCACGTTTCCTGCCTCCCTTTTTATTATCTAAAATACTAATTTGGTGTTGTTTATATATAATTTATCATTTTCTACAACTTTAAATATAACATGAAGCCCAAGTACCCCTGGCGTATGTGTACCACTTGTTGAGAACCTAGGTTATAGAGGAAGATTCTCCTTACTTCTCCTGCAGATTAAAGGTCGCCATACACGCATAGATTGCCACCCAGTCTGTCAAATAGTTTGATCCCTCTGATTTGGGGGGTAGTGGTAGTCACAGTGATGGTCTCAGTTAGGTTAGGGTGAGGTGATAGTAGCATATCTATACATTTATTTATATTCTACTAACGGAAATAGTAGAAAATAGAATATGGATAAAGTTACTATTATTCTGCTATACACTAAATCCACGCCCATTTTTAAATGTACACCATATTAGGCCCCTGTTTGTAAAATTGTGCCAAAGAGCTGGCAGCTTTGTTCAGTAGAAGTTTACTTGTACTCTGCATCTAGAGTTAATTCATGAGTTCTATTTTGTATTGGATTACCAGATATTGTTTTTTGTATATTCATTCAATTTTTTTTAGGGAGGGGTCTTGTAAAAAGATGCACATCTTGAAACTGAACAGAACGGGGAAGTTTGCACTCAATGTTGTAGATAACTTGGTTGTGGTCCATCACCAGGACACTGAGGTGAGAAGCTATATTATTATGGTATTAGCTTGTATATTTTCTGGCACTGACTCTTTGCATGTCTCCATCTCAGACCTCTGTAATCTTTGATATTCGTCTGCGGGGAGAAAATGACGGCGCAGTGATGTTACACCAGCCGGTGCTACCTGCTCGCTCTATACAACCCTATCAGATCCCTGTGACCGGTACCTATCCACATCAAGATGCTAAAGCCACTTAGCAATATAGTAAAGACTTAGAAAGCCTGTCAAGCTTCCACTGCTGTCTTAAATGTTTCTCCTTACCGGAGACATTTCTCCACGCTGATTGTCTCCCATTGGGGAATTTATCGTTCAAGGACCACTTCAATGAAAAAAGTAAGCAGTTAAAATCTGACAGAATTGGCAGGTTTTGGACTTGTCCATCTCCTCATGGAGCATTCTCAAGGTTTCCTTTGGATTTCAAAAGCATTTCCTGTAAGGCAGTTGCTAAGTCTAACTGCCAAAATAGTGTGCAAGTGAGTAGGGAAGCTGGCTGGTATCTTACTGTTTTGGCGGTTAAACTGCCGCTCAGGAAATGCTTCAGAAAACAAAGAATACCCTGAGAATACTCCATAAGGAGATGGACTAGTCCAAAACATGTCCATTCTGTCAGATTTTAACTGCTTACTTTTTTTGCTGGAGTGGTCCTTTAAGTCCTCTTTAGTGACATTTTAAAATTCACCTCACAATTTGTCCAGATACCAATAGGTACTGGAAGAAAGAGCTGATGGAAAATCACCCAAACAAGACTGCCATAGCCTTTTCGCTGGAAAAAATCCATTTTGGCCAAAGCTCTACAAAGATCATTTGTTGTTTTTAAGACTAATTAGATTTAACAGGCTAGAATACAGAAAAAAACTAAGTATAAACAGAGATATGTTCTTGCTTCCACAGGTCCTTCAGCTGTGACCGGACAGCTCCCAACTTCCTGCAAACTCTGTATCCTTTCTAGAAGGATGTGCAATGATACTGTGAATGGAAAGTAAGAGGTGTCCTTAAAAGACAAGTGTAACGAGAGGGATATGGAGGCTGCCATATTTATTTTCTTTTAAACAATACCTGTTGCCTGGCAGCCCTGCTTGTCTGTTTTGCTGCAGTAGTGTCTGAATCAGACCAGAAACAAGCATGCAGCTAATCTCATCAGATCTAATAATAATATCAGAAACCCCTGATCTGCTGCA
The DNA here is from genome assembly GCF_040937935.1 of Hyperolius riggenbachi. NCBI lineage: Eukaryota > Metazoa > Chordata > Amphibia > Anura > Hyperoliidae > Hyperolius > Hyperolius riggenbachi. The sequence continues at coordinate 322,050,722 of NC_090650.1, forward strand.
TGCTTGTTCAGGGTCTATGGCTAAAAGTATTAGAGGCAGAGAATCAGCAGGAATAGCCAGGCAACTGGTATTGTTTAAAAGTAAATAAATATGGCCATATCCATCTCTTTTTAGATATCCATCTCTTGCGCATTGCCTCTGAAGACGCTCAGGAGAGCGAAACGGTCGTAAGGCGGTCCCCACCGCTCCCACCTCACCCCACAGCCACTCCAGTATCGGGTAGGACTGATTCTATTTGAAGTACTGTGCCTTGCTTTTTGCATGAAGCCTTAAAGAATAAAGCTTTTTTACGCTGCTATATCTGCATGTGCCGGCTATCCTTCTACCTGCTGATCCATCTCTTTACAGTTGTCCTTTAAAGCTATTATACAAATACAGTCTTGATATGTGCAGCATGCCTTTTTGTCTCTGGAATGTGACATGTACTCGTGTTCTTTATGACTGCATATTTATTTTTGTGCAATTTCTTACATACCATGGAATACTTCAGCTTCATCCAGAAGTGTGTGGTCACATTGGGCATCAGAATAATCAGTTTCTAGTCTCTGATGAGTTGAAAGCTTGCTGAAAACCCTGCAGTCTAACCTGGTGTAATCAAGAAGTGGACCTAAAACTTGATTAGTGCCTCTCTGCAGGACAGGATCTGCCATGATGAGTAGATAATGGCACCTGTATGTTCAGTCCATGTTTCTTGTGCAGTATGTACTTATACATAACCAGTTGGTCTATTGCTGCACACATCACTGTGTTCAGACATTAGATGATGGTTACCCAATCTGACCAGGTGTGTGTTGTAAGGGAATAGCGTTACTCTGTTTTTCTTATGTTTATTATTTCCATATACCCCATGTATATTCTTTAACTGGTAGATTCCTCCTCTTGGATTGTCTTCCAGCCAGATATTATAATCAGCGCCAGTGAAGGTAAGATTCCACATATTTATAGCTCTTCCCTTGTAGCTGTAGTTACACCTGTATCCAGGTGTGTATTGGGACCTGGGCCTGATATTGGGACCGGGGCCTGATTTGTGAATTATGTATGCTCCTTCTTCCCTCAGTAACAGTCTTCCAAACTCAAACTCTGCTTCTTCATGTGATGCTGGTGATGGCATAAGTAGGGGACCGGTCATGTGACTTTGCCAGTGGGGGTAGAGATGGGCACATTTACAATTCAGTGCAATGAAGTAACAGAATCTGGGACTGCAGATGAATGTCTTAATTTTTCAGGTTCACAAAAAAGTTCATCATAGGAATTAAGCAAACATGTACCATAAATGTACATGAGCCTCTGTAAATGGGTGGGTGCCAAGGATGTACAGCCTGATGACCATTTCACTAACCTGCTTCATCAAAGGCCAAAAAGTTCATCTTCTTACTAGAGGAATGTGGTGTCCATACATTATACAAGAGCCGGTTCTAGACAGGCACATAGGAGGGGGGCAGTCAAAAAGGTGTATAGCTGTCCCCAGTATATGTAGCCAGGTGTATATGTCCCCAGTATATGTAGCCAGGTGTATATGTCCCCAGTATATGTAGCCAGGTGAATAGTTGTCCCCAGTATATGTAGCCAGGTGAATAGTTGTCCCCAGTATATGTAGCCAGGTGAATAGTTGTCCCCAGTATATGTAGCCAGGTGAATAGTTGTCCCCAGTATATGTAGCCAGGTGTATATGTCCCCAGTATATGTAGCCAGGTGTATATGTCCCCAGTATATGTAGCCAGGTGTATAGCTGTCCCCAGTATATGTAGCCAGGTGAATAGTTGTCCCCAGTATATGTAGCCAGGTGTATAGTTGTCCCCAGCATATGTAGTCAGGTGTATAGTTGTCCCCAGCATATGTAGCCAGGTGTATAGTTGTCCCCAGTAAATGTAGCCAGGTGAATAGTTGTCCCCAGTATATGTAGCCAGGTGTATATGTCCCCAGTATATGTAGCCAGGTGTATATGTCCCCAGTATATGTAGCCAGGTGAATAGTTGTCCCCAGTATATGTAGCCAGGTGTATATGTCCCCAGTATATGTAGCCAGGTGAATAGTTGTCCCCAGTATATGTAGCCAGGTGAATAGTTGTCCCCAGTATATGTAGCCAGGTGTATATGTCCCCAGTATATGTAGCCAGGTGTATAGTTGTCCCCAGCATATGTAGCCAGGTGTATAGTTGTCCCCAGCATATGTAGCCAGGTGTATATGTCCCCAGCATATGTAGCCAGGTGTATAGCTGTCCCCAGTATATGTAGCCAGGTGTATAGTTGTCCCCAGCATATGTAGCCAGGTGTATAGTTGTCCCCAGCATATGTAGCCAGGTGTATATGTCCCCAGCATATGTAGCCAGGTGTATATGTCCCCAGTATATGTAGCCAGGTGTATAGCTGTCCCCAGTATATGTAGCCAGGTGTATAGTTGTCCCCAGCATATGTAGCCAGGTGTATATGTCCCCAGCATATGTAGCCAGGTGTATAGCTGTCCCCAGCATATGTAGCCAGGTGTATAGCTGTCCCCAGTATATGTAGCCAGGTGTATAGTTGTCCCCAGCAGATGTAGCCAGGTGTATAGTTGTCCCCAGCATATGTAGCCAGGTGTATATGTCCCCAGCATATGTAGCCAGGTGTATAGCTGTCCCCAGTATATGTAGCCAGGTGTATAGCTGTCCCCAGTATATGTAGCCAGGTGTATAGTTGTCCCCAGCATATGTAGCCAGGTGTATATGTTGCCAGGGCTATAGGTGTCCCCAGCAGGGATGCTCAATTCCGAATTCGGGTGGATCCGGATAGTTGCTATCCGAATTTTACCCAGTTAACGTGAGGGGGGGGGGGGGGGGGTGTCAAGCTTACCTGTCTGTCGTCTTCTTCGGTCCGTCCCTCGGCGCCTCCCACGATGCGGTCCGTGCGCATCACGTGACTACAAACACTTCCTCCTTCAACCTGGAGGAAGTGTTTGTACTCACGTGACCGCTGCGTGGATCGCATCGTGGGAGGCGCCGAGGGACGGACCGAAGAAGACGTCAGACAGGTAAGCTTTTTTTTTTTTTTTTTTTTTTTTTTTTTTTTTTTTTACAGATCATTTTATTGAATTTTTATAACACAACATGGCCATAGGCCAACATAAGTAAACATTCAACACAGGAAGTATGCAATTAGCCAGAAGTCAATTACAGGCGAGGTAAGCTTGACGCACAGGTTTACTGGGTGAAATCCGGATAGCAACTATCCGGATTCACCTGAATTCGGATTTGAGCATCCCTGGTCCCCAGTATATGTGGTCAGGACTTACCGTGTCCCAACTCCCCAGTATAGCCAGGTGTATAGATGTCCCCAGGTGGGGTGGCAGCGGAGTCTGAGAAGAGGGAGCAATGGGCACAGCAGTGGGGACGTCTTCCCCCCCCCCCTTCCCTCACGTTGGGGCTCCCCCTCTCCTCTTGCCTTTCCTTCCAGATATCAGCATCTTGCAGCGGCGGTAGAACACTTCCTCTCTTCCCAGCGCAGGACAGAGATCTGTGCGCCACCGCAACTACTCTGGTCTAGTCTAGACCAGAGTAGCGACGCACAGATCTCTCGCTCTCCCGCGCTGGGAAGCGATGAAGTGTTCTACCGCCGCTGCCAGCCGCTGATATCTGGAGGGGAAAGCTAGAGAGAGGGGGAGCCCTAAGGTGAGGGAAGGGGGGGGGGGAAGACGTCCCCCCTTCCCCACAGCTATGCCCATCGCTCCCTCTTCTCTCTCCGCTGCCACCCCACCCGTTTGAGGGGGCAGAGTAATTATCGCCCCCTCTTGCCCCACGCTAGAGCCGGCCGTGCATTATACCAGAGCAGAAGACCACCTGCATTACTGCCCTGTGCAGAAATGACTCCCAATGATTATTATACTGAACAGCTCAACTCTGCACAGAGCAAGAAGATGTGTACTGCACAACATTCATGTAGGGTTACACAGCTCCACAGCAGCAAGTATATCAGACATTGGTTACAACGCATTGCCTGATATCCTTGCAGATTGAATACTGTGCACTGCACTGGTGTGAACCAGCCCTTGAGCAAAGTACCGTACTGTATACACTGTCAGCACTGGTCTACTAAAATTATGCTTGATCATTTTGTGCGACGTTTTGCTGTGCAAATAAGCTGCTTGGTTATTTGCCAAGCAGCTTGTTCAGCTCTATGTGGAGAGGGGAGGGAGCTGTCAGTGCATGTAACAATAACATCATAGCATGCCTGATCGTACCAAGTTCTTGGTGGATGTCAGAGTACACCTGTACACATTTCACATAGGTCTCTGAAATCATCATTAAAGGGAACTCGAGGTGAGAGTGATATGGAGGCTGCCATATTTATTTTCTTTTAAAGTGGACCTGAACTCAGAACTCCTCTCTGCTTTAAAAGATGCACAACAGCATAATAACCTTTAAACAAAAAAACATTTTTTTTGTTACAGCTGATATAAATCCTAAAATTATTCTGTATGGTTTCTACTTCCTGATTCATGGAAGCAGACATTGTTTACAGCCTGTATTTTCAAATGGGCTTATCTGTTCATATGCCATAGGCAGTCATGTGACACAGGGAGATCAAATTGCAACTAGTGATTAGACACAAATGTGAGGGAATTACGTAGGCTAAACTCTTTAAATACATACAGGGTGCATTTCTGTTATGTTTTCCTTGTGTCCTGTGCAAGAGCTCAGGTCCACTTTAATAACCAAGTACCCGAAACCCATGCTGATTCATTTGGCTGCAGGAGTATCTATTAGGGCCCGTTCTCACCTGAGCGGGAATCGCGCGATTCCTGCTCACGGCAAACCACTAGTGGTTTAGCAAAAACCGCTACACAATGTAGCGAGTGGCAGTGTTCTCACTGCCGCAGTTGCGGTTAGCGATAACCGCAACAGTGCTGCATGCTGCGGTTTGCCGGCGACTAGCGATCGTGATTAGCACGCTAATCGCGATCGCTTCAAAACCGCCACAGTGTCCAGTGATTTTTCCGCGCTAATCGCGGGAAAATCACTCCCGCAAAACGCCGGCGGAAATCGTCGGCGTTCTGCACTTGTAAATGTGAACGGGCCCTAACACCAGAAACAAGCATGCAGCTAATCTTGTCAGATTTGACAAAAATGTCACACCTGATCTGCTGCATATGCTTGTTCAGGGTCTGTGGCTAAAAGTATTAGAGGCAGAGTATCAGCAGGATAAGGAAATAAACATAGCAGCCTTCATATCCCTCTCACCTCAGGTACTTTTTAATGAGCATTTTGAGTTGCAATTGTGTATTTGCCTTTGCCACTGGGTTATTGTACTTTTCTCAGGTATAGTCAGGAAGCAATAAGGGAATTTGATGCCAATGATTTAAAAATGTGCAGTCCACCCTCTCCCAGTCCACAGCTTCTGAGCAATGCCAGTGATCTGATGACAGCTTGTGGTGATGGTGCTGTTTTTTCCCTGCTTTGTGCCCTCAGGATACCTGTGGTACCTCCGCGTTAAGCTGCAGCCCATTGTACACTTACTGACAGACAAAGGTCGGCTAATGGATTTTCTGCTTCAGCGTAAAGATTGTAAATCTGTTATTTTATCAGTGTGCTCACAAAGTAAGTATTATCAGGAACAGATGATAGCAAATCGTACCCATTGTAACTGCTCTCATCCAGGCATTGCCATTATGTTGTTATTCATTCCCTAGTGTTGTCAGAGATCGATAGGGCATCGCTGCCAGTTGTTGCTACAGTCTTCGATAAACTCAACTGTGAATATAAGAAATACCTAGAGGCTGAGCACAGCTACACAGTGGTAAGATGTCTGCGGGCCTAGTCCATATTCAGTGGTCCTGTATGGTTTCCTGGAAATCTGGAGATGTCTCCATGGCAATAATGCAAACCATTCACATACCTGCAGCTATGATTAAGCAGCGTTCTATTGTCCTCCAAGAGCACAACTTTCATTCATAGATTGGGAAATGTATTCAAGCCCAATGTCATTTTGCTTTCTTTAAAGCTAACCTGAAGTGAAAAAAAAAATAGCTTACATAATGAATTTAAGTGTAGTACAGATAATTAAAGCGGATCCAAGATGAAAAACTAAATATAACAAGTGACTTGTCTATATATCTTATCTAAAGTTTAGATAGTTTACACAGCAAATCTATCTTCAAACAGCTTCAACAGTATATTAATAATTTTTCCTGTGATACAATGGGAGCAGACATGTTTTCTGCTTGTCACTATTACACAATCGCACACACAGGCAAGCTTATCTGTATCTAGGCATGCTAATCGGCATATTCTGTGAAAACTCCACTCTTATCTCCTCCATTACACAGGCAACTGATCTGTATCTGCACTGCATCTCTCAGATTGTGAAAACTCTGCCTCTGAAATCTATAGCTAGTAACACCTTTTTCACCTGCCCAGACTGAAATCCCACAATCCCTTGCAAGCACCAAGGCACTCTGGAGAAGCTGTGGGTGTAGCTTATTTAGTTTATAGGAAATTAGGGTATTTAAACAAAACAAGTATTTGGCTTGAGGAATGCCCTATAAACTATATGTAAGGAACACAATTATGCAATGAGTAAAAGTTCATCTCGGATCCACTTTAATAGAACATTAGTAGCAAAGAGTCTCATATTTTTATTTTCAGTTGTATAGCTTTATTTTTAACATTGAATCATTCTGTCATTTGCTGTTTAGAAACCAAATTCTGTATTTTAAGCTATAAAGCAAAGCAGAAATAATGATCCTTTGAACTTCCCTGCAGTAAAAGCTTATCTCAAGCTGTCTCTCATGGTTTCTTGGCTGTTCAAGTGCTTCAGAAAACAGGACTGTCTGACCTAAATTGGTGGAATAGCTCCAAAAAGCTATTTTGCATAGATGACAAGTTTTTTTTTTTTTTTTTTTTAACTCTCCCTGTACTGGAAAACAATGAGACTATTTTCTTTGCAACTAATGTTCTATTTCTTAGCTGTACTATACATGTAATTCATTACCTCATAAGTTTTTCACCTCAGATTTGCTTTAAACAGAAGGAATTTGCAATAATTCAGCTGTAAGTGAGTAACTGGATTCCCATGATGCATTACTCCCAAATGTGCAAATCCTCTTTGGCCATTTCCTCCTAATTTCACGTGTATTAAGATAAGATTACATGTGCTAAGAAGACTGCAGATACCCTAGTGGTAAACTGCAGCCATGTCCTTTGCTGGGATCTCGTGGTGGAGAGATGTCTTCTGGGAAGGGGTGGCATGGTTAAGTTGCTGCTCACTAGAAATGTGGCCATACACTGATAGATTTGCAGCAAAGTCGAGCACCAGCTTTCTAGTTTCAAAGGTTTTTATTGTAGAAAACGAAAGTATCAGTATAATATGTGCATTAAATGCAGGAGTTCAGTAAGTAAGACATTGTTAGATTTGTGAAGAGCACATAACAGATATGGAGAGGATATATAAATCAATTTGTGATAGGGCGTGAAGTAAAAGGGAAGAAAAAGTAGAGGGAGTAGAAAAGTAACAAAAGGGAAGTATAAAACTTACAAAACTTACAACCACCAGGGATATAAAGTATCAAGTTAAAGCGAAACAGACTTTATATAAAACAATTAAGATAACATTATCAGACAAGACCATGTGCATAATAGATAAATAATTAGAAAAAGGTCAAGTATGGGAGACCAACATTATTAGCATGATCAACCCAGGCGCGCCAAGTTTTCAATCGACCATCAGGTTTCTGTCAGATGCCTGTCAGGTCGAATCTGACAGGAATCTGTCTGATGTGCGCCACATACTAGGAACAGATTTCCAATAGATTTCAGAATGAAATCTATTGGAAATCTATTAAAAATCGATGTAAGGGCATTAGATCCAATGCAACTCTATGGGCCATCGATCTGTTGCCAGCAGCAGATCGACCTAGATTTTCCATCCTGTCAGATGGATCAAAACGATCCAAATCGGCCGCAAATCGATCGGCTGTGTGATCGGACATCGATTTGTGATCGATTGAATGCTGAAATTGACCAGTGTATGGGCCCCTTAACAATGGTATGCTAATAATTTTGGTATGCATGCATATCTATAGGACAACTGAAGTAAGAATATGAAGGCTGCCATATTTTTTTCCTTTTAACCAATACCAGTTGCCTAGCAGCATTGCTGATCTATTTGGCTGCAGCAGTGTTTGAATAAGACCAGAAATGAGCATGCAGCTAATCTTGTCAGATCTGACAATGTCAGAAACACCTGATATGTTGTATGCTTGTTCAGGGTCTATGGATAAAAGTATTAGAGGCAGAGGATCAGCAGGGTAGCCAGGCAACTGGTATTGCTTAAAAATAAATAAATATGGCAGCTCCAATATACTTCTCACATCACTTGTCCTGTAATGCAAACTTTATTCAGCTTGGAATCTGCGCCAATCAAAATCAGTGGAAATTTGATTTGTATTTGATTTTCCCAATGCTAAGATGCATACAATTTACCCTCAATTTGTATGCAAGCTGGGCTTTGCATCTCATTGACTATCTAAGTAGAAATCCTCCATGCCAGAAACATTTAAGCTGAGGAGTGGGGCGCAGTTATTGTAATATCTGTTTGTACAGTGCTGAACCTGGCAATGCTGACTCTGTGGTATTCTGTGGTACAGGCAGTGGAGACCAACCAAGGCAGAAGCAATGCTCTTGTGAAGAGGCCTGTGCGAGGACAAGCTGTCATAGACCAGTCAGACATGTACACGCATGTGTTATCCGTGTTCACTGACCTCAAGGTGAGTCTGTGTGAGAAAGTGAGAAACCATAGCGCAAGATTGCTCTTGCAGGGAAAGCTATTCTGATTGGCTGGATGTTTAGAAGCTGAGGGTCACCTGGGTTTTAATATTCCTATGTCTGGAGGTAGGCCATAAAGTGACCCGGTAGTAGTTTGCTGTATAAGTGTAGTGCAGGGGGTGCTATTCCTCAGCTCAGCTGTTGAATTCCTGCATGTCTCGCTAGTTACAAACACTGGTTTGCATGACAGCCGGGGACCAAGTCTCTCTCACTGGCCGGGGCCCCCAAACTACCATGCGATACCCAGAAGGTGCGGGCGGGCCCTAGACCTCTCACCACCAGGGAATTCACCTCCACTGCCTCTGAACTGAATGCTGACTGCAAAACACACAATTTGCTTACTCACAGCTAAAGCACTTTCCTACCTTTATTTGGTCAGCAGGCGCCAGTCAGCCAGTCAGATGTACTGTCATACTCCCTTTGCCTGCTGTACGAAATCTAGCAGGAATTGCATAAATTAGGTAGCATTCAGGTGGGAGGCTTCGGTTGGACGTAATCGTAGATAACATCTTTTACAGGGACATCTCCCACACAGTCCCCTCCCTAACCACTCACCTGTCAACCCGCATCCTGGAAGCTGTAAAAAAAGAAATTTAAAATCACAAACACTGGTTCGCATGACAGCCGGGGCCCCCAGTCTCTCTCACTGGCTGGGGCCCCCAAACTACCGTGCGAACCAGTGTTTGTGATTTTAATTTTTGTCTGCAGCTTCCAGGATGCGGTTGACAGGTGAGTGGTTAGGGAGGGGGCTCGTGTTGGATAGATGTGCCTACACGGGGCGTCCCTGTAAAAGATGTAATCTACGATTATGTCCAACCGAAGCCTCCCACCTGAATACTAATTTATGCAATTCCTGCTAGATTTGGTACAGCAGGCAAAGGGTGTATGACAGTATACCTGATTGGCTGACTGGCGCCTGCTGACCAGATAAAGGTAGGAAAGTGCTTTAGGTGGGAGTGAGCAAATTGTGTTTTGCATGTCTCGCTAGTTAGTTAGAATCTGACTATGGATATTATGTATTATTATTTAGCCTTTATATAGTGCTGACATCTTCCTCAGTGCTTTACTGTGTGTGTGTGTGTGTGTGTGTGTGTGTGTCCTATGTCCATTGTAGTTTAGGGTGTAATCAATTAACTTATCTGTATGTTTTTGGGATGTGGGCGGAAACCTAAACAGACGTGGGGAGAACATACAAACTCCATTCAGATAATGTCCTGGCTGGGATTGGAGCCAGGAACCCAGCGCTGCAGGGCTATCCACTATGCCACCATGATATGACTGGCATGCCTCTTCCCCCAACCCGAGTAGCATTGAAGTAGAAGTTATTCAGTCATGCAGCCAGAGATCAGGTGGGATGTGGCTAGCACAGGGAGAGGGAAGTATAGCATTTGGTAGAAGCAAGTATGGTATGGATAGAGGAAGGTATATCTGCATTGTGAATCCAGTTACATTCAGGGACCCTTCAGACTCCCTGAAGCCCAGTCTGTGATGGCCAGGGCTGAATTTCTTGAAAGGCCACGAAGGCCCAGGCCTTGGGTGGCTGCAGCCCATAGGGGTACCTGGACACTGTTCACCCTGATGCGTCTCCCCACCGTGGATTAAAGGTATATCTTTTTTGCAAGCACAGTGCCTCTATTTTTCTCTTTGCTACCATTACAGTGCTTTGTTTAGAGTTGCACGTGTATGCATTGAATACGGAATCCGGTGAATCGGACCCATGCATTGTTGACATCTGGTGCCAGTCTTTTCTTCTCACCTTCGTGCAGGACATGAAACATGGGTTGCTACATATAGAAAAGGCTTTAAATGGGGAGCAACACATGAAAAGGGAAGCTGATGTCCAAGAGAAAGGTCTGCAGTACAGGGATGACACAGATGGAAGAAGGGGTGGCACATGGAATGGGAGGGGTGCTGCCGCCGTTAGAAGGGGAGACCCAATATACTTGGCCTAGAGGCAATAAAAGTATAAATCTGGCCTTGGTGATATCGGGCAGTGCTGCTGAGGTGGTAAGATTGCTTAGTTTGTAGCTTTACCACCAGTTTGGCGTGATACAGGATCGCTTTTAGTTGTCTGTTACTGAACACTTCTGAACCAGCAATGCTGAGTTTCTCTTGGCTTAGATTCTGCATACATACTGTACTGTAGTTTAGGGGATCAGCTTCAGTGTTCTCCCCAGAAATGTTTGCCAGCCGGGTGGCATGAAAAAGTAGCTGGGTTGGCGAGATGATAGAATGCAGGGCCAGCGCTTCTCTGCTTATAGCAGAGGAGAAGGTGAGTCGATGACAGCCGGGTGCTCACCAAAACTAGCCGGGTGGAGTACCCGGCTAAAACAGCCTGGGTAGAACACTGCGCCTGATTTTGGGGCGTACAGGGTAACAAGTCGCTGGCAAATCTCCAGCTACCGCTCACATTTTTTTCTTCCACAGGAGGCACCACACAAATTCATCATTGCTGTCCTCATGGAATATATCCGTTCCCTGAACCAGTTTCAGATCCCTGTACAGGTATATGTACATTATGTCTTGCTGTTATATTCTACCATCTGTAGCATTCTTTGATGTGTAACCCCCTACTACCCTCCTCTGTTTCTTGCAGCACTACCTGTATGAACTGGTAATAAAGACATTGGTGCAGCACAATCTCTTCTACATGCTCCACCAGTTCCTGCAGTATCATGTGCTCAGCGACTCCAAGCCTCTGGTATGCTCAGTCTCATGTCTGATTGGGAATATCTAAGTGACACAAGTGAATTGCTAAACGATCATTAATGAGGATTCGCCTCCATGTTGTTTACTTTGGTCAGCATAGTTTCTCTGGCAGATGAGCAGTATGCGTCTCCGCTGCTAGCCAATGAATAAGTGCAGACAAAACAACCCCTTCTGTCAGTGGTACTATGTTTCACAGATACCCTGATAAGTTTGGTTGCTAGCATGAGAATCATCTGGGTGTTATAGACTTTATATGCACTGCTTTTTGATTCCTTTTTTTTTTTTTTTTTTTTTTAAACTTTGTTTTATTTCAAGGATAACTGGTAAGTTGTTTAACCACTTGAGTACCACAGTGTTAAACCCCCTTAATGACCAGGCTCTTTGTTGTTGCACTGGGCTGTGCAGGCTTTTCAGCCTCCTGCACAGCCCAGCTATGGAGCCCAGCGATCGGACTGCCCTCTTTTTTTTTTTTTTTTTTTTTTCCTCCCTAAGGGGACATGCCGCCTAAGGTGTCCGATCGCTGTGGCGGTTGTTTTTTTTTTTTTTTTTTTTTTTTTTTTGCAGCTTGTATACGGCTGTTTATCCCTTCCTCCCCTTCCCTCCTCCCCTTCATGCACAGACTTGAACAGGACAGCGATCCGTCCTGTTCCGCCTCTTATAGGCATCAGCCTATGAGAGGACGGCGATCCCCGGGCCAATCAGAGGTTGGGGATCGCCGATCTTGTACAGTACCGCTGGAAACCGCAGCGCTGTACGCATGTAAACAAAGGGGATTTCTTTCCCCTTTCATTTACAAACAGCCTGCTAGCCGCGATCGGCGGCTATCAGGCTAATCACGGAGCTCCACTCCATAAACTGGCAGGGAACGATCGCGCATGCGCGGGGCCATTCCCTGAAAAACTGCAGCTCCAGGACTTTACGCCAGTTGGCCTTAGGCGGTCCTGGGGCTGCTGCGTTTACGCCCATCGGCATGACGCGGTCATTAGGTAGTTAAAAGAAGAAGTTTAACTTACCTGGGGCTTCTACCAGCCCCTTGCAGATGTCCTGTGCCTGCGCCAGTACTGGCCTTATTCCGTTCCCTCGCCACGGCTCACTCTGTGTTCACCAGCTTTCTTGCCGGCCACTGCCTCCTCGCTGCCACTCACATTGCCAGGAGCGTCCTGTGCAGATGCAGTACAAGGTTTTCTCGGATGGCCCGAAACGGGCACAAGATGTCTGCAGGGGGCCGGTAAAAGTTGAACTTTTTTTTTTTTTTTTTTTTTTTTTTTAGGCTTAGTTACAGCCAACATAATCTAGTACAGCCAACTGTTAACATACTGGTGTATATACAGTAGTAGCATAACAGTTCAGGGTTTATGTATGCTATAATAGGATGCAGTGAGGGTTCTTTTACACTGCAAATCAGAATTCTGATTTTTCACTGATTGCTGGTTGGAAGAAAAACGCAGCATATTGCAAAATATTGCATCAAAAATCAGAAATGCATGTAAATTTGCATCAAAATTGGAAATTGAAATTACATGAAGTGTTAAAAAAGCCCTGTACAAGCAATACAACTAAACTAGATATACTTTCTACACGAGCTAAGTAAGGGGTCACTATACAGCAAACATGATGTCAGCAGCGTGTATACATACTTGTGCCAGTTCAGCTACTGTAAAGGCGGGAAGCACTCCACATTCAAGAAAATTTGCGTTTTGGTTGACAACCCTGTCTGTAGACCATGTTTTCATGCGGGAGTACTGAGTGCTATTAGCCACATCCATTGTTGCTGTTCTAGCACCCATCAATGTAGTACTATAGCTTTACGGGCTTCTGTTAAAAATAATTATTGGTAATGTGTAATCCTGTTATCAATGGTAATTCCAAATATTTAAGGCTCAGTACTTTGCTATAGCAATTTGTATGGGGATTTTCAATTATAAAATTCCTGTTGCACCCCCTTCCTTTCACTATTGGTGTAAGAATAGGAGTTGCAGAGGCACTGTGGCCCTTGGACCAGAGGGGCCCCACTAGGGGCTCTCCCTTAACCACAGGTGCTATGCTAGTAATGATCACTTCTAAATATTCTTTAAATAGTGATAATCATTAACAAACTTCCCCCTCCTCTAACACCTCATACTGTGGATGTACTCGGCAGGTTTTGTGGTGCCATATAAAATGTATAGAATTTTGCACTGGGGCCCAATGTTCCTTAGCTATGCCACTGCCACCCACTGCCTTTTTGCAACACCCAAGTGGAGCAACAGTAAAACAGGTGGTCAGGGAAACCAATCAAAAACCAGGTTTCTTTTAACATAATACTGTATATGATTGGCTGCTCTGGATGACAGCTGTACTATCATTCTGATTCTTTTTGACTGACTGAAGCAAACCTTTTAGGTGCAGTAAGTGTCATGTAGCCATAGGAAGTGATTTCCTTTTTTGGGAATACAATTAGCTCCTAATTACCTACTGTCTTTTCAGGCCTGCCTCCTGCTGTCTCTGGAGAGTGTCTATCCACCAGCACACCAGCTCTCCCTGGACATGTTAAAGGTAAGCATTGTTCTTTCTAAAATATTTGTCCTTATGCTGGGCATACACGGTTCGATTTTGCCACTCGATCGTTTCACCGTGCGATTCCGCAGTCAATTCTCTTATCTTCCGCTCATTTTTCTTATCTTTTTCCATTCACTGCTATCCGGAATTGAGCGGCGAAACGATCAGGTGGGAGATCGGACATGTCGGAAATTATCTATTGAGCCATCTTAATGGCTAAAAACGAGCCGTGTATGCCCAGCATTAGATGTAGAAATGCACAAAAAGCATACCAGTGTCCACCTTTGAGGCTTCATTCACAGCAAGGAATTATGGTGAGTTGCATTGGACAATATAATCACGTTGCTATCATGATACAATTCTATTGCAATGGTACATTCACATCAACTCATTAGCAGTGCGGTGTGACGGAATCCATTGCCATAATGCGGTGCATGCTGTGCAGTACCACATATGCACAATGCAACTTTTCCCCTCTATTCTAATTATTCTAATGCCTCACTGTAAACTTAGCCTTAAAGAGACACTGAGCAGAAAGCAATACGGGGAGCACCATCCCCTACAATCAATACGCCACCCTATATGTATAAACGCGGGGTGGGTCTGTAATGTGCAGAACGGTCAATAATACAGTAATTATACCAAAAGCGAAAAGCAATGACCTCAAAGAAACCAATTAAAGAGACACTGAAGCGAAATAAAAATGATGATATTATTTGTATGTGTAGCACAGCTAAGAAATAAAACCTTAAGATCAGATACATCAGTGTAAAGCTGGCCATACACTGGCCCGATTTGCGCCCGTTTCGACAGCAGATTCGATCACTGGGATCGAATCTGCTGCCAATCGTTCACGCTACACGCCGAATTTCGATCCATTTTGTCCGATCCCGTCGATCACGCCGTGCGGAAAATAACCGTCGATCGCCCGCGGGTAAAGAGCGCATCGCTAGCGGCGTTCGAGTGCCCGACGACCGACGCAATAGAGCCCGCATACATTACCTTCTCCGCCAGCGCGACTGCCCCCTGGTCACCGCTGCTCCGTCTCCGCTCTGGTCTCCAGGTCCGGCATGCCTCACTTCTTCTAGCCCGGCAGGAAGTTTAAACAGTAGAGCGCCCTCTGGCATGCCGGACCTGGAGACCAGAGCGCAGACAGAGCAGCGGTGACCGGGGGACTGAAGTCGCGCCGGCGGAGCAGGTAATGTATGCGGGCAGGCGGGGGCAGCAGCACCACCACAACAGATTGTGAACGGTTTCAGGCTGAAATCGGTTCACGATCTGTTTGCTGTAAAGGTAGCCATACGATCCCTCTCTGATCAGATTCGATCAGAGAGGGATCTATCTGTTGGTCGAATCTGATGGCAAATCGACCAGTGTATGGCCACCTTAATTGTTTCCAGTACAGGAAGAGATGAGAAACTCCAGTTGTTATCTCTATGCAAACAAGCCATTAAGCTCTCCGACTAAGTTAGTCGTGGAGAGGGCTGTTATCTGACCTTTTATTATCTCAACTGTTCCTGGACTATTTACTTTTCCTCTGCTAGAGGAGAGGTCATTACTTCATAGACTGCTCTGAAAGACTCTGAAAGATTTTGAATGCTGAGTGTTGTGTAATCTGCACATATTCTAGAATGATGCAATGTTAGAAAAAACACTATATACCTGAAAATAAAAGTGTGAGAATATTTTCTTTGCTGCTAATCTTCTAGTAATTATTCATAGTACACAACCAATTCACTATATCATATTTTTTTTTTCGGTTCAGTGTCTCTTTAAAGAGAACCTGAGGTGGGTTTTAAGAATCCTCTCCACACACAAAGGCTGGTTGTGCATACAATCACCAGCCTCTGTTACTATACTGTGCCCCCCCCCCCCTCCACGCTCTATTGTTCCCCCACAATAAAACCGCCATGCTAGCGACATGCAGCGTATCGCTAGCAAGCTGATTACATACACACTGTCACTCTCCGCTCCCCCGCATTCTCTATCGCCGCTCCCTGTCTGTGTCCCTTCCCTCCAATCAGCAGGGAGGGAAGGGGCGCAGGCGGGGAGCGGGGGAGAGTGACAGTGTGTATGTAAACCGCTTGCTAGCGACACGCTGTGTGTTGCTAGCACGGCGGGTTTATTTCGGGGGGACAGCAGAGCGCGGGGGGGGGGGGGGGGGCACAGTATAGCAACAGAGGCTGGTGATTATATGCACAACCAGCCTCTGTGTACTAATAGGGTTCTTAAAACCCACCTCGGGTTCTCTTTAAGCCTCATACACCTGTACACATGCCCAATTGATTTCGCTTTCGAATCAGTAGCTGATCCCGCTGGATGATATTGTTGGGCTGGGCTGCTTACACTGACGCGCTGTGCGGGGAAGGGCAACGGAGGGATGCGTGACATCACATGGTGGCGGTTGGGGGAGCAGCGCGACCAATAGGATCAGCGTCGCTGGGGTTGGATATATCCATCCAGTGGATCGCTCAGTTTGGGGAGGCTTTAAGTTGGCTGAGGCAGTCGATCACAACCACCTCAGCCGTCATTCAGGCGTGTATGGCACCCAACAACCAACCTGTGAGTGACCCACTTGATGGATCTGCACCACTCTAGTGATGCGGATCCCATTGTTCGCACCGCTCCCATGCCCTCCTCATGACGTCACGCATGTGCCCCCCTCCACATAGCAACACAGAGCTGTTGCCCCAGGGGATTAGCTCCTGATCCGTGACGGGCGACATCAGTTGGGCATGTATACGAGCCCTTAGTGAGATGTCAAACAAATCAGATCTATGTACACATTTGTAAGGAAAAGTCTACTGGATTCTAGTTCTATAGCTCTCCAAAGCTCTAAACACTCCCCAGTCCTCTCTCCCATTTGGAGAGATGCAGTGCTTTGGGGTTTTTATTTCCTGTGATGGTTGAATGGAGTTATGTGACCTGAACCAGAAATACAGGACATAAACCTACTATAGAAATGCACTTCATTATTATTCCAAATCAGTGAAAATACAGAGTCATAGATTCCATAAAACAATGTACATTAGCCCCTTTCTCAGAGAGCTCATAATAGAGAAGGTAAGGGCTGGTTCACACGGGCGTCTGCTGAGCTTTTGCTTGGCATTGCGTTCAAACACCAGCGTTTAAACGCCAGCGTTTAAAAACTAGCTTTTGAAAGCTTTTGAAAAGCGTTCAAGGCTAGCAGTTCTGGTCTCTGCTATTGTTTCCTGGCGTTTACTGCCTCTGAAAGCAGCATGTTGCTTTTGAGACTAGACGCAACGCTGGGATCTACTGCCAGGCTTTCATGAAAGCCTGCAAAAGCCAGCTCTGAACGCTCCCATTCACTTGCATGGGATGGCAGTAGATCCCAAAAAAGGCTGCGTCTGAAACGCTGCGTTAAACGCCACAAAAACGCCCGTCTGAACCAGCCCTAATACTCCAAATAACTGCTAGTACACAGGGGCAAGGAAGTGTCACAAGAAAGTCTGTAGGAGTAATTCTCTTGTTATCTCCTGTTAATTGTGACTGCACCAGCTGCCTCTGTCCTAAGCAGGTCATTAGCCCATATAGCTGGGCAATTGTGCACATTTTGGAGTATTCCCTTTTGGCACTTAGTTTTGGATGCTTGAAAAATGGTTTGGTAAAGCCCAAAACGTGTTTAACTTAGTCCTTTTTCAAGCATCTGAAATTGCCAAGTGCCAAAAGGGACTACTACAGACTGATGCCATCGCAAGTCTTCTCTCCCCCCCCCCCCCCCCCCCATTTACCCTGATATTGGTGTCATAAAGGTCACACGCTAGATAATCGTCTGCGCACACAAAGTGTACATTAGATCAGAGCCGGATTAAGACCACACAGGGCCCCAAGCAGAGCAATAAATTTGGGGCCACCCTGTTGAAAGCATGCCCCCCCAGTATAGGTGACCGGATGTCCTTGCAGTATAGGCAGTTGGATGTCCCCCCTACTATAGGTAGTAGCCAGATTTCCCCCCAGAATAGGTAGCCAAGTGCTGCCCCCCCCCCACTATATATAGCCAGCTGTCACCCCCCAGTATATAAGTAGCCAGATGTCAACCGATGTATGGCCACTTTAACCACTTGAGGACCCACCCTTAAGGACCAGCACTGTTTTAGGTGATCTGTGCTGGATGGGCTCTGCAGCCCCCAGCACAGATCAGGGTGCAGGCAGAGCGATCAGATCGCCCCCCCTTTTTTCCCCCCTATGGGGATGATGTGCAGGGGGGGTCTGATCGCTCCTGCCTGCCAGCATGTTGCGGGGGGGGGCACCTTAAAGCCCCCCTCCGCTGCGAAATTCGCTCCCCCTCCCTCTCCTACCTGGCCCCCCCAGTGATCCGGGCTGCACAGGACGCTATCCGTCCTGTGCAGCCAGTGACAGGACGTCCCCTGTCACATGGCGGCGATCCCCGGCCGCTGATTGGCCGGTAATCGCCGATCTGCCTTATGGCGCTGCTGCGCAGCAGCGCCATACAATGTAAACAAAGCGGATTATTTCCGCTTGTGTTTACATTTAGCCTGCGAGCCGCCATCGGCGGCCCGCAGGCTATTCACGGAGCCCCCCGCCGTGATTTGACAGGAAGCAGCCGCTCGCGCGAGCGGCTGCTTCCTGATTAATCAGCTTGCAGCTGGCGACGCGCTGGTCCTGCAGCTGCCACTTTGCCGACGCACGGTATAAGCGTGCGGTCGGCAAGTGGTTAATTCCCCAAGGCTCATTCCTTCACCCCCCCACTTAAGTCCTCCCCTTTGTCACCATCTCTATTAATCCCTCAAATATGCCCCTCTTCCATCTCGGATATCCCCTCCCCCTTTACCAGACCACCATCTCCCTCAGTCAGGTAACACATCTTTACTGACCTCCCTCCTGGCACCATGATCCCTGCCTCACTAATGCTAATTTCCGAAGTTTCGGTACCCCTCCTTCCATCACTGTTTTCACTCCAATCTCCCCCGCCCCCCTTAACACCCATGCCTTTTTGGTGGTCATTGGCAGTGCATCGCTGCCTGCACACCACCCACTTCACTATAGTATGAAACCCTATAGGCCACATCCATACTCAGTACTGACATAATGGCTGTAGTTTCATACTACAGCCATTATGATTCGATCATAGTGAAAGAATCTGTCAGTAACAATTGATGCATGTATTGGCCATACATGCATCAATTGTTACTGACAGATTCTTTCACTATGACCGAATCATAATGGCTGTAGTATTAAACTACAGCCATTATGTCAGTGCTTTAGATTATGGTTTCTAATGACAAGATTGGAGAGAGGCCCAGTGCACACCGAGCAGTTTTGGCAGCGATCCGCCAACCGCATCCGCCTGTGAAAATGCTTGGCTAATGCATTTCAATGGGATGGTGCACATCAGTGGTTTGAGGTTTTTAGCAAACAGCAAACGTGCCTCCCGCTGCACGTTTGCGGTTTGCAGAAGCCTTTCTGCCTCAATTTAAAGTATAGGAAAAACGCAAACTGCTCTGGAAAACGCTAGATCAGAGCGGTTTGCCAGGCGTTTTTGTTACAGAAGCTGTTCAGTAACAGCTTTTACTGTAACAATATTTGTAATCTGCTACACAAAAACGCTCGCACAAACGCTAGGCATGTTTAGAAAACTTCTCTAAACATGCCTAGAATTGCTCTGAAATCTGCTCCAAAAACCTCTAGCGTTTTGAGGATCTGCTAGCAGTTTTGGTGTGCACTGGGCCAGAGTAGACAAAGCAGGTGGTTTTGGTGCACGGAGCTCAGCACCATTTACCCAAACCAGGAGCCCCATAGCAGCAATAATATGCTGTGCGGGGCACGTAAGGGAAATTCACCGTGATCGCCGTACCCCAAATTACACCTCCCTCAGAGTTGCGCCGACTTGGAGGGGGAATAGTATTTAACGCCACTGAGGAGTTTAGTGACAGCAGGAAGAGCCGTCATTCGACGCTCCCGGAGCCCAACTCACGCGCAGCGTACAAATACTAAGGGCTCAGACTATACGCGATTTTCTGAGCACTTTTAGCCATCGGAGCTTTCTGAGAGCTTTTTAAAAACGCTCAAATTGACTTGCATTAACCATTTAATGACATTAAAACATCATGCTTTAGCCTATTAATGGCAACATGACGTTTTAATACGTCGCGTGTTCCTGCCGCCGCGCCGCTTCCGCCCCCATTACCGTCGGGATCCCTTGCTAACTGATTGGGGAAGAGGACCGAGCGGTCCTCTACCCAATCGCACTGCCTGAAGTGAATGGACGTGACCGCGAACAGCGGCCACCTCAATTCATAAAACAGGAAACTGTTACAGTTCAATAAAGTGTAAAAAAAAAAGTGATCACTTCCTGTAAGGATTTGTTGCACATTATATTACACAATGCTGTGGGGGTTGGACCTCCTGGAATGGTCACACCCACAAATGTGCATTTATCCTGCTAAAATAGGTTTATCTCACCTTTGAGGATCTCTATTTTTCAGTTTGCACCACTGTTTTGTTGGCGATCAGTGTTTCCCAGGGAGCTTCTGTTTACTTACATTTCACCCATGTGCAGTAAAGCCTTAGTGGACAGAGATAAGACCTTCTTGAGCTTATTATTAAACAACTCATCAGTTTATTATCCTGAGTTAAATAAACTCTGCCAGAAACTGCAGCAGTCATGGCTTCCTCCACACTGGTTGTGCTTTCCTGATGTGTGCAGGTACTGTATGGCTTTAGATAAAAGTCCACTTGAACTTCTCAGTTTGGGAAAACTCTACTGGTTGCTGTATTTTACATATTTTTGTTAGCTTATCTTCTCTATGCCAAACATATTTATGAATATAATACTGATCATTTCTATTGAGAGAAATGGGATGTGTCTGCTAACTTGGCATTTCAAGTAATCTCCAGCCAACTGTTTTTTCGATTTGGAAGGAATCGGTGTGTTTCAAGTCAGGCAAAAACAGTGCTGGAAATTTGGATGCACCAGTCGCCACCATAGGCCATAATGTGAGTTATAGCTACAGCTGTGCTCAGTCAGTAATTTGTGCACCATCAAAAGACAGAGCCCAAATGACAATAAAAGCAGTGTAATTCGGACAGCAGCAATAGCTGTCAGCTGAATTACATCTTACCCCTGAGTCAGTGGCCGCCTGGAGGGGGGAATATTAATGAACTCCACTGGGAGCATGGTGAGCCATTTTTCAAGTTTACCTTGAGTCCAAATTTCTTCGCTATTGGAATTCTTGTAATGGCAAATTCCTAAATCCTATTCTGCACCCTTGATTGATACTGAAACCAACAGAGAATATAGGCTGCACCAGGACCTCCGAGAACAATTGTGGTTTAGTGTATGAGAATATGGGGGCACAGATATTTATCCTCGGGCCTGACAGCTATTTTATGCAGAGCACGTCCTCCGTAGCCAGAAGAGGTAGCTGTGCACAAATTGGCCATCAGAACCAAGCTGTGCCCCTTTTCATGGATGCTCTGGTACATGCTTATATGCTTTGAGCTTCGTTGATATCAGAATGATAACTTTGTCTCCACAGAGGCTTTCCACAGCCAATGATGAAATAGTTGAAGTCTTGCTGTCTAAGCACCAAGTCCTGGCGGCTCTGAGATTTGTGAGAAGCATCGGTGGACATGACAGTGTCTCTGCTCGCAAGTTTTTGGATGCTGCAAAGCTGACGACTGATGAGATGCTTTTCTATACAGTCTTCCGATTCTTTGAGCAGAGAAATCAGCGTCTCCGTGGAAATCCTAACTTCACACCAGGTTCAGTTTGAATTTTATCATTCATTCGAGGCAGATTGCCTACAGGTTACATCATGAGAGCTGCTCCTCTGTTGTCTGTATACCTCTACATTCCCCGATCACACTTCAGTATTTATAGAGTGAGGGAGGTCCAAGCTGGTGCTATTAGTTTGTGAAGGTATAGCTGTGTTTTAGTGGCTAGTCATGAAGATATTCAGCTACTTTGAAAATACAAAACAAACCCCAGTTAGCGATACACATCATCATTGCAGATTCCAACCTGTTTTTGTTCTGTAGGACCTCCAGCAGGTAATTTATTGCACAAGTGCTGTGTGGGAGAAGGGTCAGCCTGCCATAATCACCTGATCAGTTCCAATATTATAAAGACTGGTACCCGATGTGTTCAGTATCCATGCATACAACACTGCTTGGCCTTTCAGATTTAAGTAAATCGGCTAAGTACTTCAGATAAATGAATTTTGTCTTAAGAGACTACTGGGAATTACAGTAACCTAATTACACAAGCCGGAAGAAGAGAATAGCCTGAGGATGATTTTTTTTTTTTTTGATGGTTTTACAAAGTCAGACAGTTGCAGAGTGAATGTGTAAGACACCTGCCTTTTAATAATCTTGTTTTTACATATGAAATATTCAGGGCTGTCGTCTGACCTGAAACAAGTAAAGCAACAAGAATTCTCATTACTTACTGGCATCCTGATTATTCCACATAAGCTACTGAGCAGTTGAAAGGGGTGCATGTCGCGCCTTGTTTAAAAGGGTGCCTGCTGTGTGAATTGTAGTCACAATTAACAGGTGTGAAGTGTAGAGATTATGATCTGCATAGCTGGCGGCCCTGGCAGCTGCTATGATAGTGGGTGCAGATGTCTGGGTTAAGGATAGTTGTTCAGGGGTGTGGGTGAAGTTAGATGCCAACCAGCAGGGCATCTAAGGGTTAGGCAGCATCAGGAGGAAGGTTAAGGGTTAGGCACCCCTTGGCAGAGGGTTCTGGATGAGGGAAGAGAGGTTAGGTCATAGTAAAAAAAAAAGTTGAATATTACACTATATGAATGTAGTAAATTTACCGATATTCTGCATCCTTTTAAAATGTATACAAGTGGACTGGCTAGTGGAGGCAAGTAGCAGCCCAGCACTTTGCTTTTTGACTATACAGTACAGGTTTCTCTAATAGCTTTATATCACAAGGGTTTGTAGAAGCTTTGCTTATGCTGAACATAAAAAACACAGCCAGAGCTGTCCAAGTCAAACACTTCAAATTAAATTCTGGAATTCTGCTTTAAAATGCGATCAGGCACACTTTTTTACATTTCTCCTTTGTAAATGAATAGGGTGGAAAGAGGGTAGAAACTGATAGGCTGTTATTGCTCTGCATCCCCATTAGAATTTTTTTTTCACACAGGTTTGTGGCTTCAATGTGAAAACTGGTAGTTATATGGCCAGGAAACACAAGTGTACAGTAATGCTAAAAATTCAAGGGACATGTACACGTAAAATCTGCATGATCGATTATTGCAATCAGGTTACTGAAAGGTAATTAAGTCGGGGGTGCACACCCCAAAATCAAAGTGTAACTGTCCAGCAAAATGCTTGGATATAAATATCCTATTAGTGCACCTTTATTGCAAGCAGGATGCTTATAAAAGTCCAAGTATTCCTATAATACACACTGTGGGACTGCACGCATTTCAACCCTTCAGCCCATGGCAGGAAGTGGTCAGAACTACGCCTCAATTTTAACAGAGGGGAAAAACTGGGACTTCAGCTAAAAGAAAAAGTACCAACTGAAAATGAACCCAAGCCTGTGTTAAAATACCTGCCTAAAGCGGTATAAATTCTGACATAATACTCAATAAAAAAAAGTTTTCCTACTTTTTCATATTTGCTTTTGTGCATAAGTAATATTATTCATTTAGAAATTATAAGTTGCCCTGAGAGTTGACTTTGCATTTTAATTATAACTGCTTTTATTCATCTTCTAACTGAAGTTAACTGTCTGACTTTGTTCAGCAGAGCCTGCAATGTCAGAGAAGTGTTTATTTACATTCCTCACTTGATACAATTAAATACAAGATATTATCTAAAGTTCAGATGTCCAGCTTTGCTGGCAGGGAACTTCTAAAGGTGCGTACACTCCGTACCGCTACACACACGAGCTTATTTGCCTTTAATGATTAGTTGTATCCTAAAATGAAATTTGGCTTGAAGCTTTTTGTAGGTAGATTTAACCACTTTACCCCCAGCGGTACAAATTTCTCCGCCCCTTTTTTTTCCTCCTAAAAAACCAGGGACGGAGAAATCCGTACCTTCCGCGCTACCGCCGCTGTCCGCCGCTCGTGCGCGCGCACCTGCCGCTCGTGCATGCCGCCGCCCGCTCGCCCGGAGATCAATGAACGGGAAAATCCATTCCCGTTCGTTGATCTAGCCCCCGCAATGATCTGCTGCTTCTTTCAGAAACAGCGAGATCATTGTGAGTCTCCCAGCCTCCTACTGCTTCCTGTAAGCCGGACGCTTACAGGTCGTATGTAAACAAAAACACTGTGGCCATCTTGTGGCCAAATAGTAAACTACACCCTAAAAGCATTTTACATATACAAACATTACATTTACACAATAAATTAACTCATTACCTCCCACACTCCCCAATTTTTATTTTTTTTGTAATAAAAAAAAAACAAATAGTTACCTTAGGGACTGAACTTTTTAAATATTTGTCAAGAGGGTATAACACTGTTACTTTATAAACTGCGGGCTTGTAATTAGGGATGGATGCAAAACTGAAAAAAATGCACCTTTATTTCCAAATAAAATATTGTCGCCAAACATTGTGATAGGGACATAATTTAAATGGTTTTTATAACCGGGACAAATGGGTTAATACATTTCATTGGTTTTAATTACAGTGGCATGCTTTATTTAAAAACTATAATGGCCGAAAACTGAAAAATAATATTTTTTTTCCCACATTTTTCCTATTTCCCCATTAAAACACATTTAGAATAAAATAATTCTTGGCATAATGTCCCACCTAAAGAAAGCCTAATTGGTGGCAAAAAAAACAAGATATAGTTCATTTCATTGGGATAAGTAATAATAAAGTTATAGATGAATGAATGGAAGGAGTGCTGAAAGGTGAAAATTGCTCTGGTGGTCAGGGGGTAAAACCCCTCACTGGTGAAGTGGTTAAATTGCACCTAGGAAACGTTGTCTGTTAAGGCCCGTACACACGTCCTACGGGAGGCAACGACGGGTACGTTGTTGCCTCCCACTGGGCGGTGTTTCCGCCGACAGTAGCGAGTGTGTACGTGCTGTCGGCGGACTGATAAGCCTGTTCCTACAGAATCAGGCTTATCAGTCTGCCGACAGCGCGTACACATGCGCGCTACTGTCGGCGGAAACACCGCCCAGTGGGAGGCAACGATGGACCCATCGTTGCCTCCCGTAGGACATGTGTACGGGCCTTAAAAGAGAATCTGAAGCGAGTATAAAACTCGCTTCTTCTCTTATATTTCAGCAGGGGCATGTGTGCCCCTGCTAAACCGCCACTATCGCGCCGCACAACGGTGGTCTCTTACTCCCCTAAATCCACTCCGTCCTCGCTGGGGATCTCTTCCGCATTGAGGCAGGGCTAACCGCTGCAACCCTGCCTCACGCGCGTCTGTCAGCGCGTATTTCCGCCTCTCCCAGTCTTCCTTCACTGAGAGGGGCGGGGGAGAGACGGCGATGTGCCGCTGATAGACGCGCTGTGAGGCAGGGCTGCAGCCGTTAACCCTGCCTCTAGGAGCAGCAAAATCTATGACTAAGTTGGTCGTAGATTTTGCAGGGGGGGTAAGGGTCCCCTGTTCAGCTGCGGGATAGTGGCGTTTTAGCAGGGGCACACATGCCCCTGCTGAATATAAGAGAAGAAGCGAGGATTTTTTTACTCGCTTCAGTGTCTCTTTAACATTGAAAATGTGTTGGAATAATTAGCACCTCATTGATTATCTCTATTCTTGTGTACAGGGGAAAAAAAAGAGTATTTGCAGCTACTCGAGGAGGAAGATGGAAAGCAGGCAGCCTGTATAGCTGTGTACTGTTCCAACTATGTCAGATCTGACAATTCACAGCTTGAAGCTAATCAGACTGGAAAGATCATTTTTATAATCTTTAACAAAGCATTGCTATATATGCATAGAGCACTGATTGTAGAAATAAATGTGATATCATACAGCAGCTGTACATTATTCATCTTGAAACAAATTAATACAACCAGTCTTTTAGGAGGACACAGTTTAATTAGAAAAAAACTGTACATTATTTCTCTTACAAATGGAAGCTGGGTGTGGTCATTGTGTGGCAGCAGCGGCTCTAACACTGTGTCTTGTCTGCAGGAGAACACTGTGAGGAGCACGTCACCTTCTTCAGGCAGCGGTTCGGGGAACAAGCTCTGCTGAAGATCGCCGCCTCTTAGTCTGCTTTTATAAAAAGTGTACAAATGTATTTATTATTCTGAGAATAAAGTCCATGCAGCTTCTGCTAATAAAATAGGCTGGGCTCCTTCCTTTCTTCATGCTGCTCATATTCCATGATATAAAAAGTCTGTTAGCAAATTAGATATTAAAATAGAAGATTTGCCATTATGATAAACATATGATTCTATCTGAAATAAAAGGAGCTGGATAGCTTGCATTGGTCTTGCATTTATAAAACACATCTAAGGTGTTCACCATAAATTAGAGTGTATTTAATAAAACATTCCTCTGATAAAATGTAACATCTATATACATGTGGAAAACCCCTTGAGCATAGTAAAAGTCAATGCTGTAACACTGGTTATCCTGGAAGAGTCCATTCCTGAGGCAGGGTGAGGGGCTAAGTGTAGCCTGCAGCTCTGGCACTCTGCTGAATCCCTCATGCAGTGGCTGGATGGTGCACACAGGCCCCCTAGTGGACGAGAAGCCGCTCCTGCTCAGTACCTCTTCTTCTCTCCTGGGCCGCCTGCACTTTGGCTTTATTCACTCGTGGCCCTGGGGAAATACAAATTTGTAATTAAAGAGATGTTCGTATGATACATACCCTAAAAAAAAATATATATAATATTTTCACTTGTCACAAAATGCCATCCTGTACAACCCTGGTAACTGAATTCTATGAAGCATTAAAATATGCCAAGTTAGTTCGCTTATTGCAATTTAGATTTTCCTTGCTTCTAATACACTAGGAAACCCTACCTATAGTATATCTACCTTTCAACCCCTGAAACGTTAGTGAAAACTTTAATACCTCTTAAGCCTTGTACACTGGTTTAAGCCTCCTCTGCCAAGTGGAGTGTACAGCAACCCTTGATCTCTCCTCCATCCGTCAGCAAGCAATCTGCCTGGTGGATCATCTCAGCCCAGGACATCGTCCTTCTATCTACACACTGCCTACTCCATAGCAACAGAATGTGCTGCAAGCCTATAGGCTAGCAAAGCATCTGTATGGCCTCTGCCCTTAACTGTCCCTGAAGGAGTGAAGTCTACCTACTGCCAAGCAACAGCCCTTGTGTGTATGAGGTTTTGCTATGCTAATAAAGATAAGTTCCACCCAGGACTATTGTTCCTTAGTGTAACTTATCTTTGGTTCTGTCAGTCAAGCTAATTCTTCTAATTACCTTTCCCAGAGCAGTGGCATAAAATGAAAATCTGGATTTACCTGGTGCTTTCTCCAGCCCCCTGTAGCCTGTGAGTTTCTCAGCATCCTCTTCCTCCCTTCCATGGTCCCGCTGGCAGCTCTGGTAATCCAGCTAGGTCAGCTGAAGCAGTGTGTGCGGTTGCCCTAAGGGATCCTGCACATGCACGGTTCAATCTTTAGAGAACTGTGCTTGTGCAGGACCCAAACGGCGACCAGTATGCTGACACACAGGACTTCAGCCGAATTTGCTGGATTACTGGAGCCGCCAGTAAGGCCACAAAAGGGAGGAATAGGATGCCGGGGAACCTCACAGGCTACGGGAGCTGGAGGAAGCTCCAGGAAAGTCCAGATTTTCAAGTTACAAGCAATAGTTGGGTTTTATAATAGTCTGAACAAAGTTTTGCTGCTGAGAACTTCTGAAGGAAAAAAACAAATGTTATGTATTTATTACACATGTGATTCCTAGTCCAATTACACTTTTCCCTTCCTAGTGTAGGAGGCACATTGTATTTCACGCTAAAGTCCCCTACACAGGCAAAAATGTTAGTCTTAAGCCAGCTACACACTCTCAGGCCCAGTGCACACCAAAAACCTCGAGCAGATCTGCAAAATGCTAGATGTTTTTGAAGCAGATTTCAGAGCGATTCTATGCATGTTTAGAGACGTTTTCTCAACATGCCTAGCGTTTTTTTGGAGCGTTTTTGTGTAGCAGATTACAAATATTGTTACAGAAAGGCTGTTACTGAACAGCTTCTGTAACAAAAACACCTGGAAAACCGCTCTGATCTAGTGTTTTTCAGAGCGGTTTTCCACTTTCCTATACTTTAACATTGAGGCAAAAACGCCTCAGAAATCTAAAAAATGCTTCAGTTTGCATTCGTGGGAAAAACGAACCGCTCTGGTGTGCACCATCCCATTCACTTTCATTAGCCAAGCAGTTTCTCACTGCAAACATTTTAAAAAAACACTCCAGAACCGCTTCGGTGTGCACCAGCCCTCAATTACACTTGGCCAACCAGTGACCACCTCCATGTAGTGGGTTAACTGGTATTGAATACTAAGCACATTGTGTAGGTAAACACGCATACTACATAGAAGTGGTAAAATTGGTCAATGGTTGGCCAGTTATAATTGAAAGTGTGTACCAGTTCAAATTGCATACAATATTAATTTATAAATGATTTAGCCAGTGTTTGCCCAGAGTCTTCTCCCTAAAATTCTGAAATTTATCACAGGTGGCAACATCTCTAGTTCTGCCAGGTAATCTATATGGAACATTCATTACCAAGAGTTTTATGCACATACGGAGATATTGATTGCTTGACAGTTGGAAACAGCAATTATTTCCCACAATGCAACAAGGTTCACAGACCGCAAACTGTCAGGGCTATGGCATCACACTGTGCAAGGGGTATTATATTAGCCATAAAGATGTCCCTATTCAAGAAAAGAAAGTTATCTTGTGGGAAGGATGGGGGGGGGGGGGGGGGGGTTCTGGGGGTATCTGCTACGGATCAGGATGAAGTTCAATGCTGGGCTACCATCCCACTTTAATGCCTCCCCTCCCAGTAGATCAGAAGTACAGTAAAATCTCTTTATAGTAAACTCCAAGGGACCAGAAAAAGTCGTTTACTATATCAGAATTTGCTAGGACCAGAGGACTGAGTTTACTATATCCAGAGGTTTACTATAACAAGCTTCTACTGTATATATTTGAAGTAGTGAGAATCCTATGGGAGCTGGCAGCCAATAGGTTGGTGTCTTCTGGAGCGGGAGTGTACTGCACAGTATACTTCTGATGAAGTGGGTATGTGCCAGTGGGACCCAGAAGACCAGAGCTGTGGCGAGAAACACAAATGACTTCTAGAGCTGGAAGAAGCCTCAGGTAAGTAAAGCTAGATTTACATATCGTACATATAAAAACATACAAATAAGAAGTAACTCTTCCAGAGTAAGTGAGCCATAAATTATTTTTCTTTCACTTGCAGTAGGTAGTAAAAGTCTGATAGAACCGACAGGTTTTGGACTAGCCCATCTACTCATGGGGGATTCTCAGGGTTTTATTTCCTTTCAGAAGCACTTAGAGAATGGCCGTTGCACCATCCAACTGGCAAAAAAAGTGTGCAGTGGTCAGGGAGGCTGGCCAGCATCATTGTATAAATGCTTTTCAGGGAATGTCTTTAAAAAGACTAAAGGCCATCCTGAGAATCCGCCATGAAGAGATGGACTAGTCAAAATCTGTCAGATTTCCACTACCTACTGTAAGTGACAGCAACATAGCAATTTATGGCTCATTCTACTCTGGAAGAACCCTAATACTTTTTTTTTGTATGTGTTTACATGTATTTTAAATTTTACAATTTGTCAAGAGTAGTTAATTACTTGCCTTGGATATCCTTTAACACAGAAAATTGCACTGCTATAGTAAGTTTATGTGATGTTCAGTGCGTGACCGTATAGCATGTGTTAAAGGGAACCTGAAGTAAAAGGTATATGGAGGCTCTCTTTATCATGCAGAGAAGCGTAAGCAACTTCACATAACAAGCGGTGTGACTATCGTTCCTTTGCTTTCCTGTTTTATAGGGAATGTAATGCAGCTTGCACTGTGAATGCGGCCTAAGCCATACACCCAGAAATAGTATGCAGACTACATTCATGCTTGCTTCAGGTGTGTGATTTACACACTATTGGATCTGGGCAGGAGAACTGAGTAATGACATTATTGCAAGGGACAAATATGGCAGTCTCCCTATCACTCACTGCAGTGTTACTTTAAAGTATTTGGAACCATTTTAGAAATGTAATTTTGATGGAAACCGTGGTAATTGCATGACCATCCTTTTTTCTTATGACAGAGGGGCTCTTCCTTGCAGATTATAAAAGCCTGCCCTCCCCATCCACTGACTCCTCTGGCAGGAAGGGAAAGTGACATACTGTGCAGACTTTGGGAAGTTAGAGAGAGTAATCCTGTGACTACACATTTCCAACAAAATGAAGGTTTATCCAGATGCATTTTTAGAAACCTATTCTTATAGGACAACTGAAGAGGTAGATATATGGAGGCTGCCATGTTTTCCTTTTAAGCAATACCAGTTGCATGGCAGCCCTGCTGACACTCTGCCTCTAATACTACTAGCCATAGCCCCTGAACAAGCATGCAGCAGATCAGGTATTTCTGACTTCAAAGTCAGATCTGACAAGACTAGCTGCATGCTTGTTTCTGGTATTATTCAGATACTACTGCAGAGAAATAGACCAGCAGGGCTGCCAGGCAACTGGTATTGATTAAAAGGAAATAAATATGGCAGCCTCCGTATACCTCTTACTTCAGTTCCCCTTTATGTTGCTGATCTAGACTAAAGACTAAATCCCACTGCAAGTTTCTAATTAAAGAAACAGTTTATTCTGAAAAAAAAATATATATACTGCTTTAGAGAATGAGCAGAATATCTAGAATCTGGATAGAAACTTGGGCTGGCTATTATCTTGATCTTGGCTTCGCTCTCATGTACACTTGACATAAACATGCAAGACAGAGTTCAAACATTGCTGGTTATCAATTGGCAGCCATGGCTGAAGATTATATCCCCAGAGTGGCCACCAATAAAACACTGCACAAGTAGTATCTATTCTAAGAAGTTAGCTGAGATGTCTGTTAAATACGGTTCAGTTCCCATTAGAGTGGATGCAAAACAGCACAGTAAGTACATGCACTCAGATGTGCTGTGCTCTGTTGCATATCTGCACTGTCAGTTTTGCATCTGCTCTGTCATCTGCCCACATTGATTGCCTGGGTTCAATTGCCCATATACTCATGTGTCCCTTGGTTTGGCAGCTGCTGATTCAGCTTGGTCCAGAAAGCTCACGGACCGGAGGCCGGCTGAAGAATGGGACTCCCCATAGGATTAGAAAGACCAACTCTCCCTCCCAACAGGGAGAATTTCCACTGGTCCACCATGAACCAATGAGAATCATCCAGTTAGTTAGTCTTTTGCAATCCAGTGGGTATCCCCGTGCTTATGTCAGGCACTGATCAGTTTACTGTGACCAAGCAGAGAAGTGCACAACCAGGGGACACGGGAATATTTGTGCGGCAGTGATCGCTGCGGACACAGGGTTCAGCCTTGTGAAAACAGATCCTGTCCGTTCTCATAGGCTTTACGTGCACCTGGCATTTTGTGTGCAGTTATGGAAACGGATCCTATTTCTAACAATAAGATCCACTTCCTGCTTTTAGTGACGTTCAGAAAACGTATCTGTTCTTTAAAGCGGAATATAACCCTGCATTTCAACTTTGCTCTAAAACATTATTTACAGTATATTATATGCAACCAGCATTTTTTTTTTACTAGACCAGCATTGGAAGGGTTACACAGGGCTTTAAAGTTCCTGGAGATTTCTGCAGACGCATCCGAAGCTGAAATAAGATACATTTTGTTTACATAAAAGTATCTAAGTGTTGAATGTGACTCACTCTCTCTGACTGAGGAGTTGGAGGACAGCCGAGTGTGTAACATTACTCAATAGATACATTTGACTAAATAGAATGTATCTATATGAACTCCTGCATATCTCTCCACGACTTTAAACCTCTGTGTTAAACCCTTCCAATGCTGGTCTAGTAAAAAAAAAATGCTAGTTGCATATAATATGCTGTAAATAATGTTTTAGAGCAAAGTTGAAATGCAGGGTTATATTCCGCTTTAAGGTTTCTGCACTAAGTAGGAACCATGCCTTTAACAGTTTGAGTTTAATCACTTCATGCCTCGAGCAGTTTCAACATTTTAGCTACAGTGATGTGAAAAACTATTTGCCCCCTTCCTGATTTCTTATTCTTTTGCATGTTTGTCACACTTAAATGTTTCTGCTCATCAAAAAACATTAACTATTAGTTAAAGATAACATAATTGAACACAAAATGCAGTTTTAAATGATGGTTTTTATTATTTAGTGAGAAAAAAAAACTCCAAATCTACATGGCCCTGTGTGAAAAAGTTATTGCCCCCTTTGTTAAAAAATAATTTAACTGTGGTTTATCACACCTGAGTTCAATTTCTGTAGTCACCCCCAGGTCTGATTACTGCCACACCTGTTTCAATCAAGAAATCACTTAAATAGGAGCTATCTGACACAGAGAAGTAGACCAAAAGCATCTCAAAAGCTAGACATCATGCCAAGATCCTAAGAAATTCAGGAACAAATGAGAACAAAAGTAATTGAGATCTATCAGTCTGGTAAAGGTTATAAAGCCATTTCTAAAGCTTTGGGACTCCAGCGAACCACAGTGAGAGCCATTATCCACAAATGGCAAAAACATGGAACAGTGATGAACCTTCCCAGGAGTGGCCGGCCGAACAAAATTACCCCAAGAGCGCAGAGAAAACTCATCCGAGAGGCCACAAAAGACCCCAGGACAACATCTAAAGAACTGCAGGCCTCACTTGCCTCAATTATGGTCAGTGATCACGACTCCACCATAAGAAAGAGACTGGGCAAAAACGGCCTTCATGGCAGATATCCAAGGAGCAAACCACTTTTAAGCAAAAAGAACATTAATGCTTGTCTCAATTTTGCTAAAAAAAACATCTCAATGATTGCCAAGACTTTTGGGAAAATACCTGGTGGACCGACGAGACAAAAGTTGAACTTTTTGGGAGGTGCGTGTCCTGTTCCATCTGGCGTAGAAGTAACACAGCATTTCAGCAAAAGAACATCATACCAACAGTAAAATATGGTGGTGCTAGTGTGATGGTCTGGGGTTGTTTTGCTGCTTCAGGACCTGGAAGGCTTGCTGTGATAAATGGAACCATGAATTCTACTGTCTACCAAAAAATCCTGAAGGAGAATGTCCGGCCATCTGTTCGTCAACTCAAGCTGAAGCGATCTTGGGTGCTGCAGCAGAACAATGACCCAAAACACACCAGCAAATCCACCTCTGAATGGCTGAAGAAAAACAAAATGAAGACTTTGGAGTCGCCTAGTCAAAGTCCTGACCTGAATCCTATTGAGATGTTGTGGCATGACCTTAAAAAGGCGGTTCATGCTAGAAAACCCTCAAATAAAGCTGAATTACAACAATTCTGCAAAGATGAGTGGGCCAAAATTCCTCCAGGCCACTTCCTGGCAAGTTGTCGCAAACGCTTGATTGCAGTTATTGCTGCTAAGGGTGGCCCAAAGAGTTATTAGGTTCAGGGGGCAATTTCTTTTTTACACAGGGCCATGTAGGTTTGGAGTTTTTTTTTCTCACTAAATAATAAAAACCATCATTTAAAACTGCATTTTGTGTTCAATTATGTTATCTTTGACTAATAGTTAACGGTTTTTGATGAGCAGAAACATTTAAGTGTGACAAACATGCAAAAGAATAAGAACTCAGGAAGGGGGCAAATAGTTTTTCACATCACTGTATGTCCCCATTTAATCACTGCTTATGACACCTAAGTGATATATACATTATTTTTTCTGAACTTTCTTTGGGTTCTTATTTTACCCCAGTAATTGATCTATTTCCTACGTCTGTTTAAAAAAATAAAAAAAGTTATACCCATTATGGTTTTAAAAATAAAAAGTGCAACTGTAAATAAAGAAAGCACAAATTATACTTGGCTAATTATCTCATTTATCATAAAACTGAAATTATGTTGCTACTTGACTAGATTTACATTTTGAAATAAAAGGTATTTATTTTTCTCTCAACACTCCTGATATAAGAGGGAATAAACAGTTTTTAGTGTAATTTGTAGCCATTATGCAAGGGGTGGGGCCTAAGAGGTATTTTCATTGTAATACTTTTGTTGCATTCCCTGTATTATGCTGCTATTTTGTCCCCCAATTAAAATGTCTTACCTATAGCATCCCTTAAAGCATGGCTGGGCAAACTACAGTCCAGAGGCCATATTTACCTGTGTTTCGGGTCCAGCCCGCCAACAAAGAACCGAATTCCTCTCCTCCAGAGTTGTAAGCGGTGCATAATTTAAATCATCCAATCGCAGCTTTCAGCCGATCTCCATGTCCACAACGGCGTCATGTGACCTGCTGTCAGTATGTACCAGTGTGTCACATGACGCCGCTGTGGCCATAGAGATTGGCGTTGGAAGCTGCAATTGGGTGAGTTAAACCTATCATTACGCACCACAGGCAACTCTGCAGGGAGGAAGGAGAGTAATGCAGCCCAAAGTGGAAAAAAGTTTGCCCACTCCTGCCCTGCAGTGTGCTGGGTCCCAGCTTGATGATATCATCAAGCCAGGACCTGGCACATACAACTACAGGACGCCAGCTGCATTACAGGCCACAGGAGAGAGCCCATCGCAGCAGGAAACGTTAGAGATACTTAGCAGCGTCACTTCCTGCTGCCAATCTCTGCTAAAGGAGGAGGGATTAGACACCAGGGTAAGAAACTCTGGTTAGTCCCACAAATGTTGCCTGGGGTGAAGGTGCATACTAGTATGCATCCTATGGTCATCGGCATTGCAGACCAACATTTACATCCTTATGCCAAAACTTGGCAGAGAGGAATTTAATTTACTGTAGTCTCAGCAACAAGTGGTCCACAGAGACATCCTTAAATTGTACCTAAAGTGTTAAAAAAAATTGCTCATTTACTTACCTGGAGCTTCTTGAAGTCCTCCTTTTCCCTTGTCGTGACTCCGTGCTCAGCTGTTGCTCTTCTGTCGCCCTCCATAATCTGTCTGACTGACGAGTGGGCCAGCCACTACGAGCACGTCCACCATCGCGCTCCTGCGTCCAAGAGCATTCTGCACATGTGCAGTAGCAATTTTTGCTTACTGCACAAACTACAATGTACTCCAGCTACGGGAGCACATTGGAGGAGGCGTGTGGCACGGGGTCTCACATCCTGCATTGGACGGGGACACCGGAGGAAGGGGGAGTACAGGATGACGACGAGGAACCAGGAAGACTTAAAGGGACACTTAAGTCAAACAAACAAAATGAGTTTTACTTACCTGGGGCTTCCAATAGCCCCCTGCAGCTGTCCGGTGCCCTCGCCGTCTCCCTCCGATCCTCCTGGCCCCGCTGGCAGCCACTTCCTGTTTCGGTGACAGGAGCTGACAGGCTGGGGACGTGAGTGATTCTTCGCGTTCCTGGCCACAATAGCGCCATCTATGCTGCTATAGCATATATCATATACCATATAGCAGCATAGAGGGTGCTAATGTGTCTGGGAACGCGAAGACTCACTCGCGTCCCCAGCCTGTCAGCTCCTGTCACCGAAACAGGAAGTGGCTGCCGGTGGGGCCAGGAGGATCGGAGGGAGACAGCGAGGGCACCGGACAGCTGCAGGGGGCTATTGGAAGCCCTAGGTGAGTAAAACTCTTTTTTTTGTTTGACTTAAGTGTCCCTTTAAGGGGGCTGGAGGAAGCCCCAGGTAAGTAAATGGGCATTTTTTTACTTTATGGTTATTAATAAAATTCAATAAAATCTCACCCAATACAATTTTTTATTCTCTCTCAGTGATCATTCATCTGCATTAACTGTACATATGAGCAGCCCATTGTGTCCTATCGAGGGAAGAGGATAGATATGTTCCCCTGCAGTTCAAATCACAACTGCAGATAGTATTATCCAACTTATTCGCTGAAGGAAAGGTCACTGACACTAGGAAAAGATAGATTATCACCTAAAGCAATCACAAACAATAAAAATTTTGTGTATGTGTATAGCTTTAAACCTTTTTAAGGTTGCCATTTATCACTTGATGGCCACCAGACTGACCATCTGGTAAATCCCTATCTGATCAGAGAGGGTTCCATTACCTGCCCACACACTGCACACTCATTTCCAATTGATTTCAGCATGAAAACTACCTATTGCCAGCTATGCCTGCTGCACCCCCCCCCCCCCCAATATGTAGATACTGGTATAGCCTTAGCTCGGCTCTCAAGGTGGCAGCACAAAACAGTAGATCCATCTACTGATATTGACGCAGTGCACCAGAAACAGTTCTTGCACACTTCTTGTGGTGGAAGTTGCTGCCTGACCAAGCAGAGCTATTAGTGTACTGCGTATACTACAACAAAGGGAATAAAGAAAAAAAGTCCTGCTTCAGCTATGTTCATCAGTTTGCAGTGTAAACAGAATAGCCTCCTGGCATGGAATTGGCTTGAATTTTCAAGGCACAAATGACAGCACATGTCTGTGTAAGCCAAATTTCTTCATTTATTCTGACAGAAGATGGCCCAAGGACAGAAGACACAAGCAGTCATTAATCTCTGTTGTTATGTATGACCTCATGATGACTGCAGCATGAATTGGAGTGAGCTGTCATTCTGCTTCATGAGAAACAATGTCTATAAGAGAAGTCTGCCTGAAACTGCAGTGGGAAGGACATGTCTCGTCTATTCTCCAAGATCACTGTCCAAATGGAGAATATTATGAAAAAGTCTTCTTTCCTGGCAGTGCTGCTCATCCCTCTGCCTTAGCAGCATGTACTATCATCATCATCATCATCATCATCATCACGCCTCCCACACTCACCTATGTAGCTCAGAAGGACTGGCAGGAAGATGAGGCCATGTGTGGCTCCAAGAACCACCACCGCCAAGTACATCCGGAAGTAGAAAACCTCAAAGATCTGTGACTTGGAAAAGCCTAAAACGCCAATTCCCACAAACTTTGTCAGGGTGATTCCACTGAAGACCTGGGACAAAAACCAAAACAAATTTTATATTAAAAGATCCTGCTTCAAATTAATCTCATATTAAATGTTACGTTTTCATTATAATTAAAGAGGATCTAAACTCAGAACTTCTTCACTGCTATAAAAGAGAAGGCACAGCAAGATAAAACCTGATTTAACTGGATGAGCACAGAAAGGGTTAAGCCTGTCTTTTCCTTTACAGGCATTGCCATGGAGCTCTCATTAACAGCTACTGGCTAATTACACTCTGATGTAGCTAAACAAAAACACACAGCTCAGTGCAGTGGATTTCTACAGCATTTATATGTGGAATTAAAACTTTTCATTGTGTGCTGTGTAAGAATTTGAGTCCGCTTTAAAGACACTCTGCTACAAATAGGCAGTTTTCACTCAAACTAATGTCACAATTAAATCTTCTAAGCCTCACCCAGATGATTAGGTGTGTTTATTTCGAGTTATTGTCTCTGGCACTCATAATGTTGGGCTGATGGATCTTGTTGTATAGTGCTGAAAATATAACCTCCCCTCAACAGTCTTTGATTGGCTCTATGTAGGTAAAAGACTAAACAGGCTTAAAAAAAGGCCTTCAATAACAACAAATATTGTGACTTAAAGCAGCCATTTTCAACCAGGATTCCATGAGAACCCCTCACGGGTTCCGCGTCGTTTTGCTTCTTCTGCGGGACAGATTGGTCCCGCTTTCTCCTTCCGTGGGATAAAATAGTCCCACTGATGCGACCGGTAGATGCGACCGGCGGATTTATTCAATCCGTGGCGCATCACGACGCTCTCTTATAGGGCAGTTTTCGTGCCCTTCGGTTATGCGGAAGAGAGCAGCGTCACTGGTCGACGTACGTAGAGGAGGAGATGGCGGGCAAATAGGAGACGGCGAGGAGGAGACACATCGAGGCAGTCACTGGGTGAGTATGTTTGAGCCTGTCAGCATGCACTGTAGCCAGCATATCAGCGTGTAGGGTGGCTGATAGCCGAGTCCCCCGTGCACTTGACATCTAGGGAAACTTGAGGCTTCACTCCGGGGGCTGGTTGTCACTTTCCCCACACGCTGATACTGAGAACATCTGTGCCTGGTTACCCATATTGGGGATTCAAATTCCTGCCTACCTATGCTGAGAACATCTGTGTCTGGTTACCTATATTGGGGGTCCCTATTCCTGCCTACCTATATTGAGAACATCTATATATGGTTACCTTTTACTTGGGGTCCCTGTGGAGTGATTGCTACATTGTATACAGGGGTGATAAATACATTTATTATGCAAGATGATTACTGCATTTGCTTTGGTAGTAGATTGGTGCAATTTATATGTGGTGTGATTGCTACATTGTATACCAGGGGTGATAAATGCATTTGTTATGTGAGTTGGCGAAAAATGGCGGTTTCTCTGCATCATTTTCATGCAGGGGTTACCGGAGATTTGAAAAAAAATTTAAGGGTTCCTCGGCCCAAAAAAAGTTGAGAAAGCCTGACTTAAAGAGTCTGAAGCCTAAAAAAACCACTTCTTTTTACTGGGCAGTCCTCTTCAGCAATAAGACCAAAGCTGAAACGCCGCATTCCCACGGCAGAATGATCAATTAACACCCCCGAAATCCCTGGGGCAAAATTCGGGGCTCCTTCCAGAGAGGCAGAGCTTTGTGCAGTAGCTCCGCCTCTGCTAGCGTCAATCTCCGCCGATCTCTGCCTCCTCCCGCCACTCTGTTTCTTTCACTGAGAGAGGCGGGAGGAGGCGGGGATCTGCGGAGATTGACGCGAGCAGAGGCAGAGCTACAGCGCAAAGCTCTGCCTCCCCCAGGCAGCAAAATCCACAACCTAGAAAGTTGTGGAATTTTGCCCCATGATTTTGGAGGTATAAACTGATCGCTCTGCCGTGGGAATACAGCATTTCAGCTATAGTCTTATTGCTGAAGAGGACTGCCCAGTAAAAAGAGGTGTTTTGTAGGCTTCAGACTCTTTAAAGGATACCAGAGCCCAAAAGAAGATGAAAAACGGGGGGGGGAGCAGGCATGTATGGTGAGCTGTCCTGATGCCCACTGCTCCCAGCCCCCCCCCATACCCCTTTTTGCCCCCTTGGGTACCTTTAATTGCTCTGTGACCCCGTCTTCTTGTCAGCTTGGTCGGGATCCAGTGCGTCTGCGATGGCCGGGTTGCACGTGTACTACAGCACGCAACCTGCGCCCGAAATCGCTCTGTGCATGCGTGTGATATCATTGTGACATCACACACATGCACAGAGGGCATCTTCTTATGTTTGGGCTCTGGTATCCTTTAAGGTCCGCTTAAAAAGCAGATGCTGTCAGGCTGCATAAAGTGGTGAAATTGTTTAATATAGATCTGCTGGCATAATGTTTGCCTGAGTTATTGAATGCTATGAGGTGTCACTGTACAAGTGTTAGACAGCCCATCACCACAGTATAACATCTG
This sequence comes from Hyperolius riggenbachi, assembly GCF_040937935.1. Lineage (NCBI taxonomy): Eukaryota > Metazoa > Chordata > Amphibia > Anura > Hyperoliidae > Hyperolius > Hyperolius riggenbachi. Next base: position 322,090,253 of record NC_090650.1, read on the forward strand.
TGAATAACGTAGCACACTTACTGAGCTCCCCATATGTGCCAAGGCATCCTCCGCACGCTGCACTCGGCTACCCTTTGTGCTGATTGAAAAGGCCCTGGTCACATGACTGCAGAACTCCACAGAAATACCACAGCACTGAAAGTAACAAAACACTATGTTAGTTGGCTTCTGATACACCAGTGGTGGAAACCACAACATATATAACCTGTATGATAACTGTGCACATACAGAATACAAAGCAGCAACATCATGAATGCTGCTGTAACATAGCAACAGCTCAACTGACGGTTTATTTAGTATTAAAAAAAAAGCCTAGGAACTTACCATAACTAAATTCACCAAAGAAACGGCATTCAGGGTGATGCTCCACAGCCACATGACTCCAAACATGTTCACCAGGATCATAGCTATGGTGACACACATGAGAACCGCAGACCAGATCTCGAAGCCCAGCAGAATAACAGCCACAAAGAATATGGCAGCCAATGACAAGCAGAGGTTGAACACTGTATCGTCCACAATAGTTAAATACTGTTCATAGAACACATAGAAAACACTGCAAAGCACAAGAGAAAGCAGAAATGAAAATGGCTCAGATAAAAATGTTGACATATTACCATAATAAACGTGTCCTTCCTCATTACTGCCTTTAGAAGTGCTTATTACTAAACACAAAGGTTGGCTTTGCCTCTTCTCGAGTCGCCCTCAAGGCGCGTCAAACTGCGTACCCCAATATCATTACACTGTACAATGCAGTACAGAAGCTATGTAGCTCCTTCCTCTACTTATTCAATAAAGTGGATGAAGACAATCATATTTTTCATCAATAAACTGTTCAAATTAGATTGGAAGTTTATCAATTAGGTTTGCAGGGGTCAACAGATCACTGGCTGAATCAAGGTGAATGAATCTGCTACTCAAACAATTATATGTATGGCCAGCCTCTAGCAGCCAACAAATGCATCATCAAATGTTACTACACTTTTCACTAAAGCAAGTGTTCTTCAACATTAAGCTTTGTTCCCCTTTATAGAAAGCACTCATCGTGTACTCCCGAGCGAGGGTCTTCGTATCTCAAATACTTATGAAAGCAACCCTAATTTTGATTAAATGAGTGACACAGAATCCGTTTAGATAACTAGAAGCAGTTGCGCATTTCTTTAACAGAATATACAGTTATTGTTTCCACGACAGTCAAATTATGAAAACAAATTACTGTCAGTGTTAAAGCGGAACTAAACCCAGGTCTCCCTCTCTGTTCTAAAAGATAAGCAAATTCATAATACCCTTTACAAAAAAATTTAATTTAACCACTTAAGGACCAGAGGTTTATACCCCCAAGTGAACAGGCCATTTTTTTGGCACTTCGCAAATTTAATGGTTTATTGCTTGGTTATACAACTTGGCACCCAAGTTTTACCTCATTTTCTTCTCACAACTAGAGCATTATTTTGGTGCTATTTTATTGCTGCTGCTATTATTAAGGTCTTTGTTATATAAAAATACTGACATTTTTGTAATAAATAAAATATTTACATGCTACATACATAGATAAATGGCCTTGGCAGGGATTAGATTGTGAGCCCATCAGAGGGACAGTTAGTGACAAGACAATATACTCTGTACAGCGCTGTACAACAAGATGTTAGCACTCGATAAATTTTTTATTTTTGTTAGTAGATCATTGGATAGCCTGTTATCTCGAAATACAAACAGGGTGGGTTTTTCTGTGTTTTACTTCACTCCTCTGGATAAATTTAGGTTCTCTAACGCAAGGAGTCTTCAGACATATCATTGGCCTATCCATTCGTTATATATTACTGTATATTTAGTGTGTGCTTGTATTATTTCCACTCACATTCGCTGGCAACATAGGGTTTATGTATGCTTGTTATTAAATTGTCTTTATGTACTAGTATGATAACATAAGTACACCCTACCCAAGCAAGTATGAAGAACTTCCAGAGGGACACACGCTACTGTATAGGAAACTAGGCCCAACTCTGCAAGTACGATACTGAAAATCAGTCAAAAACACATACAATCACTAACTATACGAATGTAGACTTGATTTGAGCATTTCCAGTAACCAATTTCAACTCAATCAAGCACACATCCAATATTAGACTAATAAACCCTATTGTAAATACCTGTAAGCAAAGACGCTGTAGTTCTTGCTGGCAGCATCCATGCTCTCAGTGATATTTGCTGCTATCATACGAGCTTTCCGTAAGGCATCAATAAAGTCGGAAGAGTTATGCAGGATGGTGTGGTAAGTCATAAAGTAAGTGGCCCCCACATCCGTATTGTTAGAAATTAGGTCAACAGCGGTGCCATATGCTGCATGTCCACTAAAACAATAAAGAAGAAAAAACTCATTAACTTTCCCATTTATTCATCAAAACATGTTTGGCCCTATAATACATTCCATTCTGAATAGCTTTTTACCTTTTGCTCTTTCTATTAGGTCCAGTGGCTGTATATTTCATGTTAATAAGTAACGCTAGTGTGTTGCAACAATCATAAAAATCAACAAGCAAGATTTAAGTATTTAAAGAGAGTCTGAAGCCATAATAAAAATGGCTTTTTACCTTATATTCAGCAGGGGCATGTTTGCCCCTGCTAAAACGCCGCTATCCCGCGCCATAACGAGGGTCTTTTACCCCCAAATCCCCCCCCTGCTATCTCCAGGGAGCGCTTCCGTGTGAGGCAGGGCTATGAGCTGCAGCCCTGCCTCACACGCGTCTATCAGCGACGGATCTCCGCCTCTCCCCCGCCCCTCTCAGTCTGCCTTCGCTGAGAGGGGCGGGTGAGAGGTGGAGATCCGCGTGAGGCAGGGCTGCAGCTCATAGCCCTGCCTCACACGGAAGCGCACAGGGGCAGCAAAATCCACGACCACGTTGGTCGTGGATTTTGCAGGGGAGATTTCGGGGGTAAAGGACCCTTGTTATGCCGCGGGATAGCGGCGTTTTAGTAGGGGCAAACATGCCCCTGCTGAATATAAGGAAAAAAGCCATTTTTATTATGGCTTCAAACTCTCTTTAAAAGGATACCACAGCCCAAAGGCTGTGATAAAATACATGCTGCAATGCGGAGGGAATGAAAAGCACATACTTAGTGCTTCCCTCGTTCCCTGCCATTGGCCCCCGTTCGTCTCCTACAGCTGCCGGTACCGGCCGACTCTCCTGACCTTTAACCCGTACATACTGCGCTACGCAGTATGTCCTATAGTTTTCCCTTCCGCCGTCGCATCATGACGGCAGAAGTATGGACACTCCCCCGCCTCCTCCTTCCCAGCGTGTGCACTCCACTAATAAAGCTAGCGTGAGATGCTAGCTGGAGTAGCGCTGGGAGTGACGATTTGGAGAGAGTGGGGAGGGGGAGCATCTTTTGGGGCATTTCTACATAGATACAATGACATCTATGTTAATGCAGCACATACATTGTCAGGAACTGGTCCCGACTGCGAGTTTGACCAGATCGAGAGGGGAAGCAGCCTTAGTCAAGCTAAAACAAGGCTGTGACCCCTCAGAACACTTCTCACTGCCACCAATAGCTGCTGCTAAACACTTCCACTCGAGTCGAGTGCTCAGCGCGCAATCCGCGTTTTCGTATTCGGGTCAGCTTTGCGCTGTAGTCCGAATACGGGAACGCCACGCACAATTGCAATCTCACACTGTAGTGAAGCAAAACCACTAACAGTTGTTCCGAACGATACTGTTAGCCACTCTGCTGTCGAGCTACTCGCACTGGCATTTTCGTACATTGGGTCAGCTGCGCGCTTTAGGCCAACGTATGACAAACGCCCCACACACAATGCAATTACAATCTTATACGGTAGGGTTGCTCAATCATACAATCAGGCATGGACTTATACACAGTTACACTTTAGTCTCTTCTAGGCTATGAGTGTTAGTTTAGTACAGCAGAAGTCAAACTTATTTAATAACGATTTAATATTCCAGGGAAAATGTGGAACAATGCAGAAAATAATATATACAAAAGATGTACAAAAACAATAAGTTACAAAATAAAAGTTGCAAGGATAAAAGTTACAAAGATACACACAAGACAAGTTGCAAAAAAGGGAAAAACTTTACCAGCATATCGATCTGGGCGTTGTTTGCGGGAGGACGCAACTTCTGGTCAGGAACCAGGTTAGTCAAAGCAATGTGCTATCTCCAAAGACTACCAGTTGTGACTGTCCTAGCTGCTGTTTATAGTCCCAAGTGTTGCCCCGGGCAAAGAATGTTTCATCCCACAATCTATTGCAATTTCCCAGCTTGTCATATCCTTCCTGTGATATGCGACCTTCAAAGCTTTCCTGTGTTAGTGTCTGATCCTTTCAGAGATTTCAGAACACCTCCACAACCCCAATTTCCACAGGTAAAAGTCTATACATCACAAGATTGTATTTTGGGTGATTCTTCCTGGCTGTTATATGTAAACTCCTGGCTCAGGCTGGTGTGAACTGTGTCAAAGCATACTGCAGCCAGTCCAGGTGACAATTGCTCCCAAGCACAATACACCTCTGAGACAGTATTCAGACAACAGGGTCAGACCACCTGTATAGGCTTCAAAGCAACTGATTAAGTGTTTCCTAATTACCTGTTTCTGGCTGTCCAGAGGAACTGTATGCTAATGTCCAAGCCCCCTGCTTCCAGAGGAATTCAATGCAAATGTAGGTCTATTGACCGACACACACAATCACCTTAACAGTCCATGAAGCTAGATTGGCATATCTACACCTTTGACATAATACACAGCAGATAGAAAAATGATAGAATATGTTCCTGTATTATCCCAACATTATAATTAGCTGCTATATCATGACATACATCACCACCAATTTGGTCAAATGCTGCTATCTCCGCCGCCGAGAGGAACAATTCGGGAGCCCGAGTGTTGCGCAGTATGCAGCAGTCTGTCTTCGGGAGGACTCGGCTCCCGAAGACTTCCGAAGTCCCCGTGGCAGGGGATTTGAACCAAGGAGCTGCTGCCTGATCCAGATCACCGGGAGAGAAGCGGGAAGGCTCTACAGGACCCAGAGCCTTCCCTCTCCTTAGGTAAGTATCTGCCTTTTATTTTAATTAAAGTGGATCCCAATGGCGTTAATACATGTCCCACAATGTTTACTGATCCAGCATGCTGAATCACTAAAGTACTGACACAAATAACTGGAAACTCACAGCAGCTCTACCTCATCTTGTATAAAAAGACAGTGTTGGTTAGAAGCTTACCCTTTACCACACTTTGGATTAGGGTTGTCAGACAGAAACATGGGTAGGAATTCCATAAAATCTTCTCCCAATGGCTTCCGTTTCCCCTCCGCTGTGAAATTGCGGCAGCTCTGGCAGGATGGATCCACAACTGCAGACAACAGTGATAATGTCACCAATAGAAATCTACTCACTGATCAACAAAACAAGAGTATGCATTGATTTCAACAATGTAGCCTCACTGGGATATTCATGAACCAATGACAGATATGGAGATTGAGTGCCGAATTATGCTTCAGGCACTTATTATATTCTATGCACATACCAATTTATTTAATAAAACACAAGTGGCAATATGGGGTATCCCTAGCACCATCCATATTACTGGTTGCTGTGGGTATCAACACCTTGCACAATGTAATAAATAAACCTACAACACCATGGCTTTCTCAGCTATGGTGTCTACAATAAATATTCTCCTTTAATATGTACAGTAGTGTTTGTGACAAAACTGTTGGTGCAAAACAGGCTGGTCTGCAAATTTCCATAACTGCTTATCTCCTGGTAGTCCTATGCACAACATACTCAGCAATGTCCTTATTATCTGAAAACTGCCAGTGAGCAGCAGTTCTGTAGATGGAGACAACTTGTTGGTGAGCGAGTTAGAGGTATAGGACTACACTTCTTGAGCTGACAAACTATGCATAGAAACAGAACACAAGCCTGCAGGCTAGCGATGTGTCTGTAAAGGCGTGGCCCTGATTGCATACAAACAACAACATATTTACCTGAAGCATTGCAGAACTTTTCAGTATGATTATAAACTCGACAGCAGGTAGACTGCGGCTTCACCCAGTCAAAGTAATCATCAAGCCAGGATGAAGGAGAATAGCCAATTTTTGTGCTGAAAGAAGAGAAAGCCTGTAAGACGATAGCTAACTATACACAGCAATAACAAAAAGAAGAATATAGGGAGCACAGAGCTGGTGTAGTAATAAAGTATGAAAATTTATTGCAACTTCTTATGGCCTATAGACAAACAAAAAACAGACAAACATGTACCCTCCCTTAAAAACAATCCCTGGAGCAACTATGGGGCTATAGCGACTGCGTGAGACCGGAGTGCACTCCTATATAGTCCTTTAGCATGCATATATATACTTTGTCTTTTTCTTCAGGCCCAACATTGACTTTAAATCCAGGTGCAAACCAGGTACCGTCACCGGCAATAACACTTCCAATCAGCCCGTATTGCCATTCATATCATTATACACCTCTGCAACAGGGTTGCATACGCATCTCATTACTGACACTGCAAACGTGTCAAACCTCCGCTCCCCGCAGATGAACCACAACTTATTGCCCGATCAGCTCCCAAGATTAACAGCAGCCATTCATGAAAACCTGCCGTAGATATATCTCACCACACCGGTATGTCGGTCGTCATCGGGGCAGCCTGCGGCGCTGTGAGGGTTCCTTGTGGTGTCAAACGTAGTGCGGGGGGAGGAAGAGATGCGGAGGTACGGGTGATCCAAGCCGGGACGCACTTCCGGATAGCGCTGTGTGTCACGTGACGCGTTTCGTCACGACCCACGTGACTTCTTCAGACGTGACGTAGGTAGGGGTGTGCTTCCTTTTATGGCTTCAAAGTCCTATTCTTTGGCTTGAGCCAATCATATGTAAGTTAAAACAGTCCGTTTACTGCCATCTGCTGGCCATGTCGGCTATATGCACCTGAAAAATGGTGACAGGGCTGTTTTTCCGCGTTTGTAAGGCATTAATGTCCGCCTACTTGCGTTTTTTTACAAAAAAGATTTTATATTCAAGTCCCTATTGAGGCCTTTTGGATATAGACTCTCACACTTGTATATCCACATCGATTCTTTTCTCAGGAGTTGAGTGTCATAGTCCCCGCGACGTGGGCTAATATTTAGTTTGTATATGCCCATAAAACGTAGACCAGATACATCAGCATTATGGGTGGTTTTAAAGTGCAGAGCCAGGGGATTCAGTTTCTTTTTATCCGCATTGGTACTTTTAATATTAGAAATATGTTCACCAATCCTAGTATTAAGAGGTCTATATGTTTTCCCAATATAAATTAAGTTACATGGACACATAATCTGATAAATAACCCGAGGGGTATTGCATGAAATATAGTCATTAACATAGAAGGATTTTGATCCATCAAAATTGGGGAACTGACTACTCTTATGGACATATCGACACATATCACAGTCTAAACATTTATGCATACCTTTTTTAGAGGTTTTACATTTAGGGGGACCACCCCATCCAAATTCACTTCTAACTAGAAGGTCATTTAGATTATTGCTCCTCTTAGCAGCCATATGTGGGTAGTCACCCACTATTTTTGCCGTGATTGGATCCCTTTTTAGGAGGTGCCAGTGTCTCTGTAAAATGTCTTTTATCTCCCTGTAATGAGCACTGTATGGGGTCACGACTCGTGACACACATTTAGTTGAACTTCCAATTCTAGGATGAGATGGGGGTATCATCGACTGTTCCTCTGTTCTTTTTAAGAGATCCCCCCTATTTCTGGCGAGAGCTCTTTTGTATGCAGTAATAATAATCCTGTTTGGGTATCCCCTTGACAGCAGCCTAGCCCTCAATTAACCCGCCTCTCTTTCAAAATCACTTATATTACTACAGTTTCTGCGCAATCGCAGAAACTGCCCGGTGGGCACAGCCCATTTTTGGGCGGGTAAATGGGAGCTACACGCCGACAAGAGGGTATTACCCGCAGTGGGTTTTCTTTACGTGCAGGTCTCTAGGGAGGTCCCTATCTTTTTAATCATCAGGTCAAGGAAGGAGATTTCTCTGGTATCATATGTATAGGTAAGAAAGATGTTCCTATCGTTCAAGTTGAGTTCTGCCACAAATTCTTTTAATTCAAGGTCGTTTCCTTTCCAGAGGAGGAGGATGTCGTCCACATAACGTATCCAGAGGGCGACGTGCTCTGCGTACCCACGCGTGCACCTCACCACCTCCTGCTCCCAATATCCTAGGTGAAGGCACGCGTAGGTCGGGGAGCACGCCGCCCCCATTGTGACACCCCTCTTTTGTCTTTATATTGACCCCCCAAACTCAAAATAGTTGTTTTCCAGAATTAGCTTCATAGAGTCCAAGACAAACTCGGCATGGGACTCGTAACCAAGATAATAATTCGTTAGATAAAATTCAAGAGCCTCCAAACCCCTAGAGTTGGGGATGGAGGTAAATAGGGACTCTACATCTAGTCCCACGAGTAGCCAGCTCTCTTCGACGCACACACCCTCGATGCCTGCCAGCACATCCCTGGTATCCATTACAAAAGAGGGTAGGGCTGTCACAATATCTTTAATTTTAAGGTCAACATAGCTAGCTAGTTTTTCTAAGGGACCGTTATTCCCCGAGACAATCGGGCGGCCCGGAGGGTTAAGTAGATTTTTATGGGTTTTTGGTAAAAAGTAAAAAGTAGGAATAGTGTATTCGGTTAGAGTTAAGTATTTCAATTCTTTCTCAGTTAATACACCCTCAAGAAAACCCCATTGTACTTTAAGGTTGATTTTTTCCATCAATCCCCTGAAGGGGCTTGCATTAATCCTCTCATAAGTTGATCTATCATTAAGTAATCTTCTAGCTTCCAGTTCATAGTTACTGGCTGTCATTAAAACAACGTTTCCTCCCTTATCACTTCTTTTTATAATGATCCCAGGGTTGGTTTGGAGCATTTTTAAGGCCTCTCTTTCTGACCGTGATAGGTTGTCCCGACCTTTTTTGTCCCAGTCAATGCTTTTTAGATCTTCAGCCACAAGGTCCATGAACATGGACACATGCCTGTTTGAGCTCAGAGGGGGCATATATTTTGATTTTGGGAAGACATCAACATGCAAGGTTCTGGGGCGACTGGCCGTTTCGGCTTCCTCAAATAGATCATCCAGATCAAAATCATCTATATCTATAGGGGCAGGGGGGTTACCATTATCCAGGGATGTACTGGGGGCGTCGGAGAGGTGCATGCGTCTCAGAAGAACCCTACGTAAAAATAATTGGATATCTTTGAAGGTCTCGAATTCACAGCCATTCTGTTTTGGACAGAAGCTAAGTCCTTTACGTAAAAGGGAAATTTGTGTTTCAGATAATTCCTCTTGTGTTAAATTAATTACATCCAGTGATTCCTCGGGGCGCCCCTCACTTAAATCTAGCGGGACGACCCCCCTTTGTTCTGCCTCTGTCTCAACTGCATCCCTGTCTCTTCTTCTTCTTCCTCGTCTCCCCCTTCTCCTCTTCCCTTTCCTAAAAAACGGGGATCCTCACCCTTGGTCTGCTTTTTGTCCAAATTTTTGTTACTGTTTCTTTTACGTCTATTATATTTTCCCTTCTTACCCCTATTTCTGGGTTTGTTGGGGCCAGCACTGTCCTCATGACCTGAGGTATCAGTCCCTGACTCTTCCGTGTTGCTACCCCAGCCGACACGTCTGCCTGGTCCACGCCTGCTTCCATATTTTCGACCGGTTAAATTAAATATGTCTCCATTTTTATAATCCTCAATATCACGATTAAATTTCTTTTCTTTAATTTCTTTGATTCTTTCCTGTTCTTTTTCCATATCCTTTTTTAATCTCTCATTTAGTTCTTGAAAAGAATCTTTATCTTTATACTCATTTAGTTTCTGTGTGCTTATCTCAAGTTCTTTTTCAACATCCTTAAATTGGATTTTATCCTCTTTTACAAATATTTTCATGATTCTAAGACCATGTGCTTTGCACTCCTTTTCCCACTCAGGGAGCATGCGTAGAGTCTGCAGATGTTCGGCCGGGGCTACTCTTTCTCTAATACCTCTTGGGATGATGTTTTTGTCTATGTATCTATCCATGCTTATAATTTCTAGCTTTTTCTTAATAAATTTAATAACAATGCGTTTATGTTGGTGAAATAGTCGTACCAATAGCAGTTTATGTCCGCTAGCAACCTCATCCTCTATCCCCTCATAGGGATCTTCAGAGTCCTGTGAGGTGTCAAATTTAGGTACATAAGCCATTGAATGAAGTTGAACCAGGTTAAGTTAATTCGTAATTAAAGTATAGTTGTTATCCTTATTAGTACACCAGGGATATCTACCGTAGCAAAAAATATCAAGCAAAAAATAGAGGTACGGGATATCACCTCAAGTTGGCTCGTCTCACCCATGCATTAAGTATCAACAAAAAGAAGGATATAGGGAGCACAGAGCTGGTGTAGTAATAAAGTATGAAAATTTATTGCAACTTCTTATGGCCTATAGACAAACAAAAAACAGACAAACATGTACCCTCCCTTAAAAACAATCCCTGGAGCAACTATGGGGCTATAGCGACTGCGTGAGACCGGAGTGCACTCCTATATAGTCCTTTAGCATGCATATATATACTTTGTCTTTTTCTTCAGGCCCAACATTGACTTTAAATCCAGGTGCAAACCAGGTACAGTCACCGGCAATAACACTTCCAATCAGCCCGTATTGCCATTCATATCATTATACACCTCTGCAACAGGGTTGCATACGCATCTCATTACTGACACTGCAAACGTGTCAAACCTCCGCTCCCCGCAGATGAACCACAACTTATTGCCCGATCAGCTCCCAAGATTAACAGCAGCCATTCATGAAAACCTGCCGTAGATATATCTCACCACACCGGTATGTCGGTCGTCATCGGGGCAGCCTGCAGCGCTGTGCGGCGCTGTGAGGGTTCCTTGTGGTGTCAAACGTAGTGCGGGGGGAGGAAGAGATGCGGAGGTACGGGTGATCCAAGCCGGGACGCACTTCCGGATAGCGCTGTGTGTCACGTGACGCGTTTCGTCACGACCCACGTGACTTCTTCAGACGTGACGTAGGTAGGGGTGTGCTTCCTTTTATGGCTTCAAAGTCCTATTCTTTGGCTTGAGCCAATCATATGTAAGTTAAAACAGTCCGTTTACTGCCATCTGCTGGCCATGTCGGCTATATGCACCTGAAAAATGGTGACAGGGCTGTTTTTCCGCGTTTGTAAGGCATTAATGTCCGCCTACTTGCGTTTTTTTACAAAAAAGATTTTATATTCAAGTCCCTATTGAGGCCTTTTGGATATAGACTCTCACACTTGTATATCCACATCGATTCTTTTCTCAGGAGTTGAGTGTCATAGTCCCCGCGACGTGGGCTAATATTTAGTTTGTATATGCCCATAAAACGTAGACCAGATACATCAGCATTATGGGTGGTTTTAAAGTGCAGAGCCAGGGGATTCAGTTTCTTTTTATCCACATTGGTACTTTTAATATTAGAAATATGTTCACCAATCCTAGTATTTAGAGGTCTATATGTTTTCCCAATATAAATTAAGTTACATGGACACATAATCTGATAAATAACCCGAGGGGTATTGCATGAAATATAGTCATTAACATAGAAGGATTTTGATCCATCAAAATTGGGGAACTGACTACTCTTATGGACATATCGACACATATCACAGTCTAAACATTTATGCATACCTTTTTTAGAGGTTTTACATTTAGGGGGACCACCCCATCCAAATTCACTTCTAACTAGAAGGTCATTTAGATTATTGCTCCTCTTAGCAGCCATATGTGGGTAGTCACCCACTATTTTTGCCGTGATTGGATCCCTTTTTAGGAGGTGCCAGTGTCTCTGTAAAATGTCTTTTATCTCCATGTAATGAGCACTGTATGGGGTCACGACTCGTGACACACATTTAGTTGAACTTCCAATTCTAGGATGAGATGGGGGTATCATCGACTGTTCCTCTGTTCTTTTTAAGAGATCCCCCCTATTTCTGGCGAGAGCTCTTTTGTATGCAGTAATAATAATCCTGTTTGGGTATCCCCTTGACAGCAGCCTAGCCCTCAATTCACCCGCCTCTCTTTCAAAATCACTTATATTACTACAGTTTCTGCGCAATCGCAGAAACTGCCCGGTGGGCACAGCCCATTTTTGGGCGGGTAAATGGGAGCTACACGCCGACAAGAGGGTATTACCCGCAGTGGGTTTTCAATACGTGCAGGTCTCTAGGGAGGTCCCTATCTTTTTAATCATCAGGTCAAGGAAGGAGATTTCTCTGGTATCATATGTATAGGTAAGAAAGATGTTCCTATCGTTCAAGTTGAGTTCTGCCACAAATTCTTTTAATTCAAGGTCGTTTCCTTTCCAGAGGAGGAGGATGTCGTCCACATAACGTATCCAGAGGGCGACGTGCTCTGCGTACCCACGCGTGCACCTCACCACCTCCTGCTCCCAATATCCTAGGTGAAGGCACGCGTAGGCCGGGGAGCACGCCGCCCCCATTGTGACACCCCTCTTTTGTCTGTATATTGACCCCCCCAAACTCAAAATAGTTGTTTTCCAGAATTAGCTTCATAGAGTCCAAGACAAACTCGGCATGGGACTCGTAACCAAGATAATAATTCGTTAGATAAAATTCAAGAGCCTCCAAACCCATAGAGTTGGGGATGGAGGTAAATAGGGACTCTACATCTAGTCCCACGAGTAGCCAGCTCTCTTCGACGCACACACCCTCGATGCCTGCCAGCACATCCCTGGTATCCATTACAAAAGAGGGTAGGGCTGTCACAATATCTTTAATTTTAAGGTCAACATAGCTAGCTAGTTTTTCTAAGGGACCGTTATTCCCCGAGACAATCGGGCGGCCCGGAGGGTTAAGTAGATTTTTATGGGTTTTTGGTAAAAAGTAAAAAGTAGGAATAGTGTATTCGGTTAGAGTTAAGTATTTCAATTCTTTCTCAGTTAATACACCCTCAAGAAAACCCCATTGTACTTTAAGGTTGATTTTTTCCATCAATCCCCTGAAGGGGCTTGCATTAATCCTCTCATAAGTTGATCTATCATTAGAGGCGGGTGAATTGAGGGCTAGGCTGCTGTCAAGGGGATACCCAAACAGGATTATTATTACTGCATACAAAAGAGCTCTCGCCAGAAATAGGGGGGATCTCTTAAAAAGAACAGAGGAACAGTCGATGATACCCCCATCTCATCCTAGAATTGGAAGTTCAACTAAATGTGTGTCACGAGTCGTGACCCCATACAGTGCTCATTACAGGGAGATAAAAGACATTTTACAGAGACACTGGCACCTCCTAAAAAGGGATCCAATCACGGCAAAAATAGTGGGTGACTACCCACATATGGCTGCTAAGAGGAGCAATAATCTAAATGACCTTCTAGTTAGAAGTGAATTTGGATGGGGTGGTCCCCCTAAATGTAAAACCTCTAAAAAAGGTATGCATAAATGTTTAGACTGTGATATGTGTCGATATGTCCATAAGAGTAGTCAGTTCCCCAATTTTGATGGATCAAAATCCTTCTATGTTAATGACTATATTTCATGCAATACCCCTCGGGTTATTTATCAGATTATGTGTCCATGTAACTTAATTTATATTGGGAAAACATATAGACCTCTAAATACTAGGATTGGTGAACATATTTCTAATATTAAAAGTACCAATGTGGATAAAAAGAAACTGAATCCCCTGGCTCTGCACTTTAAAACCACCCATAATGCTGATGTATCTGGTCTGAGTTTTATGGGCATATACAAACTAAATATTAGCCCACGTCGCGGGGACTATGACACTCAACTCCTGAGAAAAGAATCGATGTGGATATACAAGTGTGAGAGTCTATATCCAAAAGGCCTCAATAGGGACTTGAATATAAAATCTTTTTTGTAAAAAAACGGACATTAATGCCTTACAAACGCGGAAAAACAGCCCTGTCACCATTTTTCAGGTGCATATAGCCGACATGGCCAGCAGATGGCAGTAAACGGACTGTTTTAACTTACATATGATTGGCTCAAGCCAAAGAATAGGACTTTGAAGCCATAAAAGGAAGCACACCCCTACCTACGTCACGTCTGAAGAAGTCACGTGGGTCGTGACGAAACGCGTCACGTGACACACAGCGCTATCCGGAAGTGCGTCCCGGCTTGGATCACCCGTACCTCCGCATCTCTTCCTCCCCCCGCACTACGTTTGACACCACAAGGAACCCTCACAGCGCCGCAGGCTGCCCCGATGACGACCGACATACCGGTGTGGTGAGATATATCTACGGCAGGTTTTCATGAATGGCTGCTGTTAATCTTGGGAGCTGATCGGGCAATAAGTTGTGGTTCATCTGCGGGGAGCGGAGGTTTGACACGTTTGCAGTGTCAGTAATGAGATGCGTATGCAACCCTGTTGCAGAGGTGTATAATGATATGAATGGCAATACGGGCTGATTGGAAGTGTTATTGCCGGTGACGGTACCTGGTTTGCACCTGGATTTAAAGTCAATGTTGGGCCTGAAGAAAAAGACAAAGTATATATATGCATGCTAAAGGACTATATAGGAGTGCACTCCGGTCTCACGCAGTCGCTATAGCCCCATAGTTGCTCCAGGGATTGTTTTTAAGGGAGGGTACATGTTTGTCTGTTTTTTGTTTGTCTATAGGCCATAAGAAGTTGCAATAAATTTTCATACTTTATTACTACACCAGCTCTGTGCTCCCTATATCCTTCTTTTTGTTGATACTTAATGCATGGGTGAGACGAGCCAACTTGAGGTGATATCCCGTACCTCTATTTTTTGCTTGATATTTTTTGCTACGGTAGATATCCCTGGTGTACTAATAAGGATAACAACTATACTTTAATTTACGAATTAACTTAACCTGGTTCAACTTCATTCAATGGCTTATGTACCTAAATTTGACACCTCACAGGACTCTGAAGATCCCTATGAGGGGATAGAGGATGAGGTTGCTAGCGAAGATAAACTGCTATTGGTACGACTATTTCACCAACATAAACGCATTGTTATTAAATTTATTAAGAAAAAGCTAGAAATTATAAGCATGGATAGATACATAGACAAAAACATCATCCCAAGAGGTATTAGAGAAAGAGTAGCCCCGGCCGAACATCTGCAGACTCTACGCATGCTCCCTGAGTGGGAAAAGGAGTGCAAAGCACATGGTCTTAGAATCATGAAAATATTTGTAAAAGAGGATAAAATCCAATTTAAGGATGTTGAAAAAGAACTTGAGATAAGCACACAGAAACTAAATGAGTATAAAGATAAAGATTCTTTTCAAGAACTAAATGAGAGATTAAAAAAGGATATGGAAAAAGAACAGGAAAGAATCAAAGAAATTAAAGAAAAGAAATTTAATCGTGATATTGAGGATTATAAAAATGGAGACATATTTAATTTAACCGGTCGAAAATATGGAAGCAGGCGTGGACCAGGCAGACGTGTCGGCTGGGGTAGCAACACGGAAGAGTCAGGGACTGATACCTCAGGTCATGAGGACAGTGCTGGCCCCAACAAACCCAGAAATAGGGGTAAGAAGGGAAAATATAATAGACGTAAAAGAAACAGTAACAAAAATTTGGACAAAAAGCAGACCAAGGGTGAGGATCCCCGTTTTTTAGGAAAGGGAAGAGGAGAAGGGGGAGACGAGGAAGAAGAAGAAGAGACAGGGATGCAGTTGAGACAGAGGCAGAACAAAGGGGGGTCGTCCCGCTAGATTTAAGTGAGGGGCGCCCCGAGGAATCACTGGATGTAATTAATTTAACACAAGAGGAATTATCTGAAACACAAATTTCCCTTTTACGTAAAGGACTTAGCTTCTGTCCAAAACAGAATGGCTGTGAATTCGAGACCTTCAAAGAAATCCAATTATTTTTACGTAGGGTTCTTCTGAGACGCATGCACCTCTCCGACGCCCCCAGTACATCCCTGGATAATGGTAACCCCCCTGCCCCTATAGATATAGATGATTTTGATCTGGATGATCTATTTGAGGAAGCCGAAACGGCCAGTCGCCCCAGAACCTTGCATGTTGATGTCTTCCCAAAATCAAAATATATGCCCCCTCTGAGCTCAAACAGGCATGTGTCCATGTTCATGGACCTTGTGGCTGAAGATCTAAAAAGCATTGACTGGGACAAAAAAGGTCGGGACAACCTATCACGGTCAGAAAGAGAGGCCTTAAAAATGCTCCAAACCAACCCTGGGATCATTATAAAAAGAAGTGATAAGGGAGGAAACGTTGTTTTAATGACAGCCAGTAACTATGAACTGGAAGCTAGAAGATTACTTAATGATAGATCAACTTATGAGAGGATTAATGCAAGCCCCTTCAGGGGATTGATGGAAAAAATCAACCTTAAAGTACAATGGGGTTTTCTTGAGGGTGTATTAACTGAGAAAGAATTGAAATACTTAACTCTAACCGAATACACTATTCCTACTTTTTACTTTTTACCAAAAACCCATAAAAATCTACTTAACCCTCCGGGCCGCCCGATTGTCTCGGGGAATAACGGTCCCTTAGAAAAACTAGCTAGCTATGTTGACCTTAAAATTAAAGATATTGTGACAGCCCTACCCTCTTTTGTAATGGATACCAGGGATGTGCTGGCAGGCATCGAGGGTGTGTGCGTCGAAGAGAGCTGGCTACTCGTGGGACTAGATGTAGAGTCCCTATTTACCTCCATCCCCAACTCTAGGGGTTTGGAGGCTCTTGAATTTTATCTAACGAATTATTATCTTGGTTACGAGTCCCATGCCGAGTTTGTCTTGGACTCTATGAAGCTAATTCTGGAAAACAACTATTTTGAGTTTGGGGGGTCAATATACAGACAAAAGAGGGGTGTCACAATGGGGGCGGCGTGCTCCCCGGCCTACGCGTGCCTTCACCTAGGATATTGGGAGCAGGAGGTGGTGAGGTGCACGCGTGGGTACGCAGAGCACGTCGCCCTCTGGATACGTTATGTGGACGACATCCTCCTCCTCTGGAAAGGAAACGACCTTGAATTAAAAGAATTTGTGGCAGAACTCAACTTGAACGATAGGAACATCTTTCTTACCTATACATATGATACCAGAGAAATCTCCTTCCTTGACCTGATGATTAAAAAGATAGGGACCTCCCTAGAGACCTGCACGTATTGAAAGCCCACTGCGGGTAATACCCTCTTGTCGGCGTGTAGCTCCCATTTACCCGCCCAAAAATGGGCTGTGCCCACCGGGCAGTTTCTGCGATTGCGCAGAAACTGTAGTAATATAAGTGATTTTGAAAGAGAGGCGGGTGAATTGAGGGCTAGGCTGCTGTCAAGGGGATACCCAAACAGGATTATTATTACTGCATACAAAAGAGCTCTCGCCAGAAATAGGGGGGATCTCTTAAAAAGAACAGAGGAACAGTCGATGATACCCCCATCTCATCCTAGAATTGGAAGTTCAACTAAATGTGTGTCACGAGTCGTGACCCCATACAGTGCTCATTACATGGAGATAAAAGACATTTTACAGAGACACTGGCACCTCCTAAAAAGGGATCCAATCACGGCAAAAATAGTGGGTGACTACCCACATATGGCTGCTAAGAGGAGCAATAATCTAAATGACCTTCTAGTTAGAAGTGAATTTGGATGGGGTGGTCCCCCTAAATGTAAAACCTCTAAAAAAGGTATGCATAAATGTTTAGACTGTGATATGTGTCGATATGTCCATAAGAGTAGTCAGTTCCCCAATTTTGATGGATCAAAATCCTTCTATGTTAATGACTATATTTCATGCAATACCCCTCGGGTTATTTATCAGATTATGTGTCCATGTAACTTAATTTATATTGGGAAAACATATAGACCTCTAAATACTAGGATTGGTGAACATATTTCTAATATTAAAAGTACCAATGTGGATAAAAAGAAACTGAATCCCCTGGCTCTGCACTTTAAAACCACCCATAATGCTGATGTATCTGGTCTACGTTTTATGGGCATATACAAACTAAATATTAGCCCACGTCGCGGGGACTATGACACTCAACTCCTGAGAAAAGAATCGATGTGGATATACAAGTGTGAGAGTCTATATCCAAAAGGCCTCAATAGGGACTTGAATATAAAATCTTTTTTGTAAAAAAACGCAAGTAGGCGGACATTAATGCCTTACAAACGCGGAAAAACAGCCCTGTCACCATTTTTCAGGTGCATATAGCCGACATGGCCAGCAGATGGCAGTAAACGGACTGTTTTAACTTACATATGATTGGCTCAAGCCAAAGAATAGGACTTTGAAGCCATAAAAGGAAGCACACCCCTACCTACGTCACGTCTGAAGAAGTCACGTGGGTCGTGACGAAACGCGTCACGTGACACACAGCGCTATCCGGAAGTGCGTCCCGGCTTGGATCACCCGTACCTCCGCATCTCTTCCTCCCCCCGCACTACGTTTGACACCACAAGGAACCCTCACAGCGCCGCAGGCTGCCCCGATGACGACCGACATACCGGTGTGGTGAGATATATCTACGGCAGGTTTTCATGAATGGCTGCTGTTAATCTTGGGAGCTGATCGGGCAATAAGTTGTGGTTCATCTGCGGGGAGCGGAGGTTTGACACGTTTGCAGTGTCAGTAATGAGATGCGTATGCAACCCTGTTGCAGAGGTGTATAATGATATGAATGGCAATACGGGCTGATTGGAAGTGTTATTGCCGGTGACGGTACCTGGTTTGCACCTGGATTTAAAGTCAATGTTGGGCCTGAAGAAAAAGACAAAGTATATATATGCATGCTAAAGGACTATATAGGAGTGCACTCCGGTCTCACGCAGTCGCTATAGCCCCATAGTTGCTCCAGGGATTGTTTTTAAGGGAGGGTACATGTTTGTCTGTTTTTTGTTTGTCTATAGGCCATAAGAAGTTGCAATAAATTTTCATACTTTATTACTACACCAGCTCTGTGCTCCCTATATCCTTCTTTTTGTTGATACTTAATGCATGGGTGAGACGAGCCAACTTGAGGTGATATCCCGTACCTCTATTTTTTGCTATACACAGCAATAGCTTTTTTATAAAAGGAACGCAAGTATTACTTTACATAGCAACCCAGTACCAGACCCCAAGTTACTCACTATTGATCTATTTGTGCTGCATAAAAAATCTGTTGCACCAGCGAGTTATTGTTGCACCCCGCTCCACCACACACCATAGCCTGGCCTTCCTTTGTCTTATAGTCATGTCCCTCCTTCACCACAAAATACACCGGAGCGCCGCTGTGCAGGTATTTATTCAGTGATTCAAAGTAGTCCAGCACATAAGAGTCCTGCAGAAACAAATACAAATAGCTTACTAGAATAACATATTGCCCTTTGATATAGAATGCAATGCTTTGATTTGTAATGCTAATACATATGAATACATTTGTTAAAAAATAAACTCACATCTGGCATCGACAGCGACTGATCCAAACCGACTTCCACCTTGTTGACCACAGCGATGCTGAATGAGAGCATTCCCACAAACACAGACACCTGTAAGATATACAAGAATGTCGGTACTTATAGATCAATTGTACAAATATTATTATACTGGACCAGGAGGTCTGTAATATGCAGCGTGCAGTCTGATTTCCACTAACAGCAATGATTTGCAGCCGGTAGTGTGCGGTCTCCTGCTTTATTGTTTGAATAGTGGGTTGGTGGCCCTGTGAGACAAGACACTGGCTTTACCAATGCTTCCAGCTGGATGTGGATTGGTCCAGTGGATTATAGTAGCTGTATTAGTATATACTACTCAAAAGAAAGATACGGGACATCAACCTCAGTACTATTCATATGTCCGTCCCACCTTATATATAATGTAATTAGTAAAAAGCAAGTTTAAGGGAGCCAGGACCTATAATTAATTGCTATTCCATTTATTAAATGGAATAGTAATTAATTATAGGTCCTGGCTCCCTTAAACTTGCTTTTTACGTATTAGTATATACTCCCAGTTAAAGGACACCTGAATTAACAGGGATATGGAGGCTGCCATATTTATTTCCTTTAAACAATACCAGCTGCCTGGCAGTCCTGCTGATCTATCATGCATCAGCTTTGTCTGACTCACAAACCTGAAACAAGCATGCAGCAAATGAAGTCAAACTTAAAGAGAATCTGTATTGTTAAAATCACACAAAAGTAAACATACTAGTGCGTTAGGGGACATCTCCTATTCCCCTCTGTCACAATTTCCCCGCTCCTCGCCGCATTAAAAGTGGTTAAAAACAGTTTTAAAAAGTTTGTTTATAAACAAACAAAATGGCCACCAAAACAGGAAGTAGGTTGATGTACAGTATGTCCACACATAGAAAATACATCCATACACAAGCAGGCTGTATACAGCCTTCCTTTTGAATCTCAAGAGATCATTTGTGTGTTTCTTTCCCCCCTGAGGGGGGAGTGCATAGCAGAACCACAACACTGAAGAACTTGGCAGCCTTCCAGACACAGGCTGACAAGTCTGACAAGGGAAAGATACATTGATTTATTACAGAGACTGTGATAGTACAAAGTGCTGCAGTTAGCCAGAACACATTAGAATAGCTTTTGGAACTTGTAGGATGATAAAAAACAGGATGCAATTTTTGTTACGGAGTCTCTTTAAAGAGAATCTGTAACGACAAAACGTCCCCTGGGGGGTACTCACCTCGGATGGGGGAAGCCTCAGGATCCTAATGAGGCTTCCCACACCGTCTGCCGTCCCTCGGGGGTCTCGCTGTAGCCCTCCGTACAGCGGTGACGTAATATTTACCTTCCTGGCTCCTGCGCAGGCGCTCTGACGGCTGTTGGCTCCGAAGGAGGCGGAAATACCCGATCGCCGTCGGGTCCGCTCTACTGCACAGACGCAAGTCTCCGGCGCCTGCGCAGTAGAGCGGACCCGACTGAGATCGGGTATTTCCGCCTCCTTCGGAGCGAAAGCAACCACAGCGCCCCCGCTGGAGCCTGCAAAGGTAAATATTGAATTGAACAGTCGGGCCTGTCGCCGGCTGTTCGGAGGGCTGCAGCGAGACCTCCGTGGGACAGAGGACGGCGTGGGAAGCCTCATTAGGATCCTGAGGCTTCCCCCACCCGAGGTGAGTACCCCCCAGGGGACGTTTTTCATGTTACAGAGTCTCTTTAAGTCAGAAACATCTGATTAGCATGATTGTTCAGAGACTAAAGCCTTCCACACATGTTCACAATAAGATGCATGTGGCCTGGTGGGGATCAGCACCCGATGCCTTGGTGACATTGCAGGGCTGAAGCTGTACATACGTGTCGCTAGCCTCCAGGCTAATGACATGTTATCTTCCTATGTGGGACAGCACGGGTATGAGGTCACACAGTGGAGAGAACAATGCTCTCAGCTGAAGTAATACGCCAGGCAGATCACTGGCCGAGAGGGGTTGTGGGTCATTATTTTGCAGTACTGTATAGCGAGTTCCTGTCTGAATAGTGAATGTGCACATTTTTTAGTGAATTAGATCTTGTGTTATGAAATGACAACCAGTGAAATGCAACTGATGACAAGTTTTCAAACTATGTAAAAGTGACAAAACAATCATTATATCTTGTATTTCTTGTAGAGAAATTCATTAGTAAGTGGATGACAGAGAAACATATTTGTACTGCCGTCTGTCCACTACTATTCCTTACCCCCTGAAAAAAATCCTCTCTGAAATTATGCATACAGGCCGTCAATTCTGATTTTCGGTTTGCAGACAAGAGGAAACTACGTACAGTGAGGTTTGTCAACTAGTATGTCTATCATACGCACCACTATAGGCCGCAGCCAGTCTTTCATCAGCAGAGGGGCATAGATCTTTTTGAAGAACAAAAAGAGCCAGCTTTTCGGTTTCTCGGTCCTGCGACTCCTCTTACACCCTGGAATGCAGCACAGGATGTCCAGCCGGTTCTTCTGTAAACATGAAAAAATAAATCAATCAGTCTTCATTCATTCTTCTAGCAGAGGTCAGAGAGTGAAAGTCAAGTTTCCTTGAGCTACTTTCACATGCCAAATATACAAAGCCAAAAAAAAAAAAGAAATCAGAGATGATTTCCATACAACAGTACACAATCTGACATTATTTTGTTCTCAGAACAACCCAACAAGTATCTGGTAACCCAACAAGTATCTGTATAACCCCATATGCTATACCGGTAGTTAGTTTATGTAAGTATTGCATGATCAGTAGAAATGACAATCTTCTCCTCATGGACAGTAAACAAAACAGTAAAGATAAAAGAAATACAGAGAGCCCAATATAGTGTAGTATGCAAAACAAGGGGTTGGAAATGAAAAGTATATAATGTATATACTCACAAACGTGGGTTACCGCCTAGGTAACCACTATATAGGCAGGTGAGGAGATTAGACCTGTCCTCACTCAGGATTAAAAGTCGCTCTCTGTAGATAAGGAAAAATGGGGATCAACCCCTCCACCAGGGGTGGATATTGATAATGTAAGAGTGAACAGAGGCGCCAGCAGGATAAAAGGTTCTAAAAGGCTTAAAATCCCTCAGGAGGTGGTGGTGGACTCGTCTCCCCGAAGCAGGCAAGATACCGTCAGTTTTATGACAACAGGTTTATTAATATACTCCAAAACAAACAGTGCAACGCGTTTCACGGGTATGTTCCCGCTACCTCAGGCAATAAACAGATAGGAGTACACAGTATAGTCTCAAGGTCACGAATAGAACCTTTTATCCTGCTGGCATCTCTGTTCACTCTTACAGTAAACAAAACAGAGTATGGTAGAAATAAACATATTCCAGTGACTAATTCATCATGCTGGTGATCGGGTCAGAAAAAATAATTTTAAATATATCTGCTACCAACACCAACTCCACTGTTGATGCACCAAGAAATAAAAGAAACAACTTTGGAGTCATCCCGGCTCTAGGAAGACTTCATACAAGCTGAGTGCACATATGTGACAGTACTGCTCACAAGAGATCTATTTAATATTGGGTACAACAATAAACAGTTAAACATTCACACAACTGAGCTTGACAGTCTTCTAATGTTACTTTTACTATGTCAATAGGTTAAAGTAGATCTGTTTTTGTGTAAACCATGCTCAAAGTGTACTTAAAGCAGATTGACATAGATACTTACTGTGTCATTCTCGCCCCCACCGTTTCCTGCACAGACCCCTGAAACATATCTGGCAAGAGCTTGTTGGATATGTTTGCACAGCCGCACTCCCCGCTGTACTGCGACTGCGTGATTATGACCACGACTGCGCAGTAAGCTGGAGCCACTCATCCACGTGCAGCTCCTTGCTACTGCGCTGGTGTGGCTGTTCTCATGCAGCCACAGGACAGCCATGCTGGTGCAGAAAGAGGAGCCTGGCAAGGGTCCCAGTGAGTCACCGGCTTCCAGTGGGTAGCCCGCCCCCTGCTGAAAAAAATTCTGTGGTGTTTTTGTTACTGGAGATAAAAAACACCACAGCATTTTTTCAGCAGTAGGGCAGAACTACATGCCAAAAGCCGACGGCTCTGGGAGCTATTTAGGATGAGCAGTCCTGACAGGTAGCTATAACTTTATGGGACAATACAATGAAAAGATTAAATTAGACTGAATAGGCTCTTTAACTGACTGCAGCCAGGAATTTAAACCCTGGTATGATGTGTCAAAAGTGGTGTCCTTAACCAATTCCCTATCTAGCCACCACTGTAAAATGGCACATTTTGGAACTCCACATTTACCTCTTGCCGTGTGATATCCAAACCCAGCAGGCTCACAAAGAAGGTGATCTGAAGCAGAAAGTCCAGGAAGACTGCCATGCCAGCAAACAATGAAAAGGTCCGCACAGCTGGCATGCTGGACAGCGCTCCTGCAGAGACACAACAAGCTCACATTTTATTAATGTCTTAATTACCCCTGTCAATCGCCTTTCGATGATAACCTACAAAGCCCAACTTCTGGAACACTGAATGCAAGTACTGGTGCATACAGAAAATACAGCATTTTTCACTAGAAGCAAATACTGGCACATTCTATACAAACATACAAAGGGGTAAATTCCTGGGAGCCTGACTGAGCAACGTTTAGGCTATTTTATCTGTAGTAAGTAGGGTCAGTGCAACTGTACTGAACATGGATAGATTTAGAAAGGCTCTCACACTATGTGGCTGGATAGCACCTATTCAGTAAGGAGTTCTTGGACAAGTCTCCCTAACACTGTTACTGCCTACTCAGTGCTCTCTAGTGGCTGCCTCTCGGGTGCTTTGATTCCGACAGGAGAAAACCGCTATACAACTACTGGAATCATTATGTGAGTGTTATAAGATAGAAATAAGATACGTCAATGACATTCTAATTTTTCTTGTGTAAAAGTTTATTGCAAACTGTATGCAGCTTATAACTGGGGCAGCACATCCTATCAGATTGGATAAAACCAATTCCAAGATGCATACAATTTGTATCCAAGTTGGAAAAATTAGCATCTCAATGACCATTCTCTATTGCAAGCACGTGTCATTAGTTCTCACTAAAAATGCAAACTGGGATTGAACACAGGTGAAAATACTCATCATAGTTGGTGACTAATGTGGTAACAACCAGTAGCTCATACCACGGTGCACAGTGCAGCAACCAGAAATCATGAATCATCAACAAGAAGCAAGCAGAAAGATTCAAGCTTACAAGCTGTGCAATTAGTTTTCATGAAGCCTTGAAAAAATGTGTTTTCAAGAATGCAGAAATAATTAATTTAGGAACTGTAAACAACCTTTTAATATATAGCAATAGAGAACAAACCTAGGAAAAAGGCCACAGTTTCCGAGAATGCGGACAGAAATATGCTTGGAGCAACATCACCCAGGACTCTGCCAATCTGTTCATCTAGTTTCTCGTTCTGCAAGCGTTCATCTCTCTGGAAAAATAAAATACAGGTTAAAATGAAAAGTCATATTATACTTCAGTACAAACTGTTGCGAGAGCAATATTCTGCGCATTTGTTGGCTTGCTTACAGAGCAGAACCCTCAAACAAGTCCTCAGGGCATGCATTGTGGATACTCAAGTGGTGTATTAATCACTAATCATTTTTCCTGTGATACTATGAAGATATCGCTTTATCAGTCACCGAAGATCGGTTAGGTGACCATTAGCTAAAGATAGAAATACATAACTTGATTTTCCATCGAGCGATTAAGCGATCAACTTTATTGGGCAAGCAACAACAGTGTGGTTGATCAAAAGTTGGTCGACTTAGTGGCCCACACGCTACATGCAACTACCTATGCGATTCTTCTTCACTATCGATGTGAACAATGTTGTGCCTCCATGCTCTGTAACCAAAATCATGTGAACAGTAGCCGATTCCTCTACGATCAACCGATATCTTCCAATTTCCATTGATCGTGCAGAATGGAAAATAACTGATTGTTCCTCTATCCTATGACATAATCTGATCTATTGGTAGATCGCACAGGAAAATCGAGTAATGATCGAGTTTACTTCAGAAAAAGTCATAAACCCTTGAATATCCTACTGAGAGATTAGGTTGTTTGCAGAAGACTTCATGAATCCTGAAAAAAATACAAGCTCATGCTGTTTGAGTGGGCATAACTATGACAATTTGTTTTAAAAAAGCTCTAAAAAAATAAAAAAACTAACGATCGAAGCAGCGATCAGAGACCACCAATAGAAAGGCCTATTTGTGTGAAGAAAAGGAGGCAAGATTAATTTGTGAGCCAAGTTGTATGGCCGTGCAGTTACATTTGTTTTCGGCTAACAGGCCCTACACGGGCCTGGCCACGCGTCTCCTTCTACGCGTTCACGTCCGCAATAGCGCCCTGTGCAGGACGATATTGCGGACAGGAACGCGTAGAAGGCTATGCGTGGCCAGGCCTGTTGGTGAAGTGAAAGAAGCTGGCAGCGGGGGACAGGAGGATCTGATCGTGACTGCGAGGGCTCGGGACAGCTGCAGGGGGCTGATAGAAGCCCCAGGTGAGTAAAACTGATCATTTTTTTAGGCCTAGGTGTCTCTTTAAAGCTGCAGAGTGCTGAATTGTGAAAAATCACCTGGTCACTAGGGGGGTGTAACCTGTGGTCCTCAACTGGTTAATCTGCTCCACTGCGCTACTCTGCCGAAGGGGGAGAAGCAGGCCCCCCATGTTCGCTACAGTTATGCCACTCAGTTTGAGATTGTTCAATAGATGTTAAATCTTAATAAACGATTTGTCCCACGACTTAGACTATGTTTTAGATTTTGGCCGTGATTGAGTTTGATACCCCTGCTCTAAGGAATTGCACTGGTAATAAGACATCAAATAGAAAATGGATGTACCATCCTCCCAATTATATAAACATAAATCATTTTATAAGAGTCTCTGGGAGTTTAACAGGGATTCCAAGTATCACAAAAGTTGATTGCAAGTATCCCAATAGATGATCTAGGTTTCTGAATAGGTAACAATCTTCACCTTTATAGAGAATCAATAAATCTATGCATGTGAGGGGTCACAAGCACAGAGGAGTCACAAGCATTTATACAATATACTGGATAGCATAAAGCTGTACCTGTAAAGACTGCACAATTATATAGATGTTGTCAACTCCAACTGCTAAAACCAGGAATGGGATGACCTCGATAACAATGAGGGTGAGTGGAATGCCAGCATAACTGAAGAGACCCAGGGAGCAGGCTACAGAGCTCAGGACAATCAGGATACCGGCTATACCTAGGGAAACCTTAGAATCCACCTGGAGATAGGAGAAGATAAAGTTATAAAAATAAACAAAACAAAAAAATCGATAAATGAGGAACAGGCATAATGATAGAATTTAATTTTCCAAATATGCATAAAACACCCCAGCTAAAAGCAGAATATCTGGGCTCAAAGCACAGCATCATAAGTATGTGGGGAAAGAACTGCTGTGTAAAGTCTATAAGACCCAAACGACCCCCCTCAAAAAAAAGGTGAAAGGGTAAAAATAAAACATTAATTCCATATAATGTTCCCTTGTGTATTTGAATCTCACTGTTGGCTGTGTTAATCTTACCGTATCTGTTTTGTTATGATTTTTTTTTTCTTTGTGAATTTAGAAACATAAGAAAAATCCACTCGTCAGGAACCACATGCAACTAAAACGGCACTTGTAGGAAGATCTGACCTTTACAGGAAACAGGAACTCATGAGAATATGGAAGTAGAACTCGCTGACTGCCTTTTGAAAAATGACATTTTCCTGGCTGATGTGCCGATTTTCTGCCTATAATACTTCCTGCAATAAATTGTAGAAGCTCTCAGAATTGATTGCTGGGCCTCCACAATGTGCTCTATTCGCAAAACTTCTCAGAAATGACTTATTTATCACCCAATTGATAAAAATACCATTTTGGCACATTTACCAGCAACATAATCACTCAAAGTAAGTTATTCCTGATTAACTTACTTTCAATATTAGTTTTCTAACCTTAAATTATTATTATATTATATTTTTGCTCTTTGTAAGCTTAAAAATGTAACATAGAAAAAGTGAAAACAGAAGAAAACAGGTGAAAAAGCTTTGTGAATCATGCCCATGGTGTCTTTTTTTCAATGATGGTCTTCTTCTGTTGCCTTCATGAAAATGACAGGAACCAGAAGGGCAAATAAACGCTGTTTTTACTTTTCCTGTGGTTTTTGTCTTCAGGAACAGTAGGCAACTAGGAATAATGCGGAACTCTACAGAGCGTCAAAATGGTTTCCAGCCAAGCAGCTAAGCTGGCAATAAGCATGCTAGACTGCAGCTCACTAGTATCCAGCCAAAATATCAGCTGAGGAATATTCATTCCATGTCACTTTCCTTTTGTTATTTAGAAACATATGTTACAATCAAAAGCTTAATTTTGGAGACGCACTTGCTAAAATGATTGACAACGTTTCAGCGCCATGGTATACGTTGGTGCTTTATAAATCAATAATATTACCTTTGGCACTTGTGGGAAGATCTGACCTTTACAGGAAGCAGGAACTCATGAGAATATGGAAGTAGACCTTGCAGACTGCCCTTTGAAATGACATTTTCCTGACTGATGTGGTGTTTCTTTGCCTATAACACTTTCTACAGCAGATTGTAGAAGCTCTCAGAAATGATTGCTGGGCCTCCACAATGGGCTCTATTCACAAAACTTCTCATAAATGACTTATTTATCACCTAGTTGATAAAAATACAAATTTGGGACATTTACAAGCAAAATAATCACTCAAAGTAATATTACTTTTCTTACCTAAATTATATTATATTTTTGCTCTCTGGAAGCTTAAAAAAGTAACAGATAAGGTGAAAACAGAGGAAAACAGATGAAAAAGCTTTGAGAATCATGCCCATTGTGTCTTTTACCAGTGATGGCAACTTGCTGCCGCTTGTATCCTTGACCAAAATCACAGGAACCAGGTAAAGTAAAAACAGGTTATGGCTGTGAATTTGCCAGCACTAGTCTACTTTAGGGGACCCAGCAGGAATCTTCACAGAGGAATTCTGGTAACATGATTGGGTGGTTGGCACCCTCCCGCTCTACTGGTTAAAAGTTGTAAAGAGAGGATCAGCAGGACAGCCAGGCAATGTGCATCGTTTAAAAGGAAATCAATATGTTAGCCTCCATATCCCTCTCACTTTAGGGGTGCTTTAAAGCATGCAAGGCTGAAGTTCCCTGGTGTCCTGCCAACATATGAGGCAAGAAACATTTAGCTCAGTACAGTGGACCAAGATATTCCCAGCTCTTTACATCCAAGCCCCTCTTTTCCTATTTTGTAAAACCTTCTAGATCACTGAAAGAACAAGGATATAAAGCAGGTGCTGTAACGGTGCTGGTTGCATCACTGTGAAGATGAGCATTACAGCTGGGCAATTAACATTTTGTAAAAAATAAATGAAGAAGCCAGGCCCATCTCTAGGGTTTGCACGTACATTCGTACACTGTCAGGATTGCGTACTAGTAAGGCTGTTGCCCTTGATGTGGGATTTGAGCCCTTTGACAAGAATTTGAATCCCGGCTCAAGCCTGTACCTTAAACAGTAAGGAATCTCTGGGCAAGGCTCCCTAATGATCCTGGTCGCCCGTGGAGCATTTGAGTGCACCAGGAGAAAAGCACGTTCTGAGTCTTGTCTTCTCTGTCTTCTATTTTCTCCTATGCTGCTGATCCCAGAATTAATTCTAAACTAGGCGTGGGTGTAGTATATTTAGTAGTATATTTATATATATTAGATCAGTGATTCAGTACCTAGCAATTAGCAGCAGCAACAAGTTTCTATTCATAGTAATCATGCTGTGAGCAGTTCTACCAGTCTTCTGAGGCCTGCTGACCCCTACAGTCATGTGACGCAACAGTCACATGATCATCAGGTCATTGGGACTCAAACTAGTGACTGTAGTGTGCATGGCTAAGAAAGGTGAGGACTGTATAATAATCATTGCTGGCAACTGCATTTAAATGGACCTTGGACATTGTCTTGCTCTCAGCAGCGGTCGTTTGTTTAACCCTTTCGGGACCGGCCGCCTGACCCCCCTTCAGGACCAGGCATTTTTACAGAAAGGTGGGGGGCGTTTGGGGGCTCAGGCAGCCTGATCCCTGCAGGGTCTGGCCGGGCTGTCTCCCCCGTGTGGCCAGGTGTCCCCCCTTGCCAGCAGCCATCACTCACCTTCCAGGCTCCAGCGACGATGCCGCTCCGGCCGCCATCTCTGCTCCTACTGCCGCTCAGTTCCGGGTCGCGGCTTGATGACGTCATCAAGCCGGGACCCGGTGCTGAAGTCAGAAGGAGCAGAGATGCCGGCAAGAGCGGTGGGGGGCGCCGATCGTCGCGGGAACGGCAGGGAGGTGAGTGGATCCTCTCCCCCCCCCCCCCCCCACTGCAGCTGTCAAATTGATCACTACGATCAGACGCCGATCGTAGTGATCACGTGATCAGCAGCCATACGCGATGGCTGCTGATCACTAATGGGAGATGTCAGCTGTCATATGACAGCTTAATCTCCCCTCTCCGGTGCGCACGATCGCGTCGGGATGGTTAGTTAGAGCGGACGTTGAATCAACGCCCAGTCAGAACGGTAGCACCACCTGCTGGATGTTGATTCAACGTACTTGGTCCCCAAAAGTTAAACCCCTGTTGGCGCCGATAAAATCTTTTTCTTTCAACTCCATTAACATGTACTTAAGTTTAGCCACAACTAGTTGTTGCTAGTGACACATCCCTAATGCTGGGTACATACTATGAGATTTTCTGGCCGATTTACTGTCAGATCGATTATTTCCAACATGTCCGATTTGCTTTCCGATCTATTTCCGAGCATTTTCCGATAGATTTCCTGTTAAAGTGCACGGAAATTGATCAAAAAATGCTCGGAAATCAAATCGAACATGTTGGAAATAATCGATCTCAAAAGCCAGGATCCGCACCGTCTTAATTCTCTAATATTTGCAGTTTACACACTACTTAGCAGTCTAAATGATTTTTACAGAGCAGGCTGTGAACTTTTGACCTGTCCTGTGCAGAAAAAAAAAACAATATAGTGACTGACACTTGAGAATAACCTTCAGAAGACAGAGCTCTCTGCTACTTTGAAAGTTGTGGAGCTCAATGGCTTATTTGCATAGATAACAACTGGAATTTCTTAATTCTTCCTGTACTGGAAACAGTAATAGACATATGTCTCTGCTCCGGTTTTATTTCTCAGCTGTACTACACATACAAATCATCATCATTTTTTTTTCGCTTCAGTGTCTCTTTAACCACTTTATCCCATGGCGGTATTTACCCTAACGGACAAGAGCAACTTTCACCTTTCCGTGCTCATCCCTTTCATTTGCCAATAGCTTAATCACTACTAATCATAATGAAATGATCTATATCTTGTTTTTTTCACCACCAATTAGGCTTTTTGGGGTTGATATTTGTTTTCAGTAATTATTTTATTTTCTATGCATTTTAAAGGGAAATACAAGGAAAAAATGAAAGAAATACACTTTCTCCAATTTCATCCCCTATGGTTTTAATATAAACACTGCTATGGTACATAAAACCCACACATTTTATCTGCCTATTTGTCCTGGTTATCACAAGATTTTAATTATGTCCCTAGTACAAAGTATGGTGACAATATATTATTTAGAAATAAAGGTGGATTTTTTCTTTGGTGTTTTTTTCCCCCACTATTTGCACGTGCACGGGAATGCACGAGTACCCACAGGAGCGCACACGTGCACGCGCAATGCGGCAGCAGCACTGTCTGACTTATAAAAACGTCCTGGAGCCATTAAGAGGCTCTAGCAGGACCTTTTTATAAGTCAGCATGTCATTAAGTGGTTAAGTACTGAGATCTAAACAGCTCTATGACTACAAAACAGTTACAAATTGAGATCTAAACGGTTCAGTGTCTACAAAACAGTATTTGTGTTCGAGTTGAGCGATTTGTTTATACAAAGCATTCAGTAGAAAGTATAGTCTCTCAATGTACGTTAACAGTGCATTAGTAAAATGGAAAATCCAGAAGGATAAAACACTACTCACAAATATGCTACTGCACTGGTTGATCTGACCCAAAGCCAGAGAAATGTAGACAAACATCAGAGCATAACTGATGAGGACCGTTGTCACATCACTGTTGCTTTCCCTGTTTAGCTCATCTTCAATACTCCTCTCAGCAGAGAAGGAGATGGATAAATTTGGGTTGTTGTAATTTTTCACAAAGTTGATGAATCTGGTGAAGGAAAGATAATCCATATATGGTGATAACGATGTATTTGTGCTGAGGAAGTAACATTGCATTACCTCTATGTAACAGAAATGTGCAGGATTCAGCAACATGAAGACCGCTTATCTAGAGCAAAGGTTATGCTAGGCTATGTCTATGATACTGAAATGTCAAACTGAAACTTACTCTCTCTCCCAGGCACGGGCCTTGTTTATCCTTTCAGTGTCGTTGTGGAAGTTGTTGACAGGGAAGGTAATCACAAGCGCTGTAGCATTGTTATATGCCTCTCCTGAAATAAAACAGAATTTCAGCACACAGCCCCAGGTCTCTGCCATGCTATTATTGTGGACTATTTCAGATAATTAGGATGATCATCTGAAAATATGTTGCACACACTTCTACAATTTACTGGAATGTATTAATTGAAGATGAAATCACACCAAGCATTGAAAATGAAAGAAAATTCAGCAAACAATGGACACAAACCAACACCGACCACATCATGTTCTTTCACAGAGGCAGCCCAACTAGTTGCTAAGCACAACAGCATCAGTTTGTTTACAATTGTTCTTTACCAAATCACATTTGCAGTTTCAATCATGCTGAAGTATATTAAACCCATTACAAGTTGTCAAGTTTTCTGCCAAAAAAAAAAAATCTATCTGTACAATTAACCTTAGTTTTCAGACATGTCTCTCCCCGCCTGGTCACAGACATTATTGGAATGGATGTAGCGCTCACCAGAAGAGCAGATGTCCTTTTACATTTCCCTACAATGTCTCTAATATCTAACCAGAAGATGAGGGACATAGTCGCTTACTGGAGAAGAGTTCTTCAAAGCTCATTCTCCAGAGCAGTCTCTCCATGGCTTTAGGAAGAAGGTTTTTCAGTTCTATGAAGAAGAATTGGGAATAGGTGGCATTTAAAGTATCCCTTTTAGGGTACTCAACAAGGTGTTTGAAGCACCAGCAAATGGCAATAACTCAAACTGCAATCAATGTATGGATTGAAGAACTTAAGAGTTTTTCTTCCATATTCACTGTGAATCCACTCCATTGGAGTCAAAGTATGATGTACAGATCAGACACACAGAACCAAGTGGACACCCTAATCATCCTGCTTTGTAACGTAACTGATAACTACAGCTGGCCCTCCTCTCCCTCTATCTAGTCTGGTCACTAGGTTATCTTAACCTAGTCATGGGCTTGCTTTTAGGGCTCATTCACACTCCCATCACAAGGGATTGGGCGTCGTAGTGCATCAAAGGAAAAACGGGCAAATCATGTGATAAAATGTTCCCGCAAAGTCAGTGATTACAATTTGATGAACCTCAGTAAACTACTGAACCAGCCCACCAGAGAGAAAGACACAAGGCCCACTCAGCGTTACAAAGAATATGTACGTAATATTAGAGTACTGCCCATGTTTGCCATCCATTAATTCCGAAAGTTTAGAAAGTATTAGAATCAGGCTGAAACCACTTATTGGTTAACTCAAATGTAGCCAATAATACATTTCTAAATAATTGTCATTCACACTAGTTAATGCTGTGATCCCACACAAATGTTTACGGTTAGGGTTTATTTAACATTAGTTCCACTATAAATGTGACATACCTTCATAGCCTCCTAGTACAAGCCAAGGGAAGATTGGCCCACCAAAAGTGCCCAGGCATGGATCATGGAGAACAGAAGTGTCATTTAGAGATGCTGGGGATCTGTAAGATAGGACGTGTTAAGAAGGGGGTTGTTATTATCATGTGTTTGTATAGCATTGACATCTTCACAGCATGTTCTCAGATGAGTTCACCATCTAATCAATACCATAGGCAGTCTCTATTGTCTCTGACCCTCCATGGCCCTTTTTTATGTGTCTAGGAAGTGGTAGGAAACCAGAGTGTCCAGAGGAACCCAACACAAACAGAACTAGCAGATGATGTCCTGCCTCAGTAGTGCAAGGTGTGATTGTTATCCACCAAGCCACAGAGCCTCCTGAAACACAGCTGGCACAGTACATAATGTCCCGAGAATGATAGATTACAAGTATTCTGAATTACGTAGAACACTGACTGCTTACAGGTGCAACACAAACTGATGCAGTGCAGAGGCTAACTGTAATAAAATAATGTTTACTCTTGTTCATGTTCACCAAGGTTAATAAAGGGAACCGGGTGGGGCTGTGCAGAATAGTAAATACAGAAATGATCGGTTCTCTCTCAAACACAGAAAATATCTCTTGGAATAAGGAAAACATTGCCTTTATTTGAATTTTGGTTTCCCAATCTGTAGTCCATTGTCTTGAGGTTTGGTACACTATCTTCTGATGCTCTATAACTGGCCAATAGGATTTCACCCAAACCCACTGGATTTTGCTAGTAAGGAAGTAGTATGAGTATTGGACTATTCAGCTATTATGAATGCTTATATAACAGCTGCTGCATGTGCTGCTAGATTTAGTGCTGTATAAACAAGGCAGATTTACATATGGGACTTTTCAGGAAGGAAGACTCTGGTGAGATGTCTGTGTCTGCCAGGGGAAGTGAAAAAGATAAGGGATAACTATGGGGAAGAGAAATCTTTTTTTTTTTTTTTTTTTTTTTTAGCAATTATAAAAGAAGACTAACAAAATATTTCATACCAGCCAGAAAGATATTTGAAACTAGATTTTTTCGTCATGGACTGAGCGGAAATAAATCAGCTACTCCTAAATGATCACAAAGCTTTTGAACTACTAAAATTGTGTAAATGAATACAGTCAAAATCCAAATAAAAAAACCTATCAGCAATGTTTTCTTATTTCTATCCTTAGGACCCAGTCACACTGGAAATGGTGCCCATCGTATTTTATTTAGCTTTAAAGGTCAGTGAATGAACATTAGTGATGGTGGGGGTGTAATGAGCCAGGAATCGATGTGGATGGGAGGGGGGATAATGGTACAAAGTGGAGGAGAGTATAAAAGAGTGTGTAAGTCAGTGCTATATTACACATGCATGTTAGGCCAGGAGCCCACTACAGATCGCTAACTGCAATCGCTTAGCATTTTATACAGCGATTCTATATTAGTGCTTGCGTTCGCAGAGTGATTGTGTTTTGCAACTGCCATTTTTTTGGCAGTTGCAAAACATACTGTTTTGCAGTCCTATGTTTTTACAGCGAGGATAGGGTCAGTGCATCCTACAGCAGGCCTACATCCGAAATGACTGACAGCTCATATGTGCAGCACCTCTAATAGGCTAACTGCACACTTTGCATTCTAAACAGATGCAGATCATATGCATAACTACTAATGAACTAAAAGCTTACCATGCAAACAGGAAACACAGGAATACGGGCTGGGAGCAGCTAGCCTGGTAGTTACATACTATAGCAGGGGGAGGAACTGGGGGGGTTCTGTGCATCCCAAAAACCATTAAACACGCTGCAATTGACTGGTTGATCCCTCAGGCGTGCACCACCTCTACCAGGCTAAAATGCACACCCTGCGTCCAGACAAATGCCACATTTATTAAACTATGGAGGAGCTTTTGCTTTTAACCTTCCTGGCGGTAAGCCCGAGCTGAGCTCGGGGTAAGCCGCCGGAAGGCACCGCTCAGGCCCCGCTGGGCCGATTTGCATAATTTTTTTTTTGCTGCACGCAGCTAGCACTTTGCTAGCTGCGTGCAGTGCCCGCCGATCCGCCGCTATCCGTCGCGCCGCAGCCGCCCCCCCCCCCCCCAGACCCCGTGCGCTGCCTGGCCAATCAGTGCCAGGCAGCTCTATGGGGTGGATCGGAATCCCCTTTGACGTCACGACGTCGACGACGTCGATGACGTCATCCCGCCCCGTCGCCATGGCGACGGGGGAAGCCCTCCGGGAGATCCCGTTCTTTGAACGGGATCTCCGGATCTCCGATCGCCGGCAGCGATCGGAGGGGCTGGGGGGATGCCGCTGAGCAGCGGCTATCATGTAGCGAGACTTTGTCTCGCTACATGAAAAAAAAAATAAAAAAAAAAAAGATTTGCTGCCCCCTGGCGATTTTTTTGCAAACCGCCAGGAGGGTTAATGTAGCTTGCATGCAAAGTATCATGTACTGGAATCTTGCACCACGGTGAGGTAAACCTCCAGGCAAGATACCTATCCTATAGTTAAAACAACATATGTGTAAACCTGGGAGCAGCTAGGCAAAAATGTGTAACTTACATCTGATAGACAGCGAGGAGAGGGCCAGCGCATCCTACAGCAGGCTGCATCCGCGAAATGACTAACAGCTCACATGTGCAGCTAATAAGCTAACTGCACACTTCTCATTCAAAACAGATGCACATCATATGCATAACTACTAATGAACTATAAACTTACCATGCAAACAGGAAACACAGACGGGCCACATATGGGCTGGGAGC
This sequence comes from Hyperolius riggenbachi, assembly GCF_040937935.1. Classification (NCBI taxonomy): domain Eukaryota; kingdom Metazoa; phylum Chordata; class Amphibia; order Anura; family Hyperoliidae; genus Hyperolius; species Hyperolius riggenbachi. Next base: position 322,126,402 of record NC_090650.1, read on the forward strand.
AGCTAGCCTGGTAGTTGCACACTATAGCAGCAGAGTGATTGTGTTTTGCAATTTCCATTTTGGGGGGTTTCGGGTAGAGAAATCAAATTTGTACAGCGATTGAAAAGCAATTTTGCAGCAGGCCTATCTTTTGTATTGGAGCGTAATCACTCCGCTGCAGGACCCATGATTGTGATTTCAAAAGCTCCTGTTGGGTTTGCCTTCATTGACTTTCATTAGCCTAGCGCTTTTTTAATTCGCAATTCCAAAGTGTGGCTAAAAGTGCTCTAGTGGGCCATAGCCCTTATAGCGCACCTTATGGCAAATGCATGATATTACACCATAGTTAAAATTTCACCTAATGAAAAAAAATAGAAAAAGGGCCAAACTGTATATATTGTTTGGCACCACTGCTGGTTGCCATGCACATGTTGTACTGAACGTGTGGCTCCATTCAATTCATGTATACTGGGCATAATATGCACCATATCACAATGCTGGAGGTTAGACCTCTCCTCTTTTTTTCTGCTCAAACAATTTCTAATAAAGTTATGGGATGTTATCCTGACATCATTAACACTGTACTGTCACTGCTAGTTATGTGGCTGCCATTTTCCTTTCTAAAGGCAAGTTCAAAGAGGACTAACAATGTAATTATCCTGTAAGACAACAGAAGGGGAAATGCAGATATGATGTACAACCAGCAGAATATGATAACAAAGGTCACAGCAACTTACTGCACACAGTATAGGAAGTGAGTGTGATAATCTGCCATAACAAAGAAGCCATCAGGATCCTTCACTGTGTGATTCAGCACAGCATAATTGTTCTGGAAGTAATTCAGGACGCTGAGAATTGTGCAGTTGTTATTATATGGTGCCAGTGGAGCCAAACAGATGTCTTTAAGCATCACAGTCTCATTATTGTAGGTGGCATTTATTCTTTCAATGGCATCCTGTAATTCCAACACCTGCAAATAGCATCAGAAAAGACACTTAGCAATGCTACATCACAGCAAGACCCGGATCACTGTTACTAATACCTTCCTGGTTCCTGGGAGAAATGCACATACCATCTTCTATATGAAAGACTCACCAGTTTATTTCATAGCCAGTATACTAAATATAATGTTGTCTTCTTAAAACAAAAAGGTATTTGCCATTATTTAGGTTTGCATGATGAGCAAGTTGGTATTCCCGTAATGCATCAGCTATACAAACTACTGCTTTATGCCACTGAAAATCATACATCTTGAGCCACTGCTTGACAGGTTGCCAACAGTCTACTCATTTTACATGAAACTGCAAGACAACTTGCTTCCACTCCTCTCTGAAATCAGCTGCTGGACAAGTCAGTCAAGTGTAACCACATGATACATAATGTCCCACAATCTCTGCATAACAGGGGAAACCATGTGTTGGGCTTTAAAGTACCCCTGGATCGAGGAAAAAACTAAATTAAAGTGTACCTGAGATGAAAGACATCTCAGGTACCATACTTACCTGGGGCTTCCTTAAGCCCCTTGAGACTGGTCAGTCCCTCGCCGTCTCCCTGGGTGGCTCCTGTCCCCCGCAATATGGCCCAAAAGCCCGGGGCTGTGAGCGTTCTGCACTTACTCCGTACTACTAGAGCGACTGGGGAACGTGCGCGGCCGTGCATGCCTGACTTGGCCAGGCTACCGGGCCATACTGTGGGGGACAGGAGCCACTCAGGGATACAGCGAGGGACTGAGCGGCCTCAAGGGGGCAGGTAAGTATAGAACCGATCCGAACCGCTAATGCAAAATGAAAGAAAGTGCGTGTTCATCCATGAGTACTTTCTTTTACTTTGCATGTGCGGTTCAGAACTTTCACATGCTTAGTTCAGAATTGCTTGACGCCACACTGGGCAACTTCCGGGAGGTTTGGGGGAGAAGAAGAACAGGAACAAGGAACAGGAGGCTGGGGAGAGAAAAGGACTAGGAGCATGGAGTGGGAGGCTCAGGGGAAAGAGGACCAGGAACATGGAACGGGAGCCTTGGGGGAGAAGAAGACCAGGAACATGGAACTGAAGGCTAGGGGGAGAAGAGGACCAGGAACATGGAACTGAAGGCTAGGGGGAGAAGAGGACCAGGAACATGGAACTGAAGTCTAGGGGGAGAAGAGGACCAGGAACATGGAGCGGGAGGCTCGGGGGAGAAGAGGACCAGAAACATGGAATGGAAGGCTCGGGGGAGAAGAGGACCAGGAACGTGATACGGAAGGCTTGGGGAGAAGAGGACTAGGAACATGGAACTGGAGGGACACCAGAGAAAACAAGCAGCATCAGGAGGCTAACGATTAGGTCATCTAGCCCACCATGGGCTTCATTCAATTGCCTTTTCCCTACTTCAGGGGTGCTTTAAATTATACCCATTTCGGGAGAAATATGGAGCCTGCCATTGTTGACACCTGAAAAATGCTGGTGCTCAGGGCTCTTTCACACCAGAGCCAGTTTTCTGCAGTTTAATGCAAATTTGAAACTTTAACCAAGGTAAAATGAAAGTCCATAGACTTTCATTTTACCTTTCACATCCGATGCTGTGTTTTGGTGCGTTGCGGTTCAACGCACCCGGGAGCTTTTCATCATCAGGAGCTGGGGTTTTCCCGTCGGGTGAATTAATTACTACTGCCGCTGATTGCGTCGCACCGCTACATCCCGACGACACGCCGCAGGGCAAGCGTTCTAGATGTGAAAGAGCCCTCAGGCTTTGGCTAAAATGTTTTGTAAATTGATCAAGTGGAACAAGTAAGCAGATTGGGTGTACTGCATTACTTCTCACTTTTCTGATCAACATAAGTCTAGGCAAATGACTAAAGTTAGTCAAACACTATACAATCTTTATGCCCAATTAGACATTTGAGAAGACAAAAACGTCTAATCGATCCAGATGCCTCTGCTCCTGTACCTAGCAAATTAATTGTGGTGTTATACCACTTTTCATCCTATTTATAAATATGTGCGCCCATAGAAAAATGCAATTACCCCTCAAAGTTTGAGCTCAGAGCAGGAGAGCTCAGTCCAACGCATCTCCCACAAGCATATTCATGATAAAACAGTCCCTGGGCACTGCTGGGCTGATCACAATGCTTTATAAAGGGGACAAAATTACCAATATTCTTTTTCAACAAAAATATTACAACTTGAAAGGCAAAGACTTGAGATTAGAAAGTTTTGCAATAAAGTAAACAATTTGCCTACAGATAAAGGTCAGCACCATCCCCGGCATACCCACCAATTTACAACCTCTGTTTCCATGGGTGCCAAGAGAGACTCTATCAGGTTCTTTACAAATGCTGACTTTCCTGAAGAGAACATCTGCATAAACAAGCTCCACCTAGACGTGGAAATGCTCAGACCAGGCTATAGGTTGAACATAATAGGGTGTTTTAAAATATTCACAGAAAAAGACATGGGGAGGTAAATAGCTGTATGTACCTGGCAAGTTTTACATGTCTTGATATGTTTACTTTAAGGATGATCTCACAAGAGACGGGGGGACATGCGGTTTCTAACAAGACCCAGGTAAGTTGTTCTAACAAGGCAAAGATGCAACCTGATTTTGCAGAGGCACTGTACTTCTAGCAGTGAGAGGAAGTAGATGAGAAAGGAGGGACACAAGGTGCATGAAGAATTACCATAAGTCCTCTAGCAGATGTAATTAAGCACATTTCACAAAACATTGGCATTTTTACACTGACCAACATCCATTTACCTGAGCCAGAATGTCAAAAGTAAGTGGTGGCCCAAAATGTACATCATCTCCTGAAGGATATGGAGAGTAGGTGTCTCCTTTGCTGAAAGGTGCAGTAATGATAAGCTGCTCTGTGCGGAAGAAAGGTCCAAAGTGTGTGTCAAAGTAGTCCTTCTCCTTGCGGGCTTGGCTGTGTGGGTCAGACCACAGTTCTACAGGATCTGTAGTGATCTGCATGTAGATCATTCCAGAACAACATGCAGCAATTAAAGCAAGAGAGAAAAAAATAACAATCCAGGGGTGTCTGACACAGAAGGAGCCCCATTTTGTGAAAGCAGTCCTCAGACAACTCTCAAGCCGCTCCCCAATTGAGTCACAGCATGATGGATCACCTGCATGAAACAAAATGAACATTAAAGCAATGTGGTTCATAAATGGTCTACACTCTACAGTATTACCTTGACATATACCACACAATGCAAACCTTTACTAATATTCTGTGTAATCTTTTAGTTCACTACAGGCTCTACTGTATGAATGCTGTGCTCGGAACATCTCACCTCAATCCTCTCTGTCATCTTAGCAGCTCATTCTGACTGGATCAGGGGCAGGATCAGGGACAAGACCAGTCTTATACTTTTTCCACTCCCTAAGCGAATTTTTCTCTGCAACCCTTCCATGTACAACAGCCAACCTCCGATTCCATGGATACACTCCTTATCCATATCCAACAGCCATGTACTGCAGCACCCCTTACACATACAGCTTCTTTGGCCAGCAGTCTGCCAAGAACTGTCAACATGTTGTGAAGACGGACATCTCTGCAAAACTCCCCTTATACTGTATTTGGAAGTGAAACCGCACACATATTAAAAGGGCCACATCATTGTGGTCCACCTACAGAAAGATCTGAGATATCTTGAGAACATGGATGTGTGTGGCATCCAGATTACAGCTTTATAACATTATAAAGGGTGTTGCATAATGTGCATAAACAGTGTTGTTAAGCGAACAAAAATATTAGCAGTTACTTACCTGTTGCTTCCCTTGCCGTCATTCTGCGCTGCTCCGTTCCCCCGGTGTCTCCCACCATACACTGGACGGCTCGCCAAGTCTGTGGCCACTGCGCATGCGTGGCACCTGCTGCACGCCTCCTCAATCATAAACAGTACTGCGCAAGTGATGGAGGAGGCGCAGTATGGGGCCATGCGTGCAGCGTTTAGAGAATGACAGCGGAGGAACGGTACAGAGCGGTATAACAGGACGATGGCCCAGGTAAGTAACTGGCAATATTTTTGTTTGTTTATTGTAAGCAGCTTGAACCTGGCCAAATCAAATACACTGACTTAAAGCGGTTTAACACCCAGCATTACAACTTTGCTTTAAAAGATTGCTTACAGCTTACAAACTATTATGCCAGATTTTTTTTTAAGCAGAAATTCACTGAATAGGTTAAACATGACATTTTAGTGTTGGATTTAACTAGGAATCCCCGTTCTTATCTTTTAGTTACAAATGTATCTTTATTTGGAATACAAATAGACCTTTGAAAAGCCTGCCAGGGAAGCCCTCTTTGTTCTCTCAGAGCAGTGTTTGTTTGTTACATTGTAGATAGATACATTTGTAACTAAACAAGCAAGCACGGAGGAGGATTTCTAGCTAAATGCAGCACTAAAATGTCATGTTTAATCCATTCAGTGAATTTCTGCTAAAAAAAAAATCTGGCATAATAGTTTATAAGCTGAAAGCAATCTTTTAAAGCAAAGTTGAAATGCTTGGTGTTAGACCACTTTAAGGGCCCAATACTAGCTTGCATACAATGTGAATGCAGCTGAAATTATTGGCATTTCATTGCTCATCTCTAATTACTCTCTCAGTACCATCCAACAACATGAAAATCAAATCAGAAGGTACACTAAGGAGCTGTGTGCAAAAGCAAATAAAAATATACACAAATTAAATGCATTTGCACCACGGTTGTGATGCCTTCATACTGCAGGTGAACAGAACTTGCTGCATTCAGAAAACAACAATGTACCTGTGGTTCAACTGCAATAAAACTTATCTCCACCAGCACTATAGAGAAGTGCGAACAGATATCTGACCTCAGGTCATCTTTCATTTCAACATGAGTTGACTGCAGGTCAACTGCACTTGCCCAATATTTCTAGATGTACAAAGTCTAAGGGGACGCTGAAGCTAGTAAGCAACTTGAATACACTCCATGTATGCAAACCATAAAGCAAGAGAATATTGGCAGTAAGTTGCTACTGCAGCACTGCAACAGTACAGTCAGACCTTATCATGATAACAGCCAGACAAATAATATGTTTATTCTGTGATCTATCCACATGAGCTTATAGGGAACCCGAGGGGAGAGCGATATGGAAGCTGCCATATTTATTTCCTTTTAAGCAATAGCAGTTGCCTGGCTGTCCTCCTAATCCTGTGTCTCTAATACGTTTAGCCATAGGCCCGGAATAAGCATGCAGCAGATCAGGTACTCTGACTAAGGTTTTACTGGATTAGCCATATGCTTGTTCCAGGGTTTTGACTCAAACACTACTTATGCCAGAAGATCAACAGGGCTGCCAGTCAACTGGCATTGTTTACAAGGAAATAAATATGGCAGCCTCCATATTCCGCTCACCTCGGGTTCCCTTTAAATGTTTGGAAAACCTTAGATCAGTGATCTGCAAACTTGGCTCTCCAGCTGTTAAGGAACTACAAGTCCCACAATGCATTGCAGGAGTCTGACAGCCACAGTCATGATTCATAAAGGCAAATGTATTGTGGGACTTATAGTTCCTTAACAGCTGGAGAGCCAAGTTTGCAGATCGCTGCCTTAGATGAATTTCAAAAGGTTTAGGAGACAGCCTGAGTTTATGTGTGGCGCTGCCACTGCATCATTCTGCAAGTCCTATCACTGCTTAACAGGCAATTAACAGCCAGGGGAACTCAATTCCAAGATACAGCTCAGTTGTGTGACTTTTAAATACATCAGAGTAATGTATAAATGGCAGTGTTCTCCCCAGGCTCTTTTAGCCGGGTGCTCCACCCGGCTAGATTTGGTGACCACCCGGCTGTCATCGGCTCACCTCCTATGCTGTAAGCAGAGTTGCCCTGCATTTTCATCTCAACCCACCCGGCTACTTTTTCATGCCACCCGGCTACTATTTCATGCCACCCGTCTGGAAAAAAATTCTGGGGAGAACACTGAAATGGTACCATTACAATTTTAATGCTCATCAACACATGCTGGGGACTATGCTGTAGTTACCAATACAACCTCGCTCCAGTCACACAAGCGATTTTATATACTTGGTGCTTCTTTAATCTCTCTAGAAGCACCTTCACAACAAGATGTCAAATTAATTGCTTATAAAAGTACATATTCAGCAGCCCAGACACTGGCCACACCCTAGGGTGGCACTCTTATAGGCTCCAATCTTCTCAGAGACATCCTGTGTGTGCCTTCTGCATTATGAATAGTAAGATAATGCAATCCAAGCAGCAGCAACATGCCCATCCACATAAACTGAACCTGACTGCCTGAACTCATCAGTCATAGCATCAGATTTTTAAGTCAGGCGTTTTAGCTATTATTTTAAAGGGAGCCTGAAGCAAAAATAATATAAAAAAACAAATACCTAAGGAGAGGGAAGGCTCTGGGTCCAAAAGAACCTTCCAGCTCCTCTCCTCTTCCCTTCATTCCTGCACTGGCTCCCGCTTACAGTCCCCGGACCCATGGGTTAGAGACTGCTCGCTTCTGCTGCGGGTGGGCTTCGAGAGCACTCGGGATCTCTCACACGCACTCGCCGTACAGAGCCGCAATGTCTTCTGGAGCACTCGGGCCGCAATGTCTTCTGGAGCACTCGGGCCCCTGAAGACGGGCTGCTCCATACTTCACACATGTGAGCGCTCTCTCACACGCACTTGCAGTACAAAGCCGCCCCTTCTTCTGGAGCACTCGGGCTCCCGAAGATTTCCGGAACCTCCCGTGGTGGGAGATTTGAACGGACTAGCCTGGTGGGGAACGAGAAGATGATGAGAGGAACAGGAAGGCTCTATAGGACCCAGAACCTTCCCTCTCCTTAGGTAAATATCTGATTCTTTGTTTTATTTCTGCTTCAGATTCACTTTAAGATCTCTACCCGGACATGGGCTTTAAAACCAGGTCCCACTGAATAAAAAAAAAAAAAATGTATGTATTTATTTTAATTTGGCCCTTTGGCTCAATAATAATTTTCCATGACAAGTATTTTTTCTAAACTGGAGCAATAACCATTTCCTTTCCTCAAGAAGATACAAATGGTCATAATCAACGCAGAAGTCATATTTTCTGTAATAAACATTTGTACATCATGGAGCCCTGTCAGATTGTACAGAACTATAACCAGGAGGATGCAAGTTAAGATACAAAAAAAAAGCATTTGCTGACCATGCTGGCAAGATGACAACCTGATCTCATACTAAAAGGACTATACATTTCATCTCCCACAGTTAGCCTGATAGGACAGAAATATGGGAGCTGTCGCAGGTTTTTTTTTTTCAAGTGGCTGTGACACCTAAAGGCTTCACTATATAACAAATCCGTTAACAGGTTAAAAAAACATGACCTACTTTATTCCGGTTTGTATGACCTGGTTGACTTTTATAGAATCTAAACACTTTAAAGTACTCCTGTTGGCTCTACAAGCTACTGAAACCACACCTGTGATTATAGAGCTAAGGAAATTATACTGGCCTCCCTCTAAAAATGTGATTTGATTCATGACTCATTCTTTGAAGTAGATCAGCAGCCGTGGAGATGGAACAACAAAATGCTTTCAATTTGGCCAGGTTAAAATGCAAAAGTGTATTATTAGAAATTTTCATTAATTCTGCAAGCATAGGGGTCAGACATTCCTCTTGCTCCGCTGGAAATATTGTGTTGCCACAATGAATAATGTGATACTTGTTTTCACCCCGAGGCCTGGAAACCGCTACAAATCGCAAATCCTTAGCGCAATCACTAGCGTTTTTAATTAGCGTTTTGTAAGCGATTTCCGGCACTTTTGGGAGCGATTTTAAAAAGTGTAAGCTTTTTGCCAGCGATTGTGTAGCAATTTCTAATCAGCGATTTTAATTCTGATTGGTCCTTTCAATGTATCATCATTTTTTTTACAGTTTTCAGTAATTTAAAATTGCACTCAATTCGCTATGTGTAGCGAATCCATGAGCGATTTGCCAGCGCTTCAATACTTTACATTGAAGCGCAAACGCTCCCAAAATGCTGCATGTCCTGCGATTGCGATTTTGCTAATCGCAATCGCTACTGTGGAATTTATTACAATTATTTACATTGGCAGAGCGTTTAGGGAAAGCGCAAGAAATTTCAAGCGCTCCCTAAACGCTCAAAAAAAAAACGCTCTAGTGGGTTCCAGCCCTTAAGTGGGCACATGACAATATTGTATAACTATATAAATAACACATACAGAAAGCTTTGTAACACATCAGTTCACTTTAATGTCACTGTAAAAGACTCAATGGCACCCATTAAAGTCAGATCAAAAGTGTACGCTGTGAAAACCGTACTTTACTACGAGGCTGTGAAAATTCTACATAGTCTTTCTATATTCACAATCATTTATTTTTCAAATTCTAAGGCCATATTTTGATTGCCAGGCAAGAAATAACATTTTTAGAATATATCGAGCCTCCTTAGCAGCATGCCCCTCACAGGATTTTCTGAATTAAGGGAACCCTCTCTATTCAGTGTTTAGCTTGTTCAATAAAAAACAAAATAAAGAGAGCTTTGCAGAGCTATAGAGAAGCTGTGACTGGGTGATAATGCCATCAGCTTTTGGTGACATAAATCTCCCAGGATGTATCATTTCTGCAACACTGTGTCTGAGAAGGTAATCCAGGAAGCAGGAAGTGTTTATCTTTATTGCAATAGATCAGTAAATGTTTGCTTCCTGTTAATGGAAATATGTGAAAAGTGCAATAGGTATCAATCCACTTTAACAAAGTGAGTTTGCAGAGTTTAAGCTGTGACAAGAGAAGCCTACACAACTTTGCAATTTTATTTTTTTGCAAACTTAAGAGAAAAGGGACGGAAAACTTTGCATTGTTTTTAACGCAGAGGACTGCTCATATAAACTTTTTTTTGTGTGTGTGAAACCTTACTATTAGGGTTCCTCACACTGTCATACTAATATAAGAAACCATTAACATCAGTGCTTTTTACTACATCAAAGCATTAGCCTGTATTAGTAGCAGTGTCACGGTGGCACCCAGACACTCTATACACATAAATGGCAGCTTGCTCTATGTACATACCTGATACAGGCGTGGAATTTACTGAGTATGCCAAAGTGCTGTCAATAGGAGCATATTCTGAAATGATTCTCCTTCTCCTAAAATATAGAACAGAACTCAGCTTCAGTATCACAGAGAGGATTTCTGGTGAAAAGGGAGGTGCAAAACACAGCAGAAGAATTAAATGATGAATTAAACATAAGTTAGAACTCCAGTGTGAAATGTGTAGTTTTAGTTTTGCAGAGAGCGGAAGAATTTGGATTTGTCAGTTATGTTTTGTTGACTATGTCCCAATTACAAAATCTTCCTTAACTTTGTGTTTGTCATTAGTGGCACAATAGGAAGACAAGTGAATAGCTTAGCAGTAATAATACAGACAGTAACAACATTTTTTTTCTTTTAGAAAAAGAACCACTTTTTTGCCAGTGTGGTGAATAACCTACACATTTTATCAGGCTTTTATTGCTGTCTGTTCTGTGAATGTCCTGTCCTTGTCAACAAAATCCATGAGACAGGAAACGAGGGGTAAAAGGTGCATGTCTGGTCAGTAAAATATAACAGCATTGCTTTTCTTCGTGCCCACACTGACATCCAGCAGTGTGTTATTCATATACATAATTTTCATTACACACCTATATATTTATCATAAAAAATGATGTGTGTGTACCTGCTCTTCTCCTACCTAGCACCAAAATCTGCCTTTGCCCGTTTAGAAAAGATTGGGTTAAAATAAATCTCCCAACTGCGTCTCTTTAGTTCTTCTTTTCACCTCAGCAGTCTCTTTTAAGTTAGTGCTACTTTCACACTACTGTATATCCATTGCGTTGCACACAGCATGATTTTGATGCGATACAGTACAGCATACAGTTCATAGACTTATGCTTGCTCCACACCCAGTACCAGGCACGCATACAAGCCTGTGTGAAAGCGTTACTAAATAATAATTGCATCACATTGGGCCTAATGCATGAAGCAGATGGAAAATTGCTGGGCACTACTGGTACTAACAGCAGCGGGGCAGCACACATTACCCTATTAGGGGTAGGGATTCGATTGCGAGCTCCTCTGAGGAACAGTTAGTGACATGATTATTGGCTGTAAAGCACTGTGGAAGATGTGATATATTAACACATAATATTAATGTCTCTATACACCAAACTTCACCAATTGCTGAAATATTCCGGATAATACAGTGCACTCAAGCTGTATGTCTATTACAATGACCCATGTCAACTGCAAGCATGCTGGGACTGAATTCCTAAACAGCTGGAAGAGAAATAAAAGGCTTTGACAAAGTTAGAGTGGAACAAGCATATGTGCCTACCTGCAACACCAAGCTCCAATGACTATTACACAAAACAGGACTAAAAATGAAAGGTAGACTATCCACATAATTACAACCATAGCATCAAAACCAAAAAGCAGCCATGGCTGAGGTGGAGGGGGCGGCTCAGGTCTAGTTCCACAGACCAGAGTGCAGTCCTGACAGCTACACGGGGCACCATCCTCATCCACAGACTCATTGCATCCCTTTGTGGCATTGTTCATAGGGATCATTTGAAGGTATGGCTCATCTGTAAAGCAAACATACATTCTTGTAAGGACAAGGACATATTTCCAGGAGAGATTATGAAACTAAACTCTCAGGGCCACAAATGTGGGAAGCTATATATTCTTTTAAAAATCTAAAATAGCAACTCTAAATACAAGTAACAGCTACTATACAATATTTGTAACAGTAGAAGCCACCTTGTGAAATGACATATACATGTACCTGTTAACCAGCATACTTTATGGTTATGTGACCACCAGTGAAGAATGTATGGCATAAGGCATAATTACAACAGAGGCACCTTTATGATATTCATTAATGGTTACACTCACCTACTGTCAGTGAATATATATTACTATATACAGTGGTTTGCAAAAGTATTCAGCCCCTTTAAAGTTTTCCACATTTTGTCATATTACTGCCACAAACATAAATCAATTTTATTGGAATTCCACGTGAAAGACCAATACAAAGTGGTGTACACGTGAGAAGTGGAACGAAAATCATACATGATTCTAAACATTTAAAAAAAAAAATAACTGCAAAGTGGGGTGTGCGTAATTATTCAGCCCCGAGTCAATACTTTGTAGAACCACCTTTTGCTGCATTTACAGCTGCCAGTCTTTTAGGGCAGAGTTCCCCAACCTTATCCTCAAGGGCCACCAACAGTACATGTTTTGCAGAAAACCACAAACATGCACAGGTGAGGTAATTAGTGTCTCAGCAGAGCTTATTAACTACCTCTGTGGATTTCCACAAAATATGCACTGTTGGTGGGCCTTGAGGACCGGGTTGGGAAACACTGTTTTAAGGTATGTCTCTACCAGTTTTGCACATCTAGAGGCTGAAATCCTTGCTCATTCTTCTTTGCAAAACAGCTCCAACTCAGTCAGATTAGATGGACAGCATTTGTGAACAGCAGTTTTCAGATCTTGCCACAGATTCTCGATTGGATTTAGATCTGGACTTTTACTGGGCCATTCTAGCACATGGATATGTTTTGTTTTAAACCATTCCATTGTTGCCCTGGATTTATGTTTAGGGTTGTCGTCCTGCTGGAAGGTGAATCTCCGCCCCAATCTCAAGTCTTTTGCAGACTCAAAGAGGTTTTCTTCCAAGATTGCCCTGTATTTGGCTCCATCCATTTTCCCATCAACTCTGACCAGCTTCCCTGTCCCTGCTGAAGAGAAGCACCCCCAGAGCATGATGCTGCCACCACGATATTTGACAGTGAGGATGGGGTGTTCAGAGTGATGTGCAGTGTTAGTTTTCCGCCACACATAGCGTTTTGCATTTTGGCCAAAAAGTTCCATTTTAGTCTCATCTGACCAGAGCACCTTCTTCCACATGTTTGCTGTGTCCCCCACATGGCTTGTGGCAAACTGTAAACGGGACTTTTTATGCTTTTTTGTTAACAATGGCTTTCTTCTTGCCACTCTTCCACAAATGCCAACTTTGGGCAGTGCACGACTAATAGTTGTCCTATGGACAGATTCCCCCACCTGAGCTGTAGATCTCTGCAGCTCGTCCAGAGTCACCATAGGCCTCTTGACTGCATTTCTGATCAGCACTCTCCTTGTTCGGTCTGTGAGTTTAGGTGGATGGCCTTGTCTTGGTAGGTTTACAGTTGTGCCATACTCCTTCCATTTCTGAATGATCGCTTGAACAGTGCTTCGTGGGATGTTCAAGGCTTTGGAAATCTTTTTGTAGCCTAAGCCTGCTTTAAATTTCTCAATAACTTTATTCCTGACCTGTCTAGTCTGTTCTTTGGACTTCATGGTGTTGTTGCTCCCAATATTCTCTTGGACAACCTCTGAGGCCGTCACAGAGCAGCTGTATTTGTACTGACATTAGATTACACACAGGTGCACTCTATTCTGTCATTAGCACTGATCAGGCAATGTTTATGGGCAACTGACTGCACTCAGACCAAAGGGGGCTGAATAATTATGCACACCCAACTTTGCAGTTAATTACTTGTAAAAAATGTTTGGAATCATGTATGATTTTCGTTCCACTTCTCACGTGTACACTACTTTGTATTGGTCTTTCACGTGGGATTCCAATAAAATGGATTCAAATGTGGAAAACTTCAAGGGGGCCGAATACTTTTGCAAACCACTGTACATGTAAGCTTAAGTAGGTTTGGGAGGGAGGGAGGTAATTTATATATGGGGAAAATAAAATAAAATTGGGAATACGTCACCTGAGAAGATTGGTGTGATGGTGAAAGGAATCTGGCCATTGTCCTTGTTGAACATGTACTGGATCCAGTTGGTGGCATTGCAGTCCTTGGCTTCCCTTCCACACATCAAACCCAGAGCTTTAACATTGCTGGACGGGGCTTCTACATCTCTGCAGGCATTGTACATTGCTAAATAAGAGCAGAAATCAAATACAGCACATGTAAAAGGTTTTCTTAAAAATTGACTAACTACGTTGAACACAGGCTAAAATTATTTAGGATTACTCCCCTCTATAACGCTACACTATTACATGGATGTGGAAAAAATATGATCTAACCTTTTTACAAAAAAGATCATCTACATTAAAACAGGGTTAATACACAGTTTTAAAGCAGGAGGGACGGCCATACTATACCAGGAAAATTAAAACACATATACTGTATAAGTATATGAATACTTGTTCTACTTACATAACATATGTATTGTACTGTCCACATTTTGATTTCAGTGAATTTTATATAGTAAATAATGAGAAAAATGTTTCAGGCATTTTCCATCTTCAGTGCCTCTAGCTGAAGCCAAACCTAATGTCATTTCCTCTCTTACTTTTTTCCCCCCTTCTCTACCTGAAATGGTGTGTGCAGAACTTCAGTGTCATATCTAATTTGCTTTGTAAACACATGTGAGCAGAACATAGATTGGCTTTCAGCAGTTTCTGCAGAGGGGTGAGGCGATTTATCTTTCAATTACCTTCTCAGCCTCTTGTCACATTGAACTGCACTCAGCCAATCAACAAGGAGCAGGAATGTGGGAGGGGAAGAAGGGAAAATAACAAGCTTCCCTCTCCCCGATAATGTATGAGAAAGAGGCAGGCTGACCAAGATAAAATTACAGCAGACACATTTATAATTATATTGGAATGCTTGCAATGGAGGGTCAGGATGTAGATTATATAATAAACACAGAGCAATGAATAATAGGACTTTGATTTTATGGCTGCCAATCCCTGTTTAAAGTGGACCTTTCAGTTGTTTAAACTGTAGATGAAACAGATACTTTGTGTGTGAATTTCACCATACACAATTGGAAATGTTTATTCAATAGCCTCTATTAAAATTGTGCTCTGCAAACCTCTGAATCCTAGTCACATGATTACACCTCAATCAGGTCCTACCCTGACCCACACATGACAAACAGGTTTATGTGACTTACACAGAACAGAGGTCTGTATTAAGAAAGATAAAACCGGGCAGAGAACACATATTTCTGGTAAAGATTTCTCTATGACAAGATTTTTTTTCCCAACACTGAATACGAACTAATATCAAAACACAGCTGGTAAAAGACACAAAGCACTTGAGCTGCAGCCGCTAGGGTGCGCTCAGTAGGCAGTAGCAGTGTTAGGGAGTCAAGCCCAAGGACTCCTTTGCTGGCTAACTGAACAAGAAGATATTTGAACCCAAGTCGCCTGTGTCAGAGGCAGAGCCCTTAAGCATTACACTATCCAGTTCACAGTACATTAATGAAACACTTGGCCTGTATGTGATATGGCTCCATGAGCTATACTTACCATTTGAAAAGCTTTTCCCGATGTAGTACTGCATGCCTGTAATGCTTGGCTTTTCTTCCTGAAGCTCTGGGCTGGAAGACTTGACCTGTGTAACATTCAGAAACTCTGACTGGCTAGGACTGCAGGTCAGCTCACAAAACAAAGTCATTAAGTTATAGAAGCAGGAAGGGCACCTGCAAGGAAAAACATGAAACCACTGCTTGGTATTTGCATACTATGGGATAGAGAAAATTTCCTTCACTAAACTGGATGCATGCACAACAAAAATACCAATTTCCATATCATCCAATTATGATATCTGGAGTTGCATCACGCTTAATAATGCCAATTTGAAGTAAGCCTCTAGTCACAAGTTAAATAAATACATAGGTGAGAAGCACCATTTTCAGATGTCCCTGTCAAATACATTTCTCCTCACATCCTGCCTGGGGAAATCCAGGGATGCACAGGAAGTTTAAAATGTAGTTTAGCCTACATTACCAACTAATGCCAGAGAACATTAATGACGTATGGCGTCTTATAGGAGTGGACAGTGCATGGCTGAGCTGTTGTGTGCGTGTGTGTTAACAAGCTACCATTCAGCTACTCTACCATTAGGATAAATGGAGGAGGGCAATGCAGTCAGATGAGGGTAAGAAGTTAGGATGACAAATAGGAATACTATGCAAATAGGAACCTGTATGTTATTTAAAAACAAAAAGGTGCAGTCAATGGTCACTTGACACCTGCTTTTTTGGAAATCAAAGTAGGGGTGAGCACCTTTGAGTTTCTAACACGATAACTGCAGAAAAACTGCTGCTTCCGTTTGGTCTGTTGTTTAGTAAAGAAGAAAGATACAACTATTAATAAGTAGGTGAAAACATCTTAACTATTGTTTTTTGTGAAGTTGACGTCTGTCTTATAGCACTGCGATTGCTATGGTCATAAAGAAAAGTTGAGGGAAAATAAAGGGGGGGGGGGGGGGGGGAGGAGGACATCAGCTCAATGCAATTCTGTTATAAGTCAGTTATACTGAATTTAGAATGGGACCTAAAGCAAAGCCCTGGCTGTATACGGAACAATAACTGAAAAGAAAACTTCCCCCAAGAACACAGGAAGTGATAAAATCTCAACAGATGTTCAAGTCTCTACCGACTATAGCCAAAAAAAGAGCCACCAGTTTTTTCTACATACCTGGACAGGAACTGCAGGGGGAGCTGAAGGTTGCTGCTGAGAGTTTTGAGTTGTTGTACATCGCAGCACACACTGACGTTGCCGTAGTACAGGGATGGGCACAGTTGCTGTAGAAAATGGAAATTGGTTACTGTGATATCATGGTAGCTGAAGCAGAATAGATGGAGGGAATGCTGGAAATGTTTACTAATAAACTGACAGCCAGTAACCTTCTCACAAGGTCCAGCTTACAAAATGAGACCCTGAAACGTGTGGAAGATGCAGTCTCTATAAATAACTACAGTCAGAAATGTTAACTTTATTCACGGTTTCAGAACTTCCCCAGCTTTTGATGAACAGTATTGCTGACATTTACAGAATGACACTTTGTGCAGTACTTTACAGAACTGTTTATTTATTTAAGTATTTATATAGTGCCAACATATTACGCAGTGCTGTACAAAGTATATTGTATTGTCACTAACTGTCCCTCAGAGGGGCGCACAATCTAGTCCCTACCTTAGTCATATGCCTATGTATGTATCATGTAGTGCATGTATCATAGTCTAGGGACAATGTTAGGGGGGAGCCAATTAACTTATCTATATGTCTTTGGAATGTGGGAGGCAACCGAAGTGCCCGGAGGAAATCCACACAGACATAGGGAGAACATACAAACTCCTTGCAGATGTTGACCTGGCTGGGATTCGAACCGGTGACCCAGCATTGCAAGGCGAGAGCGCTAACCACTACGCCACCGTGCTGCCCACTACGCCACACAACTGTTCAACCCAAATATTGGTTGTCAATTGAAACATAATTGATCAGTGCTCCACACACGTGAATCAATGGGTATCATTCATAAACAGGCTGTCGGTAGTGCGGGAAAACACCGTTCTTCTCCGCAACCGGTAATTAAGACTTCTGGGTGGCCATTCATAAAGAAGTCTGCCTGTTGCGGAAGAAGTGCGGAGGTTTTCTGGAGGAAGCTGGCGGCAGCGTGGCGGAAGGCATGCGGAAACTTAAAAGCTGCCCGATTCCCTCCCTGCGCTGCTCTGTCTGATGCTGCTTGGGAGGTCCCTCCCATTCATTTATATGTATTCCGCCCGCCTATCGCTACTGTCGAGCAAGCGGTATTTTCCTTCCGGATACCGCTTGCTCTAATCTTTATGAATGGATGTGTTTGTTACTTTTTCTAGATTAATCTAGAAAAACTCCGCACAAGGCGGAAATGTATCGCTCTGTCACCTTTTCATGCGGAAAGAGCCTTTATGAATGGGGCTTATGCTGAGTGGTCGGGAAAGTCACCGGTGTTAAGCATTTCCGCATGCGGAAATGCTTTATGAATGATACCCAATATCTAGTAGATTCTGGGGAGTATATTAATCAACTGTACAGCTCAATCCCACAAAATTGTTATTCAACTGAGATCAAAGCTATGTCACTTGCGCCAGTTCCTGGTTCGATGTGCCTATTGTTTCAGCTGCTTCCTGTCCTCCATGTTCTGGTGATTATAAATACACCCACAGTGGGGTGAAGATGTCTCTCAGTCAATGGGATATCAGAACCATCACCATGCCCCACTGATGGAGATGCAGAAACCAAAGTGAAGGAAAAGGCATACTTGGACCAATAACTGGTTGCAGAATCAGGACTCATTTTCCGATCAAATCTTGCTGCATGAACTGTGTGGAAAGAACCAAGAAGATTTTAAGAACTACATGAGAATGTCGGACATGAACTTCCAGCGACTACTGCAGAAAACAAGGCCGAAAATCTTCAAGTAGGACACCAGGGTGCGGAACGCTATCACAGCAGAGGGAGTGTTTGGCAGTCACTCTGCAATTGTTGGCTACCGATTGTTCTTATGAAGATCTCAGGTTTATTATCTACAATAGCTGCACAGGCGGTATGCAAAATAATTCCTGAGATCTGCGATGCAATACTGGATGCACTTCCTGTGCAATATATTTAAAAATTACACAGAAGTCTGCATGCCTAGGCTCACGCAGAAAGTGTCCATGATATGAGGTTTACTTTGCGTTGAAGAACCCAGAGGACATATTAGTATGTTCTACTCATACATCCGGTTGCTACAGGACAGATAAAGAATATATCGCAAATAAATAAGAACAGTCAACATGCAAGGGCACAATACCACACGTTTTTCTACATAAAGATGGAGTGTAAGTAAATAAGCACAGTCATCATACAAAGTCATAAAACATTTCTTTGTATATATACAGTATATATATCATCATTTTTTGATACTGTGCTATGTCACAAACAATCCTCATGATCTTCAAGGAGAAGGTTGTCTGTTTCACCTGGAGACACTTGCTCTACATGCTGCAAAGACCCAATGGACTGGCAAGTGAGGTCTTGGTTCTTCACAAACTGTAGCAGGTGATATCACAGCTTTGGGCAGGTGCACTATTTCTGCACCAGCCCCTGATCATTTAAAGCGGTGCTGCAAGTTGTCCTGTGTCATATTGCTGTCAGACCCGTTGCTAGATTTTCTGTTATGCTGGGAATAAACGATGAGATTTTTCAGTCAATTTACTGTCCGATCTTATTTCCGAACAATTTTCCAATCTATTTTCTTATCTTTTCCTATCAATTTCCTTTCACTTCTATGAGAAATCAATCAGAAAAACGTTCAAAAATAAAAATCGGACATGTCGGAAATAATCTATCAAACCACCTATCTGCTGAAAAGCAGGGCTGTGGAGTCGGTCCAAAAATCCACCGACTCCGACTCCTCAGTTTAGGATTCCACCGACTCCGACTCCACGACTCCGACTCCTCTAATTTGCATATTACAATTTTGTTGATTAAAAGTATGTAACATGAAATTCGTCTCTTAACTGCCAACGCTTAGGAATTTTACAAGACAACTGAAGTGAGAAGGATATGTAGACTACTATATTTATTCTCTTTAGACTAAAACTAGTCCTTGGTAGGAGTACTTGTAAAAGGTGCAAACCGGAACAAAGAACATCTATCAGACCCTAGGCAATGTAAGTGTGGGTACATGTAAGAATGATGTGCAGGTACTCTGCAGGGGAATGAGGAGATTGTAAACAGACAACACCTCTGTGTTCAATGTGCACAGCATTCTCAGTGGATTCCCTGCAGCTCTGTGAGGAGTGCATATGTAGAGTATAGTACTACTGTGTAACAAAGTAAACCTGAGACAGATGAAATTCAAGTTTTATACATACCTGGGGCTTCCTCCAGCCGTCTTCAGGATAATCAGTCCCTCATTGTCCTCCACCACCTGGATCTTCTGCTATGAGTCCAGGTACTTGAGCCAGTCAGGCGTAGTGCGCATGCACACACTCCGCCGCCAGGAGCATACTACACCTGTGCAGCACTATTGCGCAGGTGCAGAATGTTCCTGGCTGTGGGAGCGGCATGCGGCCGGACAGCGCTGACTGGCTGAATTACCAGGACTCATAGCAGAAGATCCGGGTGGTGGAGGACAGCGAGGGACTGATTAGCCTGAAGGGGGCTGGAGGTGGGCCCCAGGTATGTATAAAACTTTACTTTTCATCCGTCTCAGTTACCCTTTAATTTGTAGTCACCAAACCAAATTTTAATAACATATCACATTATTTGATTTCATCAGCAAAGGGAGTGCATACATTTGCATAAATCAGCATCAATGCAGAATTATTTCCATCTCGTTGACCATCTCTATTAGTGACACAGCTACACATCAGGCTTTATTCTTACAGCATAGATGTTATTTAGTATATATAAGAGATTCCTGTGTACACATCATATATACAGTCACAATCAGATATGTATATCTGACCTTAAAAATACGGGGACTGCTTTATTGAAGCAGCACAAGCAACTAATTTTGATTGGTTTATTTCATTTTTGTGGACTAAACACAGCTATTACTGTATATATACATTATTTTTAATGACTATTATCCGAGAAATAGAACATTTTATCATATTTTCTATTTTAATTACAGTTACAAATTCATTAGGAGTCGGAGTCGGTGCATTTTTTCCCGACTCCGACTCCAGGCACCCAAAATTGCCCGACTCCACGACTCCGACTCCACAGCCCTGCTGAAAAGAACATATGGTGTATTCCCATCATTAATGGTAAACACATTTTTAGATAAGTTCACATTACGTGCTTCACACAATGGAAAGCATCCACACTTATGTACTCTAGAATGATACCTGGACTCCACAAAAATAATTCCTTAAAATGTAATTTTGTTGGCACCATCAAATTCCTTCAGGTTCAATTCCTTTTCTGCGGTGGGATGAAAGAAGTGATTCCTAATCCTCCAACTCCAACTGAAGAAAGATCAGAATATTTCCATGCAAAAGGGCAAAGTATATGTCGCACAGCTATGACTCCCCCGCAGCCACACAGCTATCAGTCCCCGCAGTCACACAGCTATCAGTCCCTGCACCCACACAGCTATCAGTCCCTGCACCCACACAACTATGAGTACCTGCAGCCACACAGCTATCAGTCCCCGCAGCCACACAGCTATGAGTCCCTGCACCCACACAGCTATCAGTCCCTGCAACCACACAGCTATCAGTTCCTGCACCCACACAACTAGGAGTCCCAGCAGCCACACAGCTAGGAGTCCCCGCAGCCACACAGCTAGGAGTCCCCGCAGCCACACAGCTAGGAGTCCCCGCAGCCACACAGCTAGGAGTCCCTGCAGCCACACAGCTAGGAGTCCCTCTGCAGCCACACAGCTAGGAGTCCCTGCAGCCACACAGTTAGGAGTCCCTGCAGCCACACAGCTAGGAGTCCCTGCAGCCACACAGCTAGGAGTCCCTGCAGCCACACAGCTAGGAGTCCCTGCAGCCACACAGCTAGGAGTCCCTGCAGCCACACAGCTAGGAGTCCCTGCAGCCACACAGCTAGGAGTCCCTGCAGCCACACAGCTAGGAGTCCCTGCAGCCACACAGCTAGGAGTCCCTCTGCAGCCACACAGCTATGAGTCCCTCTGCAGCCACACAGCTATGAGTCCCTCTGCAGCCACACAGCTATGAGTCCCTCTGCAGCCACACAGCTATGAGTCCCTCTGCAGCCACACAGCTATGAGTACCTCTGCAGCCACACAGCTATGAGTCCCTCTGCAGCCACACAGCTATGAGTCCCTCTGCAGCCACACAGCTATGAGTCCCTCTGCAGCCACACAGCTATGAGTCCCTCTGCAGCCACACAGCTATGAGTCCCTCTGCAGCCACACAGCTATGAGTCCCTCTGCAGCCACACAGCTATGAGTCCCTCTGCAGCCAAACAGCTACGAGTCCCTCTGCAGCCACACAGCTATGAGTCCCTCTGCAGCCACACAGCTATGAGTCCCTCTGCAGCCACACAGCTATGAGTCCCTCTGCAGCCACACAGCTATGAGTCCCTCTGCAGCCACATAGCTAGGAGTCCCTGCAGCCACACAGCTAGGAGTCCCTGCAGCCACACAGCTAGGAGTCCCTGCAGCCACACAGCTAGGAGTCCCTGCAGCCACACAGCTAGGAGTCCCTGCAGCCACACAGCTAGGAGTCCCTGCAGCCACACAGCTAGGAGTCCCTGCAGCCACACAGCTAGGAGTCCCTGCAGCCACACAGCTAGGAGTCCCTGCACCCACACAGCTAGGAGTCCCTGCAGCCACACAGCTAGGAGTCCCTGCAGCCACACAGCTAGGAGTCCCTGCAGCCACACAGCTAGGAGTCCCTGCAGCCACACAGCTAGGAGTCCCTGCAGCCACACAGCTAGGAGTCCCTGCAGCCACACAGCTAGGAGTCCCTGCAGCCACACAGCTAGGAGTCCCTGCAGCCACACAGCTAGGAGTCCCTGCAGCCACACAGCTAGGAGTCCCTGCAGCCACACAGCTATGAGTCCCTCTGCAGCCACACAGCTATGAGTCCCTCTGCAGCCACACAGCTATGGGTCCCTCTGCAGCCACACAGCTATGAGCCCCTGCAGCCACACAGCTATGAGTCCCTGCAGCCACACAGCTATGAGTCCCTGCAGCCACACAGCTATGAGTCCCTGCAGCCACACAGCTATGAGTCCCTCTGCAGCCACACAGCTATGTGTCCCTCTGCAGCCACACAGCTATGAGTCCCTGCAGCCACACAGCTATGAGTCCCTGCAGCCACACAGCTATGAGTCCCTGCAGCCACACAGCTATGAGTCCCTGCAGCCACACAGCTATGAGTCCCTGCACCCACACAGAGTCCCTGCAGCCACACAGCTAGGAGTCCCTGCAGCCACACAGCTAGGAGTCCCTGCAGCCACACAGCTAGGAGTCCCTGCAGCCACACAGCTAGGAGTCCCTGCAGCCACACAGCTAGGAGTCCCTGCAGCCACACAGCTAGGAGTCCCTGCAGCCACACAGCTAGGAGTCCCTGCAGCCACACAGCTATGAGTCCCTGCAGCCACACAGCTATGAGTCCCTGCAGCCACACAGCTATGAGTCCCTGCAGCCACACAGCTATGAGTCCCTGCAGCCACACAGCTAGGAGTCCCTGCAGCCACACAGCTAGGAGTCCCTGCAGCCACACAGCTAGGAGTCCCTGCAGCCACACAGCTAGGAGTCCCTGCAGCCACACAGCTAGGAGTCCCTGCAGCCACACAGCTAGGAGTCCCTGCAGCCACACAGCTAGGAGTCCCTGCAGCCACACAGCTAGGAGTCCCTGCAGCCACACAGCTAGGAGTCCCTGCAGCCACACAGCTAGGAGTCCCTGCAGCCACACAGCTAGGAGTCCCTGCAGCCACACAGCTAGGAGTCCCTGCAGCCACACAGCTAGGAGTCCCTGCAGCCACACAGCTAGGAGTCCCTGCAGCCACACAGCTAGGAGTCCCTGCAGCCACACAGCTAGGAGTCCCTGCACCCACACAGCTAGGAGTCCCTGCACCCACACAGCTAGGAGTCCCTGCACCCACACAGCTAGGAGTCCCTGCACCCACACAGCTAGGAGTCCCTGCAGCCACACAGCTAGGAGTCCCTGCAGCCACACAGTGACGGCACCATTTTCAGACTTAGAAGAGTGGAGGTGGGACTTGACATAACAATGAAGGAATCCAGTGAAATCCAGGCACTAAACAGCACAATAGAACAGAAATGCTGCATCACAACTACCTCCCCAGTTCCACACCACATATTGCTGTGTGAGGGACAGTCAGGGCTGGTTTGAACAGTTGCTGAGTCAGGCTAGATGTGAAGCCTATGCATGTTTAGCCAGAAGCCACATCACCCAGGTGCCCCAGTCCAATGTAAAGCTCCCAAATGCTTGCCAGGAAAACAATGTGTAAGTAGACACCACTCACAGTATTCCAGCCTCAGAGGGGACTGCTGATAAAAAGAGCAAGAGAGCAGACAGAGGTCAGGCAATCCACTAATGAGGTAATGCAGTCATCTGGCTGCAATCAACTTCTGATGGTGGGATCAACCGGTTGAAAAATACCAAAATCCCTATACTGTATGTCTGACTACTTTGTAAAGGCAACAGAGAGTGTTAAAGGTGGGATCAACCTGGTTAATAAACCCACTGCTGTGAGCTTTGAAGCTGCAATTTCTACTTCTAAACTTGGGATCATATGAAGTGTGGCATGAAGCCACTCACTAAGCCAATTTCAAGACGCTGAGGCGTATGCTCAAAAACAAATCGACCAGGGTTATATTAATTGAAAGTGAAACAAACAACACCTGATTCTAGCACAATCGACTGAAATTTGCCATTCTGTCCGATTAAAGCTGGCCATACACTAGGCCGATTCCCGCCAGATCGACAGCAGATTCGATCACTGGGATCGAATCTGCTGTCACATCGTTCCTGCTACACACCGAATTTCAAACCATTTCGTCCGATCCCGTCGATCGCTCCATGCGGAAAATTACAGTCGATCGCCCGCGGGTAGGGAGCACGTCGCTAGCGGCGTTCGAGTGCCCGACGCAATAGAGCCCACATACATTATCTGCTCCGCCGGCGCGACTGCCCCCGGTCACCGCTGCTTCGTCTCCGCTCTAGTCTCTGGCATGCTTCACTTCTTTCTGCCCGGCAGGAAGTTTAAACAGTAGAGGGCGCTCTACTGTTTAAACTTCCTGCCGGGCTGGAAGAAGTAAAGCATGCCGGACCTGGAGACCAGAGCGGAGACGGAGCAGCGGTGACCAGGGGCAGTCGCGCCAGTGGAGCAGGTAATGTATGCGGGCGGGCGGGGAGTGGCGGCGGCACCATCACAACAGATTGTGAACGGTTTCAGGCTGAAATCGGTTCACAATCTGTTTGCAGTAAAGGTAGCCATACGATCCCTCTCTGATCAGATTCGAGCTTTTGTGAATGGATCCTGAGTTACACAACTGATTTTTCCAAAGGAAATTTCCCTGAAATGCCTGCATCAAATATAAAAATTGTGTAATGGCTCAGTCCTCTATTCAACTTTACTAATGAAAATCAGTGGATAGATGAGGGTTTTATCTTAAATATTGCATATGAGTCAATAGAGACCTTATATAACTGCACAGACATGACAGCACTTACAAGGGCGATAGGATTTTAGGCAGTCAGATAAATCAGCAATTAGCCAAAAGCTCTGAGTAGAGGTGGCCAGTGAGATATTAGGGCTTGTAGTCTGCATGTAAAAACAAAGCAAACGCAAAGGGAGGAAACTCAGGTTAGATACATACCCATGTAGAGTGAAGGCTATAGATACCATAGAGCCTTCCTGACCCTCGTTCCCTCTCCCCATTCTTGCGCTCTGTTGAAGTTATCTGACCTGCCAGGTCTTCGGTATCCTCAGCAAGCCGTGAAAACTACTCGCGTCCCTGAGTATTCCAGAAGAAGAGTACATCCGTACTGCGCATGCTCCAGCCCAAACTCGCTTGTGCGCAATACGGATGTGCTCATCTTCAGAAGTACTCAGAGGTGTGAGTTGTATTGAAGGCTCCCCGAGGCGTACCAAAGAGCGATTCCACCTAGCAGGTCAAATAACTTCAACCAGAGACGGTGCAGGAACAATGAGACTGATTGAAGACCATGGGCTTGATTCACAAAGCGGTGCTAACCTACTTAGCACGTCTAAAGTCTTTAGACGTGCTAACCAGGGTGCTAAGTAGGTTAGCACCGGATTTCTCAATTGAGAAAACCAGTGCTAACCTACTTAGCACCCTGGTTAGCGCGCCTTAAGACTTTAGACGTGCTAAGTAGGTTAGCACCGCTTTGTGAATCAAGCCCCATGAAGGCTCTATGTTATCCAAAGCCTTCCCTCTCTTTAGGAAAGTACCTAACCCGGAGTGAGTTTCCTCATTCCAAGCTCTCTTTATTGAAAACTGTATCTAGCTTGGAACTGGGCCAATCTGTCTGCTGGAAGTGCATTTGAATGGCCCAAATCTAAGCTGCATACAATTTGCATCATTTTACAATTATTATCATTTCATATCTCTGGCTACAATTACTGACACACATCAGATAAAGCCTTAATCTCACTAATAAACAGGGCATATATGGCCATCGTTCTTTCTCGGCCAATACAAGGACGGTTCAATGACGTCTTCTGATAAAAAGCAAAACAAGGCGCACTCCCCTTATGTTGGTGTAACCTGGACTGGATTTTGTAATCACTGTCTGCTTTTAAAGGAAACATCAGGCAATATACAGAAAATGAGATCTATTTACACGGAGCTTCCTCCAGCCCCTGGCTGGCGATATTTCCCTCGACGCAGCTCTGGTGTCCCGGCATCCCCTCCGTTGGAGATGACGACTTCGCCAGGTCGGCATCTACTGCAACTGCGCAAGAGCCGCTCGTGGTCGCGCTGACGTTGTTCGGAGTGTACTGCGTAGGCGTAGAACTACTGCGCCACTCATACTCCACGTCAGTGCGACCACGAGCGGCTTGGCGCAGGCATAGTAGATGATGACCTGGCGAGGTCGGCATCTCCAACGGAGGGGACCCCGAACCGGCCGCTGGGTGCGGAGCTGTGGCGAGGGACATATCGCCTGCCAGGGGCTGGAAGAAGCCCCGGGTAAGTAGAGCTCATATTCTATATACTGCCTGATGTTTCACTTAAATTGCAAAACTTTACTACCCTTGCATGGGTCATATCAGGAAATTGGGGCTACGGAAAGATTGGTAAAATGAGCAGTTGTGCGACTGCAGTCATGTGCACGTATTTTAAATGAGAACTTTTATTTACTTTTTGTAAATAAGTCCAGGCTGTTCTAGCTTTATTAAATATTAGTTCTTGATGTGGGTGTTGCATTTAACTGCCATTCACTAAGCTTTTAGCAATTATCACTAGAATTACAGCCCAAGAAGAGCTTCTAAACCTTCCTCAGCGAACAGCAGGAACACTGCAAAAAATCTGGTTTAGATTTGCTGGATCATTTTTGGGTTCAGTATTCTCCACTGATCTCCATCATATGTAAATCAGTCACTATGTGTCATTTGTGTTCCTACAGTTCAGTCCATAAACAAGCTAAGATTAAACTCCCAAAAAACCTGGCCAAGTAGTTTCCTATATCAGGATTCGTCATACATATTGTATATTCATATAGGCGTATGCTCTGGACCTGGTGACAGAGTTTCCTATTACCAGAGGTTTACTATATCAGAGTTTACTGTAACGAGATTCTACTGCACACAGTATTCTCTTGTTGGAGTAATGCTATAAGAAACATCAGACCTCTTACCTGCAGAAGTGTATGCCCTTCTTCCGGCAAAGGTATCGGGGGTCCGAAATATTCACAGTTATAGTGCTTGCCCCCTCCAGCGTCTGCACATTCCCCATACCAGACACAGTGCTGGGAGGAAACCTAAGAAACGAAACAAACAAAAAAAAAAAATACATTAATATAGTGCTAGCTCTACAAATAAAAACACACTAGCTGACGCAGGGATTGATTTAACTCTTATTTTGACTTTTGACTACAGGAGATCGTTTTCCCAGTACCGATACAAATTAGCATATTCCTTTGACTTCTTTTTGCTCAGTTGGTGTTTTAGATGCAAGCCTCACATCAGATCATAAAGAACGTATGTCTTATGGTGGCCATACACTTATCGATTTTTCCCATCAATTTTTGGCCGATTCGATCATTCATTCGAAACTGCTAAAAATCTATGCCCCAACATGCTGGCCCAAATGATCATTAGATTTTTAGAAGGTTTTTTTGCAGAAATTGATTGAAACGGTCGATCGTACTGGACAGAAGATATCAAACGGCAGCAAATTGAAGGCTTTGAATAGTGTAATGCTGCAGTTAAATAGCCATTTTAGAGATTTCATGCTGGAATTCGATCGGATAGATGATCAGAGTGGAATCTATCTTTTGGTCATGCCTAGCCTTACTTTACATTTGCAGGGAGAGTTCCTGACTTGTGAACGCCTGACAGTATAAACCTCCAACCCGCCGCATGGTCGGGGACTCCTTGTACTGTGCCCATGCATAGGAGGATGCAGGGGGACAAACTGAGGACACAGGGGGACACATTTTATTTTATTTTTTTTACCCTGGTTTTTGTCCTCTAAACCTAGGTGCGTCTTATCGTCATGATCATCTTATACTCTGAAAAATACAGTATACCATTAAAGAGTCCCTATTATATACATAAATAATGAAGTCTCATTGCTCTGTGCGTTTTAGTATATAGCAGCTAATGGAAATTTTTCAATCCAAACCAGAAGGTAAAGCGAAAAAGAAATTGATAAATTAAATTTGTAATACAGGGGAAATCCATTTAAATAAGGGCCCTGACACATCAAACGGCGATTTGCAGGTCATTTTCATTCTTTAAAAAAAAAAACCTGCCCCATTGACTTACAATAAAATCATGGTAAAATCGCGGACGCTGTGATTTTGCCACAGTTTTAATGTAAGTCAATGGAGGAGTTTTTAAAAAATGAAAACGCCCTTTGGTGCGTCAGGGCCCTGCAAGTCATTTTCCAAGAGAGGATAAGCTAAATTTAATTTGGTATCAATTGAACAATGGTTTCCCCATCACAAATCATAACTGAGAGAGGCAAACCATCAGCAGATTTTAATTTTAATCCCTTAATATCCTATAACAGTAAAAAATGAAAGAAGGAACCGGTCTGCTCAGTTATTGGGTTGTGCCTTTTATTCCTTTAGCGTCAATAGAGTCCTTTATAATTAGAATCCACATGCAAGTGAAGGATATAATCTGCTTACATTAAGCTGTACCTACACAAGCACAGGTCACACTGCAAATGACATTGTAATGAGTATTCCTATAATATGCTGGCACCACAGGTCCAAACCACAGGTTACCTCTTCATGCAGTACCAAATCTCAGTGATTCTCTAGAAAGCTAGGCATGCACAGGCTGATGACAGCCCTATATGGAAAGCTGGCCAATCTCTCCCCAATCAGAAATGGACTGGTTAGCCCAATCACATTATCGATTAATAAACTTTCAAAAATAGGTCAGCAATGTCGGGGGCAATCGATACGCTTCTCAAACTAACTTGCCTCACGTTTTTCTTTAAGCACCCAACAAGCAAAAAAAAGTCTGAAATGAGGCATGACAAATAATACGTTAAAAAGGAATAATCTATTTAAAATTTTTAGCTTGAAACCATCCTATATAATAAAACCCTAACTGTCCCCACATCATCCTCCTATCCCTGTGTCAGTGGTTTTTGGCTACTGCGCATTTGTAGCCTTTGGGACAGGAAGAGGTCCGGGCCGGGGGGAGAGGGGGGGGGGGGGGGAAATGGTACGCGCACATGCGCACTGACATGCGGCGGCGAGAGAGAGACCTAGAGCCCGTTTTTAAACAGGCTTAGGTCTACTAGTTTGGATAATAATTTAACAGATAAAGTGAGAATTAGATGTGCCTTGTGAATACAGCCCCATTGTTTCTATGAGTTTCCCTTCCTGCAATGCATTATTTCTGCTGTAAATACATTGGATAGGTAAGCAAATTTCTTGATGACAAAGTCCTCTTGTATTTATCTTTCATTGAAAAAAAAAAAAAACAAAAAAAAAAAAAACACACACACCTTACCCACAACACAGCACTGTACATAATCTGCAATGCAATACACACAAACACCAAATAAAATAAAAATAATCCACAAAAGATGTTTAGTCACAGTGAAAGCAGAGGGGATTTTAGAACCGGCTGTATGTGCACATTGCTCACAGCTGGCTAATTTCTGTACTATGTGCTTTACTATGGCTCTTGGGTCTTGTATAAACGCTTACTCAACATCACCCTTCACTATTATTGATCAGTCGCTATGAAGACATTTCAGGGGAGCGGAGCTGTACAGATGTGCTGCTTGGCTATAGCTGAGCATCTTATACTGATCAATGGAGAGGAGGCAAAATATGCAGTGCATGAGCAAGTGGTGTCCTGTAGGAGGAGGAACAAAAGATTGTTTGTTGCTTGGTGATCAGTCGTGCACTGGTAACACATGTTAAGTTCCTGATCGAAACTACAGCAAAAAATTTGGTTTAAAAATTATCTAGTGTGTGTACAAGACAAGAGTCGAGAAAGCTAGAGGAAAAGATGCACAATGAAGGTGTGGCTAAATCTATTAAAGATGTGGTTATAAAAGCCCATTCAGCATTTGCCTAATTATACCAGAACTCCAGACATGCTGTAGTTTTGTAGTTGACTTTTAAAATACCTCGTCAGGAGCCTCTAACCCAGCCATTTCCTATGATACAAGAGCTAGTGTGGGCTGCAATCTTCACTGCCAGGTGTACCTCACACCTTTGCAGTCTGAAAAGTATAGCATGTACCCAAGGAGAGGGAATCTCCCACAAGAATAGATAATTATTTTCAGCTAGACGTGTTGAGATTAAGAGACCATGGCCTCAATTCACTAAGATCATGCTGGAAATAATAAGGCAAGAGAAAACTTACCTCCACACTGTGAGAGAGTTATTTTATCTCTTCATTCTTTAATTTACCTCCTCTGTAGTTAATTTACCTCCTCTGTAGTTATTTTCACACGCAGTTAATAAACAGCCTGTCTTTAACTGTGGAGTTATTTTAAGGATTGAAGAGTTAACTTAAAGACAGAAGAGGTAACTTTAGATTTGCCTGAGGTAAAATGTTTCCTGAATACGACATGCCTCATCACCATGGTGATAACTAGAAATGTTATTAAAGACAGGAGATAAGCTTAGTGAATTGAGGCCCATGTTTTTGAAACAGAATATTAAATTGCAGTCCTTGCTTGATGCAAAAAATTAATATTTTGAGAGGTCAGGTAGCATTATTTAGAACGGTTTCTAGACTGGGTCTTTAGGGCCATATTACACAAGAGACTTGGCAGCTGTGACTAAGTCTTGGGACGAGTTGCTAAGCAGGTCTTGGTAATGTTATCCAGTGTAAATCCTAACAACTCTGACATACTAGAGCAACTTGCTTCTAGCTTCTGCAAAGTCCCATTTAGTTGAATTAAACAGAAATGCAATGATGTTGAAAATGCAGCATGCCCTGAGTTCGCAATGCCTCAAGAATCACATCACACTAGTTGGAACAAAGCATCACAATTTACATTATTAAAAAGGTGTTCTTGCACACTGCAAGCACTACAGAAAATGGAACACAGCGCGTCTAGTGGAAACAAGCCCAACAGGTGGGCTGAGAAATTGATAAAGTCTCTATACGGTACTATGAAGATGGAATCATACAAGTATTTCGTCAGTACAAACAAAGCCCAGGAAAAAATGAGAAGTACAGTAGAATCCCTTTACACTAAACTCAAAGAGACCAGGAAAAATAGTTTACTATATCAGAGCTGGTCATACATCGTATATTTATACAGACGCATTTGCTGGGGCCTGAGGACTGAGTTTAATATATCAGAGTCTACTATAATGAAATTCTGCTACATAAAACTGCTGCCATTCTCACAGTAAGAAAGCCAGAGTCCCCACTTGGCACATTTGGTCACTTGGTGACCGAGATTAAACATTCTGGGAAAGTGGGCGGAGCATAAAACAGTCACATTTTAGCCATTCATTTTAAATGGGAGAATGTAAACTGCAGCCGTTCTTAAAGTGAACCTCCGGACTAAAAATCTACTCAGCAGAACTGAAAAGGCTTGGTGCTTCTTTAACAGTTTCACAGCATCAGAACTTTGTTTTTCTTACCAAAGCATCATTTTTAGCTGCATTTTTACCTAAGCTCCACCCATCAAAGATGATGTTGTGCAGAGCATGATGGGATTTCCTATGTTGTTATTCACGTTGCCTAGCAACTGGGAGAGGTGCTCAGGACACAGGACAGTTGGAACTGTGTCTCATGCTCCCGGTCACCTCCTTTCAACCAAAAAGATGGCTGCCATCATGAAATCAAACATTTGCCTGTTCTTTTAAAAAGTGTGGGTAAGAGATTAAATTTACCTATCTATTTTATTTAACATAAATAATGTAACTTAATGACAGTATGTTTGTTTAGGCTGGAGTTCCTCTTTAAGACTGTTCATTGCAGGATTCTTAAACGTGGCACAGTTGGTCACTGGGTGACTGGGATTCATATTCAGAAAAGGGGTGGAGCCATAAACAGCTAATCAGATTTGTTTGCTTGATTTCAATGGGAACATTATTGAAGCCAAGGAAACCAAAGCTCACAAACTTGGTCATTAAGTAACTGTGTCAAGGTTAGAAAAAGTGTCCGGACTCAACAACAACGAAATACATACCCGAGCAATGCTGGGTCTTCAACTAGTTTTATATAAATGTAGAGACTATAAGCTATTACTTGTTTAGTCAGATGTCCTTTTGTATTGCACATATAGCAGAATAATGAACTGTAAATAATGTGAGGAACGTTTGAATCCTCACAAATATTTGGAACGGATTCAGAATGAGTGTTGGCTACCCTATTAGACATGCACCAAATATTGTCAATAGCAGTGGTATGCAATATATGCAAGATCAATCCAGGATTGTAGCCTGCTTCTAGACACGATGTTTTAATTTTGCTAAGCTGGCACATAAAGCCAGATAGCAGCACAGTACTTTTGGACCCAAACAGACCTTTGCTCCTATTACTCTGATGATATAACCAATGTAAACACAACCATAAGGACAGCAAAAACACAACAACGTGTAAGCTAAAATTGATGTCACTTTAAAGGGTTATTTCATTTCAATACAACACAGAGTGGCCAAATTATTATTACAGACAACGTCCACTCTGACTTTAGCAGGTCCAGCAGTGATGCAAGGTGATGTAATAGCAAGGAGAAGCATATAAAAGGCATGTTTGGAATCAAGAGCACTGTTCATCAGTACAGCTAGCCTGAGCATGAGTAAAACTAAATAATACCGTTCTTAAAATACACCTGAAGTTAGAGGGATATGGAGGCTGATATATGACTGAGTCTATTTCCATGGCTGAAAGTTCGAGAAGCTTGAATTTTTATGTCAGTTACAATCAGTCGTGATTGGCTGCATATTGGAGTGAAGAGGTCATTTCATTACAAAGTTAAAATGGTTCAGGGATCTTAAGTTTGGTTAATGCTACAATAAATTACACGAACGGTATCTGAAGATTGTATGACATATAACCTATATGAATCAAATGAGGTTACCGACTCCATAAACAATACAGTTCCTCAAAAGGAAAGCTGCAAGTCACAGCAAAGTTCAGAGTCAATGTCAGTCACTTCAAGTGACCTGGAACACACATGATTACACTTCCTCACTTGCCCTTATGAACAATAGTAGATATAATTCTGTGGTTTACCCAAATAAAGTTATTTGTCTGCAGATATAGTTGTATGAAATACAGCAACACTGTATGAATGTTTTGGAAACTAATACACTATTGAAAAAGAAAAACAATGTCCACTAAGTTTAAAGTAAACCAGAGACGCCATGTAACGATCGGTGTAACACAGAGAGAATCTGATTATTGGTGATCTGCAGTATCACCAAAAATGCAGATATATACCTGATTATTGATGATCTGCAGTATTACCGATAATCAGATATATCACTAACCTCTGGATACCTGAGTAATATGAGTGTTTGGTGCAACAGTAATACTTTGAGGAGAATACCTGGGGAACAGGTATCAGGGCAGCAGGCAATACTGTCCTGGAGAACAAGTACCTTCCAGTAACCTGGGACTCTCCCGCAGGGAGGAGCCAGGCTAGGGGTAGGAAGGGCCAGAGCGTGAGTGACACCAAAGGCAGGATGTCACTGACTGATCTGTGAACTATCTCTTAACTGAGAAGATAGTTCTCGAGGTCGGACAAGCCAGGTCGGCAACACACGGACAGACAAAGTACAAAGACAGGAGACTGATTCGGTAATCCTAAGGCACGCAAGGTTTGGCAACAGAGTATCAAGTATAGCGAGGTACCGAATCAGTGATCAGAAGAGTGGTCAGGAAAGCAGAAAGTCATAACCGATAATAAACAATGCCTAGTCTTGGGTGTAAGCTCTGTGATCCTCAACACCCTGGAACTAGTCTGATATATATATATATATATATATATATATATATATATATATATATATATATATATATATATATATATATATATATATATATATATATATATATATATATATATATAAAACAGAATGGTAACACAAGTCCCTAGACTTAGGTGTGAGGTCCTTGATCATCAACACCCTGGAACTAGTCTGAACAATAACTGAATGGTAATACAGATTCCTAGACTTGGGTGTGAGGTCCTTGATCATCAACACCCTGGAACTAGTCTGAGGTATAACAGAATAACAACACAGATTCTGACAAAAGGTCTGAGTGCTTCCACGTAGTGATCGCAACGGCAGACAAACAGTGAATGACCAGCGCCCAGTATATATAGTACAGTGCCATCCAGCGCCTCCCCTAAGTGCTGGACCAATGGGAACTGGTTGTAACGTCAGCTGACCGGCTTGGTCAGCTGACTCGCTTCTGGCTGTCATAAAAGTTCTGCCTCTCAGCGCGTCCTTCTGAACCTGTGTGGACTATCAGTCCCAGCCACACCAGACATGTATAGTGAACCACCCGCCACGCTGGACGTGGAACCAGCCGCACCGCTATCAAAGCATGCGGCGGTTTCTCCGCGTCTAGCCATACTATCAGATGTAGGCCCACGCTTGCAAACCGCCGCGTTGGACGCGGAATCAGCCGCCTTGTTCTGAGCACACGCGGCGGCTTTTCCGCGTTCTCTCACACGCCAAAAGAAAAAGATTTGATACTTACCCGAGGCTTCTTCCAGCCCAGCCTTTGATGAGGGTTACTGGACATGCCTGCTCAAGGGTCACCCTGTCACATATGTACTTTGCTGCTATTGCAAACTCTTTGCTTATACTGGCTTTCTGAGGACCAGCTTATGGACTGTTCACTTGCTACCTGATTGCATTAGCTTTATACAGCATATCCTTATGTGACCCTGTACGTTGCACCTGAATACTATTGACCATTGTGTACATCTATACCATTAATGATGTTTCAATTGATTGCATAGCTCTGTGCTTCTTAATTGTACAGTCATGTGCCTTGTGTTTCCACTTTTTTGTTCACTTTTGATTACAATATACTTCTTTTTTGATTGCAAACTACAGTTTGGTGTGCTGGTCAACTTTACTTTTGCAGTCTCTGGTACACTTTAATTAGGATATTTTATTGATGCACCGAGTTTAAAAAGAAAGGGCAAAAATGAGACATCCAAAATTATTAGCCCCCCCTGACCATTATTAGTTTACCCTTTCTGAGCCATAACTGACAACAATCTCAGTTTAGTTCTTTACTAGGTTGCCACAGGTCTCCTGAGAGATTTTGGCTCATTCTTTCATTGGAAACGATTCTAGCTGGTCCAAATGTTATGGTTACTGAGCATAGACATTCACGTTGAGCTCCCGCCACAGATTCTCAATATGATTGAGGTCTGGGCTCTGTGTGGACCACTCCAGGATCTTGGTTTTGGTATCCTTGAAGAACTGTTGGACTAATTTCAATGTATGCTTTGGGTGATTGTCTTGTTGGAAGACCCAGTGATGACCTAAGTAGGCAGACCCCTGTTCAAACAGAGCACAGACCTCTGCCAAGCAGCCTGTTATGCATATCGGAGAGGGTAGAGGCGAGGACAAGCACGAGGGAAAAAAACAATACCGGTCAGGTGTGGATTGCCAGTAGATCTGATCATAAACAACCAGTCTGCAAGTAAGTGGGGGTAAACGCATTTGAAAGGTGACCAATTCCAAAGGATCTTTTAAGATTATGAAATTTGCGTGCGTGTATTTAGCCCTTACTGTTCAAGTATTCATGGATATATGTGTTTGAAGATATTATTGCTAGTACCAAATGGTTAATACTGGATGCTCCCCCTTTTCACTGTTGGCAACTGCTATCCACATCACCTGACTGAGCATAGAGGTATGCAGTTCTGTAACACTATACATAAAGTTCAGAGGAATCTATTTATGCAAACAAACCATTCCAATAAACTGTTGTTTCTCATCTACAAACCAGGATATTAAATAGTGGGGTAATTTAAGTACAAATAATTATGGACATGTGACAGTCAGGAGGAATGTGTTAGGCATGTGGTTTTCAGGGAGCTGTACAAGCAAGGTTACTAACAACCATCATCCTTCTAATGCAGTAAAAGCAAACGGGAAGTAATGCAAGAGTCACTTCAGTGTGAGAGTAAAGGGTTAATGTACCTATACTTAAAAAGTGGTTGATTAGAGTGGTTGGTTAAAATGCTGGCCTGCCCACGCCAGTCGGCGGCTACTGTGCATGCGCTACTGCCTCATTGCCACTGCTGCTGGCAAGAGGGACTCAAAAGCACAGAGTGAGCACAGGATGACTCCAGGGGCTGCAAGAAGCCCCAGGTAAGTTAAACTTGAGTTTTATTTTTGACTAAAATCTACCTTTAACCAAGAGGTGTATAATAGTAGTTGGAAGGCAAAAGTCATAAAAGTGGTGCAAATTTATGCAAGGGTTCCCCGAGACTCAAAACAATTTGCAGGGGTTCCTTGATTGGGAAAGGCTGCTCCACATAGTTCTGGAAAGAGTTATACTGTATATCTTACTCATGGATATTGTGGGAGTTGCAGACATATACAGTTATTATAACTATTATGTACTCATTTTTTAACGCTTCTGAGATATTTAAGAAAACCTGAACTGAAAATGAAAAGTCAAAATAAACATGCACAAGCCATACTTACCCCCCGTGTAGTCTAGTCCTTAATCTTTTTTCTCCTTTCCTGCGTCCTGTTTGTCCACTGTGATCAAGGAAATTCTCCGTCCTCCATTTTGAAAATGCCCATTACCCCATAACATCTTCCTCGTCAGCACACTGTTAAACTGTAACATCGCCCACTTGAGCCGTAGGGAAACATGGACAGTACCTGGCACGTCAGTTGTCCTCTCAGCTATAACTGACAGCAACTGATATATTTCAGTTCTGACAAAATGTTGTCAGAACTGGAAAGGATCGTTGTCAGAGGAAAATGGTGAGCTTCTGGGAAGAACTGATGCCAAGGCAACTATGTAATGTTCATTTGAAGTTACCTCATGTGTTTATTTTAAATAATTTTACTCAGTTCAGGTTCCCTTTAATAAGAGAAGATTTTAGATGGTGCAGGTCAAGGTAGGTTGGTTCTGCATGTTTTCCTGAGTACTCAGTGTGGCACTTATTTATTCTCTCCACTTACAGTGACAAGTGTTTAGAAAGTGTGTGTTGCAACGGTACTCTAGTTTTGGCATGAACATTTTTCAGATGTTTTTAGTATAGTACCCTTGCAAGTGGATGTGTAGTATGTCGGTTTAGACAAAAATGTGTTTCTGGTGTTAACATTTTTATTTTCATTCTAAACAAATGTTATTTGCCTAGCACTCTTGCAGAGCCTCTGCTTACACAGTAAGGCAGGGGTCACACTTGAATCTATAGGAAAACGCTGCAGTTTTTCCATGGAAGAATCTGCAGGGTTGGCAGACAGCCAGCTAAAAGAAGCTGTCAGAAATGGGGAATCGCATGCGTTGTGCAATAAAAAGCAGGACAGCCAGTATTTTTTCACACAGAGGGAAACCGCACATTGCTCCTAGTGTTTGCTGTGCTTTCTCGCGGTGTGGGAAAATGGCCGTGATTTTGGAAAGTGCGACCCCTTCCTAATACTTTTGAGTCATCTGCCCACAAAAACATAAGCAGAGAAGCAAGAATTACTCTTCTGGTTGCCAGGTAACTGGAATTATTTTTAAAGACTGAATAAAAATAAATATGGCAGCCACCATAGTCTTTTTAATACATTTTCCTTTGAAAGTTTCTTATAGTTTGTTTCTCAAGCTACTCTCAGTGGGTTACCAGTTAAGTAGTTTTGGTTAGTCATAGTGAGGATCCCGAATTCAGTTACTAGTATTGGAATGGTGAGAGGATGCGGGAAGCTGCAAGATGGCTCCATGAGGGTGACGAGAAATAAAGACTAAGGGCCCTTTTCCACTGCAAATCCCAACCACACAGGGCAAAACTCAATAATTTCGCACTTGTTCCGTGATTTTTGTTCCGATTACTCCGAATTGGAAAGGCCCATTCGATTGCACTAAATAGTAATGGCACTGAAAATGCAATTTCCAATTCAACAAGAATTGCATGGCAAACATTGCAAAGTGAGCAGTGTAGTTTGCATGAAAAAGAACATTTGCTCGCAATAATTTAATCACCTTAAATTGGAATAAAGACCATGCAGTGAAAAAGACCCTTTATGCCCACTCCCCTTTGTGGAGGGCACAGGTATCACTGACAAAGACAGTCATGCCAATCCTCTATATACAGTGGTTTGCAAAAGTATTCGGCCCCCTTGAAGTTTTCCACATTTTGTCATATTACTGCCACAAACATGAATCAATTTTATTGTAATTCCATGTGAAAGACCAATACAAAGTGGTGTACACGTGAGAAGTGGAACGAAAATCATACACAATTCCAAACATTAAGAAAAACAATATAACTGCAAAGTGGGGTGTGCGTAATTATTCAGCCCCCTGAGTCAATACTTTGTAGAACCACCCTTTTGCTGCAATTACAGCTGCCAGTCTTTTAGGGTATGTCTCTACCAGCTTTGCACATCTAGAGACTGAAATCCTTGCCCATTCTTCTTTGCAAAACAGCTCCAGCTCAGTCAGATTAGATGGACAGCGTTTGTGAACAGCAGTTTTCAGATCTTGCCACAGATTCTCAATTGGATTTAGATCTGGACTTTGACTGGGCCATTCTAACACATAGATATGTTTTGTTTTAAACCATTCCATTGTTGCCCTGGCTTTATGTGTAGGGTCGTTGTCCTGCTGGAAGCTGAAACTCCGCCCCAGTCTCAAGTCTTTTGCAGACTCCAAGAGGTTTTCTTCCAAGGTTGCCCTGTATATGGCTCTGTCCATCTTCCCATCAACTCTGACCAGCTTCCCTGACCCTGCTGAAGAGAAGCACCCCCAGAGCATGATGCTGCCACCACCATATTTGACAGTGGGGATGATGTGTTCAGAGTGATGTGCAGTGTTAGTTTTCCGCCACACACAGTGTTTTGCATTTTGGCCAAAAAGTTCCATTTTGGTCTCATCTGACCAGAGCACCTTCTTGCACTTGCTGTGTCCCCCACATGGCTTGTGGCAAACGGGACTTCTTATGCTTTTCTGTTAACAATGGCTTTCTTCTTGCCACTTTTCCATAAAGGCCAACTTTGTACAGTGCACAACTAATAGTTGTCCTATGGACAGATTCTCCCACCTGAGCTGTAGATCTCTGCAGCTCGTCCAGAGTCACCATGGGCCTCTTGACTACATTTCTGATCAGTGCTGTCCTTGTTCGGCCTGTGAGTTTAGGTGGACGGCCTTGTCTTGGTAGGTTTACAGTTGTGCCATACTCCTTCCATTTCTGAATGATGGCTTGAACAGTGCACTGTGGGATGTTCAAGGCTTTGGAAATCTTTTTATAGCCAAAGCCTGCTTTAAATTTCTTTATCCCTGACCTGTCAGGTGTGTTCTTTGGACTTCATGGTGTTGTTGCTCCCAATATTCTCTTAGACAACCTCTGAGGCCATCACAGAGCAGCTGTATTTGTACTGACATTAGATTACACACAGGCGCACTCCATTTAGTCATTAGCACTCATCAGGCAATGTCTATGGGCAACTGACTGCACTCAGCCCAAAGGGGGCTGAATAATTACGCACACCCCACTTTGCAGTTATTTATTTGTAAAAAATGTTTGGAATCATGTATGATTTTCGTTCCACTTCTCACGTGTACACCACTTTGTATTGGTCTTTTACGTGGAATTCCAATAAAATTGATTCAGGTTTGTGGCAGTAATGTGACAAAATGTGGAAAACTTCAAGGGGGCCAAATACTTTTGCAAACCACTGTAGCATTTTAAAAAACACTGGGACCCCAAGTCAAAAAGAAAAAAAAATGCTAGGTGGATGGGAAAAAAAATCTAAACAAAAATTGAAACAAACGTTATTAATTTGTGGCACTGCCATCACTCCGCAGGAATGCTAATAAAAAAAATTAAGCCAATTTGATTAAAGGGCATCTGAGGTGAGTAGGATATGGGGGCTGCCATATTTATTTCCTTATAAATAATGCCAGTTGCCTGGCAGCCCTGTTGATCTTCTGGCATAAGCTTAAATCCGACATGTCCGATCAGGATTCGATTCTATTCGACATTGCAAAACAATGGCAAATCGAATTGAATCAAATCCCGATCGGACATGTCGGATTTAATCGGATCGTAAATAGAATCGTAATCGATGCCCTACACAAACAATCGTATCATGTAGATGGGGCTTTAGAGCAGCTTGCATCTCTGCCAGTGCTGCTGTTTTCAGAATATATCAGTCCTTGGAATCCCTCTTGTATCAGGCCTGCCTCCCCTATTGGAACATTGCCCAAAAAAATGGTTCATTGGCTGTCCAGAGGGTTATAGGCAGCCTAACTCACAGCACTGTAAAATCAATGTGCTGTTCACAGTGCACAGGTTGCGTTAGGGTATAACGCTGCACGTTAAATGAAAGCGCAGCATGCTGTACGTTATACCCCTATAGAGCTTGTTAGATTATTTGCACATGCTCAGTGACTAGCCCCATGGCTAATTAATATTCACTGCACTGTGGTGACTCGTGGTGGGACTCGTAGTGTTGTCCGGATCATGAACGAATTGTTCATTTGATCCGGATCTTTTTTGTGAGTCGAATCATCCGGATCATCACAATGAAAGATTCGGTTCACAGTAGATGTCTGTCTGGAAGAAACAGGAACATACAGAATGTACAGTGCAGGGAAAGTCCTGTCCTGCTAGTCATTTCACCCAGTCTGCTTCCCTAGTAAAATGATTCAAATGATTTGGTTCAAAGATCCGGATCTTTTCAATGGTCTGATTCGAATGATGCGAATCCTTAAAAAGATCAGGAATTCCCATCACTATCCTGGAGCAGCTGCTTTGAGAGCCGCATAACACAGCTCAATCTGACATCCAACTTTAACACCACCACGCGTTGCGTTAGGGGCACGTTATATGACCTTAACGTCCCCTAAAACGCAACGTCTTGGTGTGAAAGTAGCCTTAAAGTGGACCTGAACTCTTGCACAGGACAGAAGGAAAATATACAGCGACGCACCCTGTATGTATTTAGATAGTTTAGCTTGTTTAATTCCCTGTCATTTGTGTCAAATCATAATTTGTAATTT
Source organism: Hyperolius riggenbachi (assembly GCF_040937935.1). NCBI lineage: Eukaryota > Metazoa > Chordata > Amphibia > Anura > Hyperoliidae > Hyperolius > Hyperolius riggenbachi. The sequence continues at coordinate 322,167,543 of NC_090650.1, forward strand.
GATCTCTCCCCTATGTCACATGACTGCCATGGCAGATAAGCTCATTTGAAAGCACAGGATGTTAACAATATGTCTGCTTCCATGAATCAGGAAGTAGAAACAGTGCAAATTTATTGCATGATTTGTATCGGCTGTAACAAAGAATTCTTTTTTGTTTAAACATTATTATGCTGTTGTGTATATTTTAAAGCAGAGACAACATTCTGAGTTTAGGTCTGCTTTAAATTGAGTGTTATCAGACTAAAGAATAAAATCCAGGCAAAACCTAAATGGGGATAAAAGATCTAAGCAGTTGGTCCATCTCACAATCACACAAATGTTCTGGATAAAGTCAGCCATTCTTTATCTATTGCTGACACACATCTGTACAGGCCGGCAAGCAATGTCACCCTAGGGGATTGGGTTTGGATCCCTGACGGGTGACATAAAATCAAGAGATGTGTATGCACCTTTAAAAGGCACTTCATAATTGACAATTAATTTAATCTATTATCCACATCTATCTTTACAATGCACTAATTGGTTCTGATTGAAAAAAAAAAAAGAAGTCAAAATTTTGCTTGTTTAAGCGGATCAGAGATGAAAAACTAACTATAACAAGTAACTTGTCTATATATCTTATCTAAAGTTTAGATTTACACAGCAAATCTAGCTGTACAGAGCTTCAACAGTTTATGATGATTTAATCCTGTGATACAATGAGAGCGGCCATGTTCTGTTTGTCATCATTACACACAGGCAAGCTGATCTGTATCTCCAGCCCTCAGCCTGTGAAAAATTCACTCCCCCCTCCCCTCTGCCTCTGAAATATCTGGCTAGTAAGCTCCTCCTCCTGCCCAGACTGAGCTCCCATAAGCCCTTGCTAAATTGGTCTCAGAGTGCCTAGGCGCTGGAGGAGCTGTGGGCGAGGCTTGTTTAGTTTATAGGGAATTAGAGTATTAAAACAAAAAAAAAAGTATTTGGCTTGAGGAATGCCCTATAAACTATATGGAAGGAACACAATTATGTAATGAACAAAAAAGTTAATCTCAGATCCACTTTAAGTAATAAAGAGCACCTTGATTTGTCTTCACTAAAATGATAGCTATGCAGGCAACATATTTTGATCATAACAGGTTCAGTTTAAAAGTCTTGGTAAAAGTGGCAGGACACACAACATTTACATCACGCTTTTCTCCAGGTGGATTCAAAGCACTCCAGGGTGCGCTGCATGGGTGACCAGGATCATAAGGGAACCTTGCCCATAGACTCCTTGCTGTTTTACATACTGGCTTGAGCTGGGATTCAAACTTTGGTCAAAGGCTCAAATCCTACATCAACGGAAACTAGCAGAAAGCACACCATGGATAGTTAGCCCAGATGGAAAAGAGTGCTACAGTACCAACAAAACAATCTTCACAAAATCACAAAGGGACTAATGATGTGGGAACAACGCTCCAGTGGGAGACAAAGAGCTCATTCTAAGTGTAAGTCTCAGCCTTCATAGCTGCAGTCTTCTACAAAATGTTATTGTTTCATAATCATCATAGCTCTAAAGATACAGAAATGTAACGTTGCACTTCATGCACATTTTATGAAAGCTTCATAGAACGTTATATTATGATCACATGCTACTGGTTTTTTTACTTTTTTGTATAAAAGTACCGGTAGTCTATGAAAAAAGAGAGAAAACAGTTTACAAAAGATTTTTTTTTTTTTGGTACAATGGCAAATGATAAATCCCTTTCCGAGTATATGTACAGACATGGGCACTGTACCAAATAAAGAGTGACAAATTCATCTTCTATCCACATAACAGGAAAGGTAAAGGCATGCACAAATGCACATATAGGCCTGGTGCACACCAAAAACCGCTAGCAGATCCGCAAAATGCTAGCAGATTTTGAAACGCTTTTTCTTCTTTTTCTGTAGAGTTTCAGCTAGCGTTTTGCGGTTTTGTGTAGCGTTTTTGGTGTAGTAGATTTCATGTATTGTTACAGTAAAGCTGTTACTGAACAGCTACTGTAACAAAAACGCCTGCAAAACCGCTCTGAAGTGCCGTTTTTCAGAGCGGTTTGCGTTTTTCCTATACTTAACATTGAGGCAGAAACGCCTCCGCAATCCAAAATCTGCAGCAGCCCGGGAGTATGCGTTTCTGCAAAACGCCTCTCGCTCTGGTGTGCACCAGCCCATTGAAATACATTACCCTAGCGGATCCGCACCCGCAAGCAGATCGCAAACCGCAGCGGAAACGCTCCGGCGTGCACTAGGCCTTACTGTCATCTGCAGGGACCAGGACTCGCCCAACAGTTCCGAGCCAAGTGCTGTACAAACTTCCTGTTGGTATGGTGGAGGTGGAATGAGAAATACTGCGCAGCAAATGATAAAGCAGCTTAGAGAAGGCGGGGCATGCCAGTTTTCTCAGCGAGGCATTGGGGCAGCAATACACACGCTACATTACTGGCAGAGGTGGCCCCGATGGGCTGCCTCAACCAAAACCCTCTAGTGTGTACATAGCTTAACTGTGCAGAGGATTCATCAGAATTATGGACGGTCAATTGATTAACCAGCAGATGATAAATGTTCACAGTTCCCAATATTAGTTATAATTATTATGTAGAAATCTGCATAGGGGGCACATTTTTCACTCATTTTCAATGAAAAACCCACTGCCTATCACTAAACCAAAGTTCTGATGGGCCAAGATCAGTTATTCATTAGAAATTAGGAAAGTAGGTTGTCACTGCAATGCATAATCAGATCAGGGCAAAACTCACAGCTCTGTTCTGTCTAGAATGATAAAAACATTTTTTTGGAGTTGCACTTTGTTTAGTAAATCAAAATAAAATTATCGGCCAATATGTCTAATGAAAATGCATGAGGCAAGCTTCACACTATACTGTATGAAAAACTAATCCTGTAAAAATTGATCCTTTCAAACAATTAGTTTGCCGCGATGGCATCAGTTTTTCATCTATTGTTCACATTCCATTTTGCATTGCCACCTGCTTGGTATACCTGTCGCCATCATATTCTGGTTCCTCCCCTGCTGCTGCTGGTCCCCACACTTTAGTCCACTGCATGAGGAAGTAACAATACACAGATCTGAGCCCCAGCAGAAGCATTAAGGCTCCCCATTGGATTGCAACAGATCAACGGGAATCTTTAAAGCAGGGAGGATTCTGATTGGTCTGTTGCAATCCACTAGGAGCCCGATGCGTTTAATGGAGCTCAGATCTGTGTACTGGCGCTTCTCCCATGTAAGTCACGTGACAGAAGGTTCTGGCGCTCCCTCAAGTCCAAAAAGGGTTCCTGGCTCACCCTGGCCAAAACCTTCAGAGAAACGCAGAAAGACAAACGGTCACAGCCAGTACCCTGTAGTGCCCTGGCCGAGCTTTATTAGCAAGCCGTCAAGAGCCAGAGGAGTGTCATGACCTATTGCACAGCTTTTCCCGTGTAGTGGACCAGCAGCGGAGGAGGACCCAAATGGGACAGAGGCAGGTGAGTAAACATTTTCAAAAACATGCCTGGCGACCAGCCTAGTGAGATCAGACACAGTCGGTTGTCATAGACTACCACTGATTCCATCCGGCCAATCTGGAGAAATTGCACACTGTACATTCTTGCGTTCTGCTCATTGGGGCGTATCCGTTACATACAGAATGATGAGAATGGATCTTATTGTTTTGCTTTTAATCTGTTCGCATCCGTTCCATTAAGCATTACTTTTTTTTTTTATACTAGTGTGAATCAGGCCTAAGATACTTTGTTGTGATCCAGAGTAGCAGACTTCTCATAACCATTATGTCTGGAGTAGGAAACTTTTGTAGGCCTGTAGGTATCAGTGCACTGACACATGAAACCATTCATACTGGGGCTGCTTGTTCTATGTATAATGATGAAACTCCACTTGTTCTTCACTTCATTTCAAGGGTTCTGCTTTTAACTTATAAAAATTGAATTACCCCCAAGCTACTAGCTTAGAAATGGAATGTAAATATAACATTTTGCCAATGTACACAACATTGATCCATGAAGAGTGTAACAGTGGAGTGGCCTTGTGATGAAATAGCCTTCAAAGCATCTGACATTTGCTGACAGCCTTGTTGTATTCAGTTTAAAATAAGGGCCGTCAAACAACATGTTGTCCTGCACCCAAAACTACATCCTATGACCACAAATCTGTTAGACTGGACATTTCAAACGGGGACTAAGGATCCAGCCACAGTAATGGCATGCTGCTATTACTTGGGAAAGAATAATTTGGCGTTATATTCACATGGCACAGATTTGATAGATATGCTGTATAATACACATTCTTCTCCTTACCCCTTCAAGCACAACACCGTCGCCCCTCCTCTCCAGCAACAGGACTCTTGCAAAATGTAAGTACAACACTCACCCCCTGAACTGTCACCTGAGTGATCAAACCCTGATCCCTACAACAGACATTCCTATTACATGTGCACAGATCACCTGACCCCCACCCACCTGCTCCCTCTTCTAAAAGATGAACTCTTTGGCCTCAATTCACTAAGCTTTGCCAAACACTTTATCAAACATTTGATAATTTACCTCATGGGTAAAAGCTAACTTTGAATTCACTACCGTGTTATATATTTATCGAATGTTTTATCGAAAAAAATTTCAATAAATCTAGAACACAGTGAATTCAAAATTACATTTTACCCATGAGGTAAATTATCAAACGTTCAATAAAGCTTAGTGAATTGAGGCCTATGTGGCTTGAACTGTAGTAATAAGAAGCAGCAGTCTTACGCCCCTGTCTATGATGCATACATGCGCACAATGCTTGTTGCCCAAAGTGATCAGACTCAATCCCTGAAGTGACAATTTGATATTTGTACAGATGCCTTGCTCAACTAATGCAACACATCTGTTGCCAGGGCTGTGGAGTCGGAGTCGAGGAGTCAGAGTCGGGGCAATTTTGGGCACCCGGAGTCGGAGTTGGAGTCGTAGTTTCAGAAACTGAGGAGTCGGAGTCGCATGATTTTTGTACAAAATCCACAGCCCTGTTAAAGTATTAGACTAAGGAGTCGGAGTCGAGGAGTCGGAGTCTGAGCAATTTTGGGTATCCGGAGTTAGAGTCGTAGTTTCAGAAACTGAGGAGTCGGAGTTGGAGTCGGAAGATTTTTGTACCGACTCCACAGCCCTGTCTGTTGCTATGGTGAGGGGAGGAGGGATGACATATGGTGCATAACAGAGCAGCTTCTGTCAGGAGGGTTAAAAAGGAACTTCAACCTAAACAAACATACTGTCATTAAGTTACATTAATTATGTTAATTAAAATAGATAGATAATATAATCGCTACCCACCCGGTTTTAAAAGAACAGGCAAATGTTTGATTTCATGATGGCAGCCATCTTTTTGGTTGAAAGGAGGTGACAGGGAGCATGAGACACAGTTACAACTGTCCTGTGTCCTGAGCACCTCTCCCAGTTGCTAGGCAACGTGAACAACAACATAGGAAATCCCATCATGCTCTGCACAGCATCAGGGGAAAAAAAAGCCCGGGCTTTTTATCTTTGATGGGTGGAGCACAGCTTAAAATGCAGCTAAAAATAACGTTTTGGTAAGAAAAACAAACTTCTGATGCTGTGAAACTGTTAAAGAAACACCAAGCCTTTTTAGTTCTGCTGAGTAGATTTTTAGTTTGGAGGTTCACTTTAAGGAGGAAACCAATTGACTCTGCTTTCAACCAGGGCTGTGGAGTCGGTACAAAAATCCACCGACTGACTCCTCAGGTTAGGAATCCACCGATTCCGACTCCTCTAATTTGCACATTACAATTTTGTTGATTGAAAGTATGTAACATGAAATGCATTTCTTAACTGCCAACGCTTAGGACTTTTAAAGTACAAATGAAGTGAGAGGGATATGGAGGCTTCCATATTTATTCCCTTTTAAACAATACCATTTACCTGGCTAGCCGGCTGATCTTTTGCCTCTAATACTTTTACACATAGACTGACACTAGTCCTTGGTAACAGTACTTGTAGAAGGTACAGACGGGAACAAAGAACGTCTATCAGGGCCTAGGCAATTGAACTGGGGGTACATGTAAGAGTGATGTGCAGGTACTCTGCAGGGGAATGAGGGGATTCTTCCTCTATTACACATTCTTCATGCACAATCTGAACCAGGTTTATGGGTGATTGAACACAGAGGTGTTGTCTATGTGCACAACATTCTCAGTGGATTCCCTGCAGCTCTGTGGGGAGTGCATATGTAGAGTATAGTACTACTGTGTATCAAAGTAAACCTGAGACAGATGAAATTAAAGTTTTATAAATACATGGGGCTTCCTCCAGCCCCCTTCAGGCTAATCAGTCCCTCGTTGTCCTCCTCCGCCACCTGGATCTTTGGCTATGGGTCCAGCGTACTACGCCTGCGCAGCACTATTGCGCAGGAGCAGAATGCTCCTGGCTGTGGGTGCGGCACGCAGCCGGACTGCGCTGACTGGCTGAATTACCGGGACTCATAGCAGAAGATCCAGGTGGTGGAGGTGGACAGCGAGGGACTGATTAGCCTGAAGGAAGCTGGAGGAAGCCCCAGGTATGTATAAACCTTTTCTTTTCATCCGTCTCAGGTACCCTTTAATTCGTAGTCACCAAATAAAATTTTAACATCATATCAAATTATTTGATTTCATGAGCAAAGGGAGTGCATACATTTGCATAAACCAGCATCAATGCGGAATTATTTCCATCTCGTTGACCATCTCTATTACTGACACAGCTACACATCAGGCTTTATTCTTACAGCATAGATGTTATTTAGTATATATAAGAGATTCCTGTGTACACATCATATATACAGTCACTATCAGATGTGTATATCTGGCTTTAAAAATACGGGGACTGCTTTATTGAAGCAGCACAAGTAACTAATTTTGATTGGTTTATTTCATTTTTGTAGACTAAGCACAGCTCTTTCTGTATATATAAATTATTTATGATGACTATTATCTGAGAAATAGAACATTTAATCATATTTTTTATTTTAATTACAGTCTAAATTCATTAGGAGTCGGAGTTGGTGCATTTTTTCCCGACTGACTCCGACTCCAGGCACCCAAAAATTGCTCCGACTCTACAGCCCTGCTTTCAACTGTCACTGAAGAAGTGAGAGGAATATACAAAGGCTGCTCTCTCCTTATATAAACAATGCCAGTTGCCCGATGTCTGTGCTGATGCTCTGCCTCCAATACTTTTTAAGTCAGTGACTCAGAATGAACATGCAGATCAGATGCTTTGACTCTGGTGTGACTGTTATGCTTGTTCCGGGCGTGACTCAACTAAAGCCCAGGATGATGACAACCAGGCAACTGGCATTTTTATAAGCGAATGAAAAGGACACCCTCCATATTACTTCAGGTTACTTTTTAAAGCGACCTTGGGAAACACCTTTACACTAGTTCTCGTCTCCGCCAAAATGGCTCTGACAAGCTGCCTCAGCCAAGAAAAGCCTAGTGTGTGCTAGGAGTGAGTTTCAGCAGACAAAAAAAGAGTGGGTGGGGTTAGGAGGAGATCAGCTCTATGCTGAAGAAGAACCGCCCACTCTGGGGGAAAGTAGTAACTACAGGAAGTCAGCCATCAGATAATTTTAATATATTCAATGCAAAAATAAATAAATAAATAAAAAACGTACATGGCTATGGTGGAGGGCAAACCCACACACAAGTAATATTCACTCATGGATGAGCTCACCTTCCCCCCCCCGCCCCATTTTATAACTCATAATTTTGGCATAAAAAGGTTGGCACACGCAGAAGTACTGTATATAAAGTACATATTTGTTTTGGTCATTATGTTTCTGAGAAGAAGTGAGGTAAAAATCTCTTCTGAGCCATACAGAAGTTTTATGACCCCTAATTAGTTATCAGTTATTTAGTGCCCTGGATTCTCAATCCTTAAAGTGACAAAACAAAAACAAACACAGGTTAGTTCCAAGTAATTCCAAGTAATACTGGGACTGTATATACACAGGTTTATCTCTTCATGTTACATGTCCCATCAAGGTCCCTTATTTTGATAAATGGATTGTATAAATGGAGAAAACACAGATAACCGTTACAGATGTGCCGTGCACATGTCCTATTTGATGTCAGCTTTTGGACAACAAGAGAGAAAGCTGTGACTAGGCACAATCACTGTTCCAGTGAGCTGCAAATCTTAAATAGTCAGCAGTGACTGCCAGGCACATGACAGTCAGCTGAACTAAACATATTCATTTCCTATTTAGCCAGCGGGTCTGTTCATCGAATGCCAAACCAACTGCTAATGCACTTTCCACAGAGCAGCCTGCATCTCTTCTATACAAACATCCTTGCATGTAACTTTATAATCCCCATTTGTATATCACGTCTTCACATACCCATCCTGAGGGGGCTGTTCTTACACAACTGCACAGTGATTACACAGCAGAGCATGGGAAGTGGTCTGATGGCACAGCAGCTACTTTTCTTGTGGAAGATGTCACCACAAGACTAGCTCTAGCAGAACTGCTTCCATCCTATAAATAAGTGGAAGCTAGTTCAAACCAATCCACCATAAAAATGTACTGCAAGGGTGATCAATCAAAACTGGTGCATAACAAACAAACAAACAAAAAAAATAAAAAATCCCTGCTTTATTGAACATCTGGGCAACAGACTCCGTACAAACGCTTGACAGCTGTTGCTCAGGTACAAGGAAGGACGGGAGAGAATTGTATTAAAAAAAATAAAATAAAAAAAGTGTCCCAACTAGGGTAAAAGGCTGCGATTATTCTCCATGTAGACAGATTGCTTTGAACAATAATCAGTGTTAGTCATTTGATGCAAGTGATAAACAATCGCTCCATTCAAAGTGTAACTAGTTACGCACTTCCGGGTCCTCATTTTAGTGCTTATGCTACCCAGATTAGCAGACCATCGTTGTGCCGTCAGTGAAAGCAAACATGTTCTGGCAATGCTGGTTTGTCCCAAACCGACGGTGATCACTTGTTTTATAGCGACTGTGATTGAGTGTATGTACGGAGCTTTAGTTCAGTGTGCTCCTCAACAGAAAAAGTACTGGACAGATCTTGTAAACCTCTCTTTTTGTTGGCTTACACATCTACCTTTGACTTTTTTAAACCATTTCACGTCTTTGGGTTGTTTTCAGAAATATACTCATCTGTGTTCGAAAAATGTGCTTACTCATATATATTTATAGCTCTCCATGCACTTGGTGAAAAATAGCTTTCTCATGTCCACAAATTTTTAAAAATATCTAATTCGTAAAAATCTATGCCATTTCTGCAAAAGTTGTGGTGAAACGAAAAAGAACATATTTGCTGATCACTAGTTCCATATTCTGAGGCCCCGTTCAGACTATGAGCGTTCCTAGCCGTTTTTAGAGAACGCATACGGGCCGAGATTCCGCATAGAAACGGCTCATTTGTTGTTCGCTATAACTGTACACCTAACGTAAAAAATGCAAGCAAGGTTACGGAATAGTTGTAACCTAATTTTTGGGAAAGTCAACCATGGTAATGGCAGACCTTACCATATGTACATACTTAACCAAGTCACATGCCACCAGTGAGTCATCCTGAAACAGTCTCTGCACAAACATCTAGGTCTTAAGCTCCATCTACACGAAGCAATATGGCGGCTCGATTAGCCGCCAGATCGTCACTTCCGCATCCCCGCGCATACCCGCTGGGTCCCCGCTCGCCCGTGCGTGCGTCGGATTCGATCCCCTGCTCGTCCCCGCTTATCTTCCGCTCGATTCCCTGCCATTGTCCCCTCGTGGGGAACGAGCAGGGAATCGGCGGTGGCGAAATCCGACCTGACGGATCTTATCAATTGAGCCGCATCAGCGGCTCGATTGATAAGTCACATCGCCTCGTGTAGATGAGGCTTTAAGCTGATGCGGCCAGATTGATAAGATCCGTCAGGTCGGATTTCGCCACCGCCGATTCCCTGCTTGTTCCCCACGAGGGGACAATGGCAGGGAATCGAGCGGAAGATAAGCAGCGCCGACAGGGACGAGCGGGGGATCGAATCCGACGCACGTGCGGGCGAGCGGGGACGCGGCGGGTACACGCGGGGATGCGGAAGAGTCGATCCAGCGGCTAATCGAGCCGCCGGATCGCTTTGTGTAGACGGGGCTTAATGCCTAGTACACACCATACAGTGTTCTGATTTTGGTGTTAGATTATTTTCTGTAGAGACTGGTCATTATCTCTGGTGCACTGTCTTCTAGTTATCTCCTGCTGAGTAGAACAATGCTAATTGCTAGGCAGATAGATGGTTAGATAATTTCCAACATGTTGGAAATTATCCATCTGGCAGGTAAATCTAAAGGGGCCCATACACCTAATGATTTTCCCGCCGATATACAGCAGATTCGATCACTGTGATCGAATCTGCTGTGAAATCGTTTGGCAAACGCTGACAGAACGATTGATTTCCGTCCGAAATCCATCGTTCCGGTCGATTCCCGTGGTTCCGTCCGTGCAGAAGATTTTGCTCGATCATCGGCGGGTCGAAAGTGCGTCGATAGCGGCGTTCAAATGCCCGACGACCGACACAATACAGCGGCAATACATTACTTGATCCAGCCGGAGCGAGTCCCCGCTCTCCTCTTCTCTGCGCTGGGCTCCGAGTCCGGCTGGCTTCACTGAACTTCCTGTCCCGGCAGGAAGTTTAAACAGTAGAGCGCCCTCTACTGTTTAAACTTCTCCCGGACAGGAAGTTCAGTGAAGCTGGAGCCAAGCGCGGAGAAGAGGAGAGCGGTGGACTCGCGCCGGCCGGTGGGTGGGGGGGCGGCAGCTTCACATATTGTGATCGGTTTTTATGCTGAAATCGATTCACAATCTGTTTGCAGTAAAGGCAGCCATACGATCCCTCTCAGATCAGATTCGACCAGAGAGGGATCTATCTGTTGGACGATCTGATGATAAATCGACCAGTGTATGGCCACCTTAACAGAAAATCTTACAGAAATTTGTATGGTGTGTACCTAGCATAAAGCCTTGTACACCTGCTATCATTTATCTTGCACTTATGTTCGGTAATTGATTGTTCAGGAAATGTATGTGTTACAGACTCACTGTAGCTGAGCAACATGTGCTATTTTATGGTTAATGAGGATGAACAGGAGATGAACAAGTAAGCAGTGCAAAGGAACAAAATAATCTCATTCACCGCTTGTCGTTTTACAATCCATCATGGCGGATCACAAAGCAATTACTGATTATTTTGGTGGGACAGCTAGAAACATCCTAGATTCTAGTTATGTACTTAAAACTATTTTTGTTGTTGAGTATTAGGGATGGATACCAGTCTCATAGATGAGGAAGTCAAGGGTGACAGGCACCAGAAGTACCTACAAACATAGGATATGATAACGGTCACCTAACACCTGATCTTTATGATTAAGCTGTGCAATCATCATCTGTGTGTATAAATACCCCATGTTATCTGGAGCTCAGGGGAAGTAGCAATAAACCTCATACTTTTCACAGTTGAACAAAGTGGCAGTATATCTATACCGTGCAGATATGTATTACCACTCCAAGGTTCCATGGCAGTGCAAAATTGTGTTGGCTGGGTTTGTGCATTACGCACAGTACATGCAACTTGCCAACTTCTATTCTGCAAAGCAGCAGTGTACCTAGTGTGAGCCGAGCACAATCCCTTATACAGTACAGTATTAACCATTCATCTGTGTATACACCAGCACAGAGATCCAGGGACAGAATAACAATAATAGGTGGAGACCAATTTCCTTGGCTCCACTTTTATCTACTGTTAATGGCTGTATACAGCTTTAAAGCTCATCAAAATAAAAACACACATTTGACGCAATTAGGATATTGCTGTTCTTGATTGTCAGTAGGTAGGTAAGGAGGGCTGCTGTTCATTGCATCAGTGACTTTAAAAGACATCTGAACTGAGAGGGATATGGAGGCTGCCATATTTCTTTCCTTTAAAAGAGAACCAGAGACGAAGCACCCTCATGTATTTTATTACATTTATCAGTGGAAACATGACAGTAAACACCTACCCTGCTTTTAGTTTTAAGCTGGCCATACACTGGCCCGATTTGCCGCAGTTTCGACAGCAGATTCGATCACTGGGATCGAATCTGCTGCCAATCGTTCGCGCTACACGCCGAATTTCGATCCATTTCGTCCGATCCAGTCGATTGCTCCATGCGGAAAATTACCGGCGATTGCCCGCGGGTAGGGAGCGCGTCGCAAGCGGCGTTCGAGTGCCCGATGACCGACGCAATAGAGCGGCAATACATTACCTGCTCCGCCGGCGCGACTACCCCCGGTCACCGTTGCTCCGTGTCCGCGCTGGTCTCCGGCATGCTTCAGTTCCTCCTGCCAGGCAGGAAGAAGTAAAGCATGCTGGACCTGGAGACCAGAGCGGAGAAGACAGCGGAGACCTGGGGACTGGAGTCGCGCCGGCGGAGCAGGTAATGTATGCGGGCATGCGGGCGGGGGGGAGCGGCGGCAGCACCACCACCACCACCACCACCACCACAATCACAATCTGTTTGCAGTAAAGGTAGCCATACGATCCCTCTCTGATCAGATTCGATCAGAGAGGGATCTATCTGTTGGTCGAATCTGATGGCAAATCGACCAGTGTATGGCTACCTTTATTCTTCTCAGTCTAATCTGTTATCAACTGTGATAAGAATCCACTGACTATTCAGTCGAGGTTTGACCTGGAATCATTATAGCTGAGTCACTCTTCTGTGGAGTCTTTTCAAGCCCAAGCCTTCCCCCTCTTGGCTCAGATTTCATACTCAGAGCTGTTGACATGGGAGGGGCTGTTGCTGCCAAGAAAGAAGCTCTGACACACACAAGTGTATCTGTGTGCAGTGTGCAGCCAGTCATTATCTACTGTATGCAGTTTCATTTCTATGAGAGACACTTCCTACAGGCAGCCACACAGCATTCCAGAATAATAATTGAAAGCAGACAGATGAAATACAGAATACAGAATACTTTATTTCGCCAAGTACAACGGGGGTTGTACCCGCAATTATTTTTGGCACATACAGGGTTGGCGATGGTACAGTAACAAGTACACAGATGAGAATGCAGGTGAAAATACAGATGAAAATACACATAGTAGTCATATAGGGGGACCGTCTGGTGCTATGTTGAGCGGAGCTGCCGCAATCTTTGTGTGGTGTTCAACTGCTCTGCAGCACATTTGGACGCCCCGCAGTATGCTATTGAACAAGAAGATGGAAGAGAGAGGTCAAAGAAATAAAAAAGATAATAGGAAAAGAAAAAAAAAAATAAAGAAAAAAAAAAGTGGTAGCCAGTGAGTCCAAGAGTCCCCTGGGGGATGGTAATAACTGTCCCGGTCTTGCATACCCCATTCCTAGGCAGAAGGTCCGTGTTGGTGCAGACTCCATCAGAGCAGCCAGGGGCAGAATCGGTGGCATGGGTGCCAGGGCATGCGGCATTTGCAGGCAAAAAAATTCATGGGACCGGCCCGATGGGAACGCCGCTGCAACCTCCATGAGCGGGCCCGCAGTGAATTGGCCGGCAGGGCGACAAGGACGGTTGGAGAGCTGCAGCAGCAGCTGCAATGGTGAAGCCGGGCGGCGTGAGGTTGACTCCCGCGGTCAGCGGCAGAACAAGGCCACCGATGGTGGCGTTACTCAGCCCCCAACTCCCCAGCACAGGCCCACATCGGCAGCAGGAGTGTTGTGCAGCAAGAGGCTGAGCGACGGAGTGTCCTGGATGGCGGTCGGCGGTAGAGTGGCATGACCTGAAGTGATCTCCCCAAAACGGCGCCATGAGGGGGTAGCGGTGGTGTCCTGATCAGAGCCGCCATTGGGTCGGAGCTTCTCCCACGTGGTACGGAGAAGCCGCCGCTGGAGCCTAAGTCGTGCGTCACCGGCCGAGATTGGACTGCAAGCCGCCACTGATCCGATGTCCTGGGGTCTGCTGCTGCAGAGTGCAGAGGAGCGATGGAAGAGTACCGGTGGAAGAGCACATGGCCGCTGCTGGAGCTCTCATGGCCGCTGCTGGAATTGGAGTCGCCCCGCTTAGTAAGTCGGGACTGGGCTTGTGCTGGAGTTGCCAGACATCTCAATTTGTCGGGCTTCCCTTGGGTGAGCCAGGAGGCGGCTAGACCAGAGGACCAGGCTGGGAAAGTGAGTAAAAAAGTGGTTACTAGCCAGAGCCCCTGTGGCCGTGGCTACCTATCCAGGCGCCATCTTGGTAAACAATACCTGATGAAAGGCTGCAGCAGCCCTGCTTGTCTATACAGAGGCTAGACAGCACATCCAGAACAATTCATAACCCGGAAGCAGAACAGGTATGAGCCGGCGGCCATATTGGATATTTCCTGGAGCAATAATGGATAAAAAAACCCTCAAAAAGGCACACCAGAGTGGCGAAATTATCAGGTAGAGCATTTATTCTTTACAAGCTATCAACTGATATGTTTATTTTGTGTGAATCGTTCATCTCTGGTTCCCTTTAAGAAATGCCTGGCTATGCTGCCAATCCTCTGCCTCTAATACTTTAAGCCATAGACACTGAACAAGCATGCAGTAGATCAGGTGTTTCAAACATGATTGTCAGAGCTGACATATGCTTGTTCCTGGTGTGATTCAGACACTACTGCAGCAAAATACATCAGTAGGGCTGCCAGGCAACTGGTAACTGGTATTGTTGAATAGGAAATTAATATGGCAGCCTCTATATACTTCTCAGTTCAGTCGTCCTTTAGGCTGGTTTTACAGTGGGACGTTACAGGCGCACGTTAGAGCAGCCTGTAACGCACCCCACCGCACAGCAATGAAAAATCAATGGGCTGTTCACAGTGCCCACGTTGCATTACATTGTAACGCAGCACGTCCTGATAACGTACTGCATGCAGTACTTTACATGCGGCGAAGCCGCGTTAGACTGTTTGCACATGCTCAGTACGGGTGGTTTTTTTTTATTTTGGGGGCGGAGAGGAGGCGGGGAGAGGCTGCTACGTAGCCAGGCACATGGCTACTTAATATTCACTGCACTTGCAGTGTTTTCTTCTTGGAGCGGCCGCTGATTGGCTGGCGGGACCACGTAACGTCCTGGTGTGAAACCAGCCTTAAACCACACCAGTTGCCTGTCAGTCCTGCTAATCTTTTTGGCTGCAGTAGAATCTGGATCAAGCAGCTTGCAACTAAAGTCTGATTAGACTTCACAGTGAAGCATACAGTCAATGAAAAGTATGTTTCACTGTTCCATGTTTTGGAGGTAACACACTGCATGCATTGCATTGAGATGCCACATGCCATTTTACCGCACTGTTAACGGCACATAGGTGGTGCATTGCAGTGTGGAAAGGCGTGTTACAATGCGACAGTTAAGCCAAACCGCAATGCACCACTGTGATCATAGACTATCATGCAATGCCAATTACTTTGCCATTGTTAAAGTGGAGGCACTTAAGCCAGGAAAAAATGTTGCCACTTTATAAATAGCTGCTCAAAGTTAGCATCTTTCTGGACATACCAGGTGAAAATATCAGATCAATAAAAACATTATTTTCTCCAATTAGTTGCTTAGAAACTGGAGGCAGGAGTGGTAAATTCAAAAACAGCTCATAAATAGGCCTCTGACATCCTTTAGGCCTCTTTTCCACAGACAGTTGATAGGCAGCGAAATGCCTCTCAAACTCTCACAACTGCTCGCTGCTGCCTGGTAACTGCTCACTGCTGCCTGGTAACTGCTTGCTGAGCACACTGTTCAACTGGAAAAGAGGCCTGTTTCCATGGAAAAGAGGCCTTAACCACTTGAGGACCACAGTCTTTCTACCCCTTAAGGACCGGCCACTTTTTTTCCATTCAGACCACTGCAGCTTTCACGGTTTATTGCTCGCTCATACAACCTACCACCTAAATGAATTTTGGCTCCTTTTCTTGTCACTAATAAAGCTTTCTTTTGGTGCTATTTGATTGCTCCTGCGATTTTTACTTTTTATTATATTCATCAAAAAAGACATGAATTTTGGCAAAAAAATGATTTTTTTAACTTTCTGTGCTGACAATTTTCAAATAAAGTAAAATTTCTGTATACATGCAGCGCGAAAAATGTGGACAAACATGTTTTTGATAAAAAAAAAAACCATTCAGTGTATATTTATTGGTTTGGGTAAAAGTTATAGCGTTTACAAACTATGGTGCAAAAAGTGAATTTTGCCATTTTCAAGCATCTATGACTTTTCTGACCCCCTGTCATGTTTCATGAGGGGCTAGAATTCCAGGATAGTATAAATACCCCCCAAATGACCCCATTTTGGAAAGAAGACATCCCAAAGTATTCACTGAGAGGCATAGTGAGTTCATAGAAGATATTATTTTTTGTCACAAGTAAGCGGAAAATGACACTTTGTGACAAAAAAAAAGAAAAAAAAAAAGAATCCATTTCTTCTAACTTGCGAAAAGAAAAAATGAAATCTGCCACGGACTCACCATGCCCCTCTCTGAATACCTTGAAGTGTCTACTTTCCAAAATGGGGTCATTTGTGGGGTGTGTTTACTGTCCTCGCATTTTGGGGGGTGCTAATTTGTAAGCACCCCTGTAAAGCCTAAAGGTGCTCATTGGACTTTGGGCCCCTTAGCGCAGTTAGGCTGCAAAAAAGGGCCACACATGTGGTATTGCCGTACTCAAGAGAAGTAGTAGAATGTGTTTTGGGGTGTATTTTTACACATACCCATGCTGGGTGGGAGAAATATCTCTGTAAATGACAATTTTTTCATTTGTTCTACACACAATTGTCCATTTACAGAGTTATTTCTCCCACCCAGCATGGGTATGTGTAAAAATACACCCCAAAACACATTGTACTACTTCTCCCGAGTACGGCGATACCACATGTGTGGCACTTTTTTGCACCCTAACTGCGCTAAAGGGCCCAAAGTCCAATGAGTACCTTTAGGATTTCACAAGTCATTTTGCGGAATTTGATTTCCAGACTACTCCTCACGGTTTAGGGCCCCTAAAATGCCAGGGCAGTATAGGAACCCCACAAATGACCCCATTTTAGAAAGAAGACACCCCAAGGTATTCCGTTAGGAGTATGGTGAGTTCATAGAAGATTTTATTTTTTGTCAAAAGTTAGCGGAAAATTGATTTTTATTGTTTTTTTTCACAAAGTGTCATTTTCCACTAACTTGTGACAAAAAATAAAATCTTCTATAAACTCACCATACTACTAATGGAATACCTTGGGGTGTCTTCTTTCTAAAATGGGGTCATTTGTGGGGTTCCTATACTGCCCTGGCATTTTAGGGGCCCTAAACCGTGAGGAGTAGTCTGGAAATCAAATTCCGCAAAATGACCTGTGAAATCCTAAAGGTACTCATTGGACTTTGGGCCCTTTAGCGCACTTAGGGTGCAAAAAAGTGCCACACATGTGGTATCGCAGTACTCGGGAGAAGTAGTACAATGTGTTTTGGGGTGTATTTTTACACATACCCATGCTGGGTGGGAGAAATAACTCTGTAAATGGACAATTGTGTGTAAAAAAATCAAAAGATTGTCATTTACAGAGGTATTTCTCCCACCCAGCATGGGTATGTGTAAAAATACACCCCAAAACACATTGTACTACTTCTCCCGAGTATGGCAATACCACATGTGTGGCACTTTTTTGCACCCTAACTGCGCTAAAGGGCCCAAAGTCCAATGAGTACCTTTAGGATTTCACAGGTCATTTTGCGGAATTTGATTTCCAGACTACTCCTCACGGTTTAGGGCCCCTAAAATGCCAGTTCAGTATAGGAACCCCACAAATGACCCCATTTTAGAAAGAAGACACCCCAAGGTATTCCGTTAGGAGTATGGTGAGTTCATAGAAGATTTTATTTTTTGTCAAAAGTTAGTGGAAAATGACACTTTGTGAAAAAAACAATAAAAATCAATTTTCCGCTAACTTTTGACAAAAAATAAAATCTTCTATGAACTCACCATACTCCTAACGGAATACCTTTGGGTGTCTTCTTTCTAGAATGGGGTCATTTGTGGGGTTACTATACTGCCCTGGCATTTTAGGGGCCCTAAACCGTGAGGAGTAGTCTTGAAACCAAATGTCGCAAAATGACCTGTGAAATCCTAAAGGTACTCATTGGACTTTGGGCCCCTTAGCGTACTTAGGGTGTAAAAAAGTGCCACACATGTGGTACCGCCGTACTCAGGAGAAGTAGTATAATGTGTTTTGGGGTGTATTTTTACACATACCCATGCTAAGTGGGAGAAATATCTCTGTAAATGACAATTGTTTGATTTGTTTTACACACAATTGACCATTTACATAGAAATTTCTCCCACCCAGCATGGGTATGTGTAAAAATACACCCCAAAACACATTATACTACTTTTCCTGAGTACGGCGGTACCACATGTGTGACACTTTTTTGCAGCCTAGGTGCGCTAAGGGGCCCAACGTCCTATTCACGGGTCATTTTGAGGCATTTGTTTTCTAGACTACTCCTCGCGGTTTAGGGCCCCTAAAATGCCAGGGCAGTATAGGAACCCCACAAGTGACCCCATTTTAGAAAGAAGACACCCCAAGGTATTCCGTTAGGTGTATGGCGAGTTCATAGAAGATTTTATTTTTTGTCACAAGTTAGTGAAAAATGACACTTTGTGAAAAAAACCCAATAAAAATCAATTTCCGCTAACTTTTGACAAAAAATAAAATCTTCTATGAACTCGTCATACACCTAACAGAATACCTTGGGGTGTCTTTTTTTCTAAAATGGTGTCACTTGTGGGGTTCCTATACCGCCCTGGCATTTTACGGGCCCAAAACCGTGAGTAGTCTGGAAACCAAATGTCTCAAAATGACTGTTCAGGGGTATAAGCATCTGCAAATTTTGATGACAGGTGGTCTATGAGGGGGCGAATTTTGTGGAACCGGTCATAAGCAGGGTGGCCTTTTAGATGACAGGTTGTATTGGGCCTGATCTGATGGATAGGAGTGCTAGGGGGGTGACAGGAGGTGATTGATGGGTGTCTCAGGGGGTGGTTAGAGGGGAAAATAGATGCAATCAATGCACTGGGGAGGTGATCGGAAGGGGGTCTGAGGGGGATCTGAGGGTTTGGCCGAGTGATCAGGAGCCCACACGGGGCAAATTAGGGCCTGATCTGATGGGTAGGTGTGCTAGGGGGTGACAGGAGGTGATTGATGGGTGTCTCAAGGTGTGATTAGAGGGGGGAATAGATGCAAGCAATGCACTGGCGAGGTGATCAGGGCTGGGGTCTGAGGGCATTCTGAGGGTGTGGGCGGGTGATTGAGTGCCCTAGGGGCAGATAGGGGTCTAATCTGATAGGTAGCAGTGACAGGGGGTGATTGATGGGTAATTAGTGGGTGTTTAGGGTAGAGAACAGATGTGAACACTGCACTTGGGAGGTGATCGGACGTCGGATCTGCGGGCGATCTATTGGTGTGGGTGGGTGATCAGATTGCCCGCAAGGGGCAGGTTAGGGGCTGATTGATGGGTGGCAGTGACAGCGGGTGATTGATGGGTGGCAGTGACAGGGGGTGATTGATGGGTGATTGACAGGTGATTGACAGGTGATCAGTGGGTTATTACAGGGAAGGACAGATGTAAATAATGCCCTGGCGAATTGATAAGGGGGGGTCTGAGGGCAATCTGAGCGTGTAGGCGGGTGATTGGGTGCCCGCAAGGGGCAGATTAGGGTCTGATCTGATGGGTAACAGTGACAGGTGGTGATAGGGGGTGATTGATGGGTAATTAGTGGGTGTTTAGAGGAGAGAATAGATGGAAACACTGCGCTTGGGTGGTGATCTGATGTCGGATCTGCGGGCGATCTATTGGTGTGGGTGGGTGATCAGTTTGCCCGCAAGGGGCAGGTTAGGGGCTGATTGATGGGTGGCAGTGACAGGGGTGATTGATGGGTGGCAGTGACAGGGGGTGATTGACAGGTGATTGACAGGTGATCAGTGGGTTATTACAGGGAAGGACAGATGTAAATAATGCCCTGGCGAATTGATAAGGGGGGGTCTGAGGGCAATCTGAGCGTGTAGGCGGGTGATTGGGTGCCCGCAAGGGGCAGATTAGGGTCTGATCTGATGGGTAACAGTGACAGGTGGTGATAGGGGGTGATTGATGGGTAATTAGTGGGTGTTTAGAGGAGAGAATAGATGGAAACACTGCGCTTGGGTGGTGATCTGATGTCGGATCTGCGGGCGATCTATTGGTGTGGGTGGGTGATCAGTTTGCCTGCAAGGGCGGGTTAGGGGCTGATTGTTGGGTGGTAGTGACAGGGGGTGATTGATGGGTGATAGGTGATTGGCAGGTGATTGACAGGTGATCAGTGGGTTATTACAGGGAAGGACAGATGTAATTAATGCACTGGTGAATTGATAAGGTGGGGGGGGGGGGTCTGAGGGCAATCTGAGCGTGTGGGCGGGTGATTGGGTGCCCGCAAGGGGCAGCTTAGGGTCTGATCTGATAGGTAACAGTGACAGGTGGTGATAGGGGGTGATTGATGGGTGATTGATGGGTAATTAGTGGGTGTTTAGAGAAGATAACAGATGTAAACAATACATTTGGGAGGTAATCTGACGGCGGGTTTGCGGGCGATCTAATGGTGTGGGTGGGTGATCAGATTGCCCGCAAGGGGCAGGTTAGGGGCTGATTGATGGGTGGCAGTGACAGGGGGTGATTGATGGGTGATAGGTGATTGGCAGGTGATTGACAGGTGATCAGTGGGTTATTACAGGGAAGAACAGATGTAATTAATGCACTGGCGAATTGATAAGGGGGGGTCAGAGGGCAATCTGAGCGTGTTGGCGGGTGATTGGGTGCCCGCAAGGGGCAGATTAGGGTCTGATCTGATAGGTAAAAGTGACAGGTGGTGATAGGGGGTGATTGATGGGTGATTGATGGGTAATTAGTGGGTGTTTAGAGGAGAGAATAGATGGAAACACTGCGCTTGGGTGGTGATCTGATGTCGGATCTGCGGGCGATCTATTGGTGTGGGTGGGTGATCAGATTGCCCGCAAGGGGCAGGTTAGGGGCTGATTGTTGGGTGGCAGTGACAGGGGGTGATTGATGGGTGATTGATGGGTGATTGACGGGTGATTGACAGGTTATCAGGGAAGATAGATGCATACAGTACACAGGGGGGGGGGTCTGGGGGGGGGGGGGTCTGGGGAGAATCTGAGGGGTGGGGGGGTGATCAGGAGGGGGCAGGGGGCAGGGGGGGGGATAAAAAAAAAAAATAGCGTTGACAGATAGTGACAGGGAGTGATTGATGGGTTATTAGGGGGGTGATTGGGTGCAAACAGGGGTCTGGGGGGTGGGCAGGGGGGGGTCTGAGGGGTGCTGTGGGCGATCAGTGGGCGGGGGGGGGCAGATCAGTGTGTTTGGGTGCAGACTAGGGTGGCTGCAGCCTGCCCTGGTGGTCCCTCGGACACTGGGATCACCAGGGCAGGAGGCAGCCTGTATAATACACTTTGTATACATTACAAAGTGTATTATACACTTTGTAGCGGCGATCGCGGGGTTAACATCCCGCCGGCGCTTCCGTATGGCCGGCGGGATGTTACGGCGGGTGGGCGGAGCCAGTTGCCGGGGGAAGCGCGCGTCATCAATGACGCGATCGCTCCCCCGGCATGCCTAAAGGACGCGCCGCCTGAAGGCGTATTGCGGTCCTTTAGGCGTCCACTTTGCCGCCGCCCATGGGCTGTGGGCGGTCGGCAAGTGGTTAAATAGCCCTCACATCAGAACTCCTGGTTAAGTAATTCTTCATATTTATTGCTTGCTGTATGTTTTATGTTAAGCTTTTTATAGAATATGTATTGGTATAAAGAACAAAGACTTTTTTGTAAACTAAAGTCAATAGGTTTATACACAGATGTAAATCTGGCTGACCCACAAAGAAACGAATGAAGCAGAACAGTCAGGTAATGCTATGAAGACATGAAATGTAAGGGTTGGGAAAGACAGATGACTGAACTGCACAGTATACACAATAACCATCGATCCACAGCAGCCTACAGTCTTTCCAGTGCAGAAGAGTGTGGGAATTCGCATGAGCAGTTGTGGATGATAGATATCTGGTGTTGAGCACCTGTTAAGTTACCATGCTTCAAAATTGTCAGCCTAGACTGGGTTCCACTGGTATAGCTGCACAGGAACACTACGAAGAGCCACGCAGGGCCCCGTTCACATCACAAACGCGGATGGCCATGCGTGCGGTACACGTGCGGACCGCAACGCGTACGAACGCACGCCATCCGCGTTTGTGTGCGTTGCGTGGCTGATCCCATCACTGAAAAGTGAATGGGACAGCCACGCGTTTTTACAAAAAATGCGTGCAGCATGCGTTCCCAGGCCGCACAGGTCCGGAACGCATGCAGTGTAAACATCAGACATTGCACTCTATGCAATGTCTGATGTCGTGCGTGTCGGCCACCTGCACGAGTTTCCAAAACGCGGCTGGAAACGCGTGCAGTGTGAACGGGGCCTAAAAGGCAATAAACCACCTGTCAGATGCCATGAGAACCTATACCAATGCTAGACCCACACAAATTAATCTCATCTTTCTGCAGTCTGAACATCCAACAAAACATCTACCTTAATAAGGGCTGGTTCATACAAGCCCTCGGGCACGTCCTGTTTAGCTGATGCCAAAAGCTTCCTTGCAAGTGAGCAGAAAGCAGTAGAGGATCAAAAGCACTGGCTCCAGATGCAGCTAGGATATGGCACAGGATCTTAACCGGATATGTAGCCGCAGGAGCGTGCTCTCAGAAAGGCAGAACTGGTAGCCTCTGAAGAAGCGTTGTATACGCAATATGGCTGTCACCCCCACTGCATGTCTATGTCTGTGCTAACCACTGACTAAATATAACCCCAGCAGGAGCAGTGCCTCTTCTCTCTCCT
Organism: Hyperolius riggenbachi; assembly: GCF_040937935.1. NCBI lineage: Eukaryota > Metazoa > Chordata > Amphibia > Anura > Hyperoliidae > Hyperolius > Hyperolius riggenbachi. Next base: position 322,190,457 of record NC_090650.1, read on the forward strand.
TCACATATTGAAGTGAGCAGAAAGTGCTTGGCAGCACTTTGTTCGTTAGTGGCGTTGCGTTTTTGAATCCGTAGCATCCAGGACGAAACAAGACTATGTGACAGAGTGCAGAGTTTGTGCGGACGTTTAAAAAGCGCTATCCATTTATTTAAATGGACAGTGCTTGAGCGACAAACATGGCATTTAAAGAGTAACTGTCAGGCTGCAGAAGCTAATTTAAACCTCTATTCTCCTGTGTTAAACAGTTTAGAAGGAAGCCAAAAAGGCATTAGTAAAGATAAAAATCTCTCTTACCTTTGATGTGTGCTTATCAGCAAAGCTGTTAGACCCAAGCAGGACGCAAGCCGCATACTATACTGCAAAGCATTCTGGGGCCCTCCCCTCGGCTGCTAATGAGACGTTACAGCAGCTTGTAATCAGTCCAGCGCGTAGCACTGATAAATCTCCGGGCAGAGTACACTGCAGGAGTGTTACGATTCATACTGTATCATCTCCTGCCTGCTGGTGGTGGTATTGAGTTGGACTGCCCTGGACTTCCACTATCCACCAGCAGGTGGCTTATCATTACATTTAAGGACTTGCAGTTCTTTGTATGGCCTGCAGAGGCCTCTAATGTGTCTCTGAGCAATTACCACCAGATGCTTCCTATTACATGGACTATATAAGTCTGCCTCTTCCTGCAAGTCATTGCCAGAACTTCCTTGTTACAGGTCTGAGTATCTGGTCACCCCTGTTCCTGATACCTGGTTTCTTGTACCCTGCCCTGTGATCTGTTTATCTGCTACTGAACCTCTGCTTGTCCTGACTCTGCTTATGCTTACCCCTCTGTACCTTGTATGTATCTGATTACCTGTTGCTGACTTTATTCCGTTTTGACCTGTCTTTGCCTGCTCCTTTTGATACCGCGTTGTTGTATATAATTGCTTGTACATATATATCTCGTGCACACCGTTTGTAAATAGATAGTTAGATAGTTAGGGGTTATATTTTGTCACTGCTTCCCGGGTTATTTGTGTATATATTGTGTGCTGTGCATATAGGGTATGGTATTTACATTCACGCTTGTATGTATGCTTGCATTATTGCATTTGCAATAAAACATTATTTTTGCACCTTAATTCCTGGTTCCAGTGTCTGTATACTGCAAACTGTGGTCAAACCCTGTTTCTCCGTTCAGGCCCCTGACAAGGAGTCAGCTATTGTTCCTAGCCACATGGCTAATTAATATTCACTGCACACTGTGTTATTCAGTACGAGCTTTTCTGTGATCAGGAAGCAGGCAGGACATGACGACACAATTGGCTTCATAGAAGTCAGAAAAACATGGAACCTGCCATGAGCTGTCAGGAGCATCAATCTCTGCATATACTATATAAAAATTCTGTGAAGTACAAACGTGGACAGTGAAATGCATATGTAATGTAAGTACAGCCAATCTTTAGCTACTGATATATGTGTTTATTTTCTCTGAGACCTTATACCTAACAGCTCCTCTTTAACGTCCATGTGAACTGGGCCTCACTCAGCCGAATTAAAGTTAAAATTGGATGTATATTTTTACAGCATAATTGTTCAATGATGTGTTTGCGTTTCCATTCTGTCTGGAAGTTGAAAAATGTGAGACTATCTTTATGTTGATCAATTAATACCCCAAAAAACAAAAACAAATAATTCTTAAAGTGGACTGAACCCTTGCATAGGACAGAAGGAACAGATCGGCGGCCGATCGCGTGCAAAAGTCTGCGTTATCATGCGCAAATGTCCGCGATCGCGGGACTTTGCACGCGCAAATGTCTGCGAGCGGCACTTCCCCTGCTAACAGTTAGCACGGGTTTGTGATTCAAGCCCTATATGTATTTAGAGAGTTTAGCCAGTCTAAGTCCCCCTCAACTGTGACTAATCATAACTGTAATTTGATTTTTCAGCTGTGTCAGCTGGGGCCTTGGTAGAGCAGCTAATTTGTAAACATGGGATGTTAACCCTAGGTCTCCTTCCATGAAAGCAGGAAGAAGACTCTGCAGATTTACTGCAGGATTTGTATCAGCTGTAACAAAGAAATGTTTTTCTTTAAATGTTATGATGCTGTCGCATATCTTTTAGAGAGGAAGTTCAGAGCTCTGGTCCGCTTTAACAGTATTATTGGACAGTAACTTTGGAAAAGAGGACCAATTCATCAGAAAGGTGGGTTGGATTTTTTGCCAGTGAGACATTCACCCTACAGTGCAGCATAGTGGTAATAGACTTTAAAGTGAGACGAGAAGAGTCTCAGGTTCCGTACTTACCTGGGGCTTCCTTAAGCCCAGTTAGGGCTGCTCGTCCCTCGCCGTCTCCCTGGATGACTCCTGACACCCGCATTGTCCCCGAAAGCCTTGTCGAGTCGTGCTCCATCACACATGCGCGGCCCGGGCTAGGCACGTTCCTATCCCTGGAAGCGAACTGCGCTTAAGGAAGCCCCAGGTAAGTAATGTACCAGAGACGCTTCTAGTCTCTGGTACACTTTAAGCTTGTGGCGTATGTGTCGCTGCCCTGTAACACGCTGTATGCTGCATGTTATTCCATCAGAAATCAATGCACCGCACAAGTACAAGGCCCGTCTGTCGCACCTCAACGCAATGGACGGGCCTTTCACACTGGTAATTGTGTGGTGCAACGATTTGCGACGGAATAACATGCAGCATACAGCGAGTTACAGAGTGGCGCATATGCAACAAGCCTATAGTCTATGGACTCTATGCTGCACTGTACAGATCGTATCGCAGCAGCAGGCTAATAAGTGACTTTACATGACTGTTGCATTGCAATCCTTTTTTTCAGGATGCACAATGCAGCATATATAGTGTAAAAGTAACCTTAGTGTCCTGTACATGTGGAAATGTTGTCTGATCATAAATCATTGCATCCTGCCATCTGACAAACACATATACAGTGCAACCCACCGAAAGTATTGATGGTATGTTGTGTATGTTTCACCCTTTGTCTGCGAGCAGAAAATAATCTAAATAATTAGGCCATTTATCTTAAAAAAAGATACATGAACGAAACATAATTCATGCTGATCTACTTAGGCTGGATCCACCCTTGTCTATTAGTTTTCTGCAGGAGTTGTCTGACAGTTTTGCTTTGCTGTCAGTTGTTTTTCTGCATGTGAAAAAAAAACGCATTCAAGTGAGAACTAGCCTATTGATTTAAAGGTAGCCATTCACTAGCTCAACTTCCCGTTGATATACAGCAGATGCGATCACTGTGATCAAATCTGCTGTGAAATCGTTAATGCAAATGTTGACTGATCAACTGATTTCCATCTGACATCGGTCGTTTCAGTTGATTGGTCCAGGTGGAAAATTTTTCTTGATTACCGGCAGGTCAGGAGTGCGATTCTTCGGGAACACTGTGACACTGCCACACTGCCACATACAGAATGAGTGTGACACTGCCACATACAGAATGAGTGTGACACTGCCACATACAGAATGAGTGAGACACTGCCACATACAGAATGAGTGAGACACTGCCACATACAGAATGAGTGTGACACTGCCACATACAGAATGAGTGTGACACTGCCACATACAGAATGAGTGTGACACTGCCACATACAGAATGAGTGTGACACTGCCACATACAGAATGAGTGTGACACTGCCACATACAGAATGAGTGTGACACTGCCACATACAGAATGAGTGTGACACTGCCACATACAGAATGAGTGTGACACTGCCACATACAGAAGGAGTTAAGAAAAACAAAAGTTTGCTTTCCTAAAACAGAAAGAATTTGCGATAATTCAGGTTGGAGTGAGCTCAAGATGTCTCCCAGGCACCACTGCTGAATATATGCAAATTAACCATTGTACCCTTAGAAGCTAAACACACCTCCAGAACCGCTGGAATGCAATGATGTGTCAGCTTGTTAATAAGTACAGAGCCATAATAATCCAACATGCATACAGACTGTTTCGGATTGTTTGATCCTCATCAGTACATGGCATGGATTAATTTGGCTCTATGGAGTAGGGCTTGTAAATCCGAGAGGCACAGACTAACCAGCAAGCTCATGGAGACCCAGAACTCATTGGGGTGTGTAAGGGACTACAATGGTCCTAAAAGCCCCCTTACTAAGATGTTAAGAAAAACAAAAGTTTGCTTTCCTAAAACAGAAAGAATTTGCGATAATTCAGGTTGGAGTGAGCTCAAGATGTCTCCCAGAGCAACACTGCTGAATATATGCAAATACAGAAGGAGTGTGACACTGCCACATTGCTGAATATATGCAAATTAACCATTGACACTGCTTCATACAGAATGAGCGGGACAATGCCACATACCGGTACATAATGAGTGGGACAATGCCACATACAGAATGAGCGGGACAATGCCACATACAGAATGAGCGGGACACTGCCACATACAGAATGAGTGGGACACTGCCACATACAGAATGAGTGAGACACTGCCACATACAGAATGAGTGAGACACTGCCACATACAGAATGAGTGAGACACTGCCACATACAGAATGAGTGGGACACTGCCACATACAGAATGAGTGGGACACTGCCACATACAGAATGAGTGGGACACTGCCACATACAGAATGAGTGGGACACTGCCACATACAGAATGAGTGGGACACTGCCACATACAGAATGAGTGGGACACTGCCACATACAGAATGAGTGAGACACTGCCACATACAGAATGAGTGAGACACTGCCACATACAGAATGAGTGAGACACTGCCACATACAGAATGAGTGAGACACTGCCACATTGCTGAATATATGCAAATTAACCATTGACACTGCTTCATACAGAATGAGCGGGACAATGCCACATACCGGTACATAATGAGTGGGACAATGCCACATACAGAATGAGCGGGACAATGCCACATACAGAATGAGCGGGACAATGTCACATACAGAATGAGTGGGACAATGTCACATACAGAATGAGTGGGACAATGCCACATACAGAATGAGTGGGACAATGCCACATACAGAATGAGTGGGACAATGCCACATACAGAATGAGTGGGACAATGCCACATACAGAATGAGTGGGACACGGTTACATACAGAATGAGTAACGGGGTAACTGTGACAATGCCACATACAGTGTGACCAGGACAATGCCACATACAGTGTCACAGGGACATTGGTACAAATAGAATGTGTGAGAGAGAGGTTCAACCAGAACATGTGGGGCAATGCCAAATACAGCATGACTGGGACTCTGCTATACACATAATAAGTGGGACAATGCTATATACAGAATGAGTGGGACACTACTATATACAGAATAAGTGGGACAATGCTATATACAGAATGAGTGGGACACTTATATACAGAATGAGTGGGACAATGCTTTATACAGAATGAGTGGGACAATGCTTTATACAGAATGAGTGGGACAATGCTTTATACAGAATGAGCGGGACAATGCTTTATACAGAATGAGCGGGACAATGCCATATACAGAATGAGAGGAACAATGCCACATACAGAATTAGTGGGACACTGCCACATACTGGTACATAATGAGTGGAACAATGCCACATACAGGATGAGTGGGACACTGTTACATACAGAATGAGTGGGACACGGTTACATACAGAATGAGTAAAGGGGTAACTGTGACAATGCCACATACAGTGTGACCAGGACAATGCCACATACAGTGTCACAAGGACATTGGTACAAATAGAATGTGTGAGAGAGAGGTTCAACCAGAACATGTGGGGCAATGCCAAATACAGCATGACTGGGACACTGCTATATACATAATAAGTGGGACAATGCTATATACAGAATAAGTGGGACAATGCCACATACAGAATGAGTGGGACAATGCCACATACAGAATGAGTGAGACACTGCCACATACAGAATGAGTGAGACACTGCCACATACAGAATGAGTGAGACACTGCCACATACAGAATGAGTGAGACACTGCCACATTGCTGAATATATGCAAATTAACCATTGACACTGCTTCATACAGAATGAGCGGGACAATGCCACATACCGGTACATAATGAGTGGGACAATGCCACATACAGAATGAGCGGGACAATGCCACATACAGAATGAGCGGGACAATGTCACATACAGAATGAGTGGGACAATGTCACATACAGAATGAGTGGGACAATGCCACATACAGAATGAGTGGGACAATGCCACATACAGAATGAGTGGGACAATGCCACATACAGAATGAGTGGGACAATGCCACATACAGAATGAGTGGGACACGGTTACATACAGAATGAGTAACGGGGTAACTGTGACAATGCCACATACAGTGTGACCAGGACAATGCCACATACAGTGTCACAGGGACATTGGTACAAATAGAATGTGTGAGAGAGAGGTTCAACCAGAACATGTGGGGCAATGCCAAATACAGCATGACTGGGACTCTGCTATACACATAATAAGTGGGACAATGCTATATACAGAATGAGTGGGACACTACTATATACAGAATAAGTGGGACAATGCTATATACAGAATGAGTGGGACACTTATATACAGAATGAGTGGGACAATGCTTTATACAGAATGAGTGGGACAATGCTTTATACAGAATGAGTGGGACAATGCTTTATACAGAATGAGCGGGACAATGCTTTATACAGAATGAGCGGGACAATGCCATATACAGAATGAGAGGAACAATGCCACATACAGAATTAGTGGGACACTGCCACATACTGGTACATAATGAGTGGAACAATGCCACATACAGGATGAGTGGGACACTGTTACATACAGAATGAGTGGGACACGGTTACATACAGAATGAGTAAAGGGGTAACTGTGACAATGCCACATACAGTGTGACCAGGACAATGCCACATACAGTGTCACAAGGACATTGGTACAAATAGAATGTGTGAGAGAGAGGTTCAACCAGAACATGTGGGGCAATGCCAAATACAGCATGACTGGGACACTGCTATATACATAATAAGTGGGACAATGCTATATACAGAATAAGTGGGACAATGCCACATACAGAATGAGTGGGACAATGCCACATACAGAATGAGTGGGACAATGCCACATACAGAATGAGTGGGACAATGCCACATACAGAATGAGTGGGACAATGCCACATACAGAATGAGCGGGACAATGCCACATACAGAATGAGCGGGACAATGCCACATACAGAATGAGCGGGACAATGCCACATACCGGTACATAATGAGTGGGACAATGCCACATACAGAATGAGCGGGACAATGCCACATACAGAATGAGCGGGACAATGCCACATACAGAATGAGTGGGACAATGTCACATACAGAATGAGTGGGACAATGTCACATACAGAATGAGTGGGACAATGCCACATACAGAATGAGTGGGACAATGCCACATACAGAATGAGTGGGACAATGCCACATACAGAATGAGTGGGACAATGCCACATACAGAATGAGTGGGACAATGCCACATACAGAATGAGTGGGACAATGCCACATACAGAATGAGTGGGACAATGCCACATACAGAATGAGTGGGACAATGCCACATACAGAATGAGTGGGACAATGCCACATACAGAATGAGTGGGACAATGCCACATACAGAATGAGTGGGACAATGTCACATACAGAATGAGTGGGACAATGCCACATACAGAATGAGTGGGACAATGCCACATACAGAATGAGTGGGACAATGCCACATACAGAATGAGTGGGACACGGTTACATACAGAATGAGTAACGAGGTAACTGTGACAATGCCACATACAGTGTGACCAGGACAATGTCACATACAGTGTCACAGGGACATTGGTACAAATAGAATGTGTGAGAGAGAGGTTCAACCAGAACATGTGGGGCAATGCCAAATACAGCATGACTGGGACACTGCTATATACATAATAAGTGGGACAATGCTATATACAGAATGAGTGGGACACTACTATATACAGAATGAGTGGGACACTTATATACATAATGAGTGGGACAATGCTTTATACAGAATGAGTGGGACAATGCTTTATACAGAATGAGCGGGACAATGCCATATACAGAATGAGAGGAACAATGCCACATACAGAATTAGTGGGACACTGCCACATACTGGTACATAATGAGTGGAACAATGCCACATACAGGATGAGTGGGACACTGTTACATACAGAATGAGTGAGACACGGTTACATACAGAATGAGTAAAGGGGTAACTGTGACAATGCCACATACAGTGTGACCAGGACAATGCCACATACAGTGTCACAGGGACATTGGTACAAATAGAATGTGTGAGAGAGAGGTTCAACCAGAACATGTGGGGCAATGCCAAATACAGCATGACTGGGACACTGCTATATACATAATAAGTGGGACAATGCTATATACAGAATGAGTGGGACACTACTATATACAGAATAAGTGGGACAATGCTATATACAGAATGAGTGGGACAATGCCACATACAGAATGAGTGGGACAATGCCACATACAGAATGAGTGGGACAATGCCACATACAGAATGAGTGGGACAATGTCACATACAGAATGAGTGGGACAATGCCACATACAGAATGAGTGGGACAATGCCACATACAGAATGAGTGGGACAATGCCACATACAGAATGAGTGGGACACGGTTACATACAGAATGAGTAACGAGGTAACTGTGACAATGCCACATACAGTGTGACCAGGACAATGTCACATACAGTGTCACAGGGACATTGGTACAAATAGAATGTGTGAGAGAGAGGTTCAACCAGAACATGTGGGGCAATGCCAAATACAGCATGACTGGGACACTGCTATATACATAATAAGTGGGACAATGCTATATACAGAATGAGTGGGACACTACTATATACAGAATGAGTGGGACACTTATATACATAATGAGTGGGACAATGCTTTATACAGAATGAGTGGGACAATGCTTTATACAGAATGAGCGGGACAATGCCATATACAGAATGAGAGGAACAATGCCACATACAGAATTAGTGGGACACTGCCACATACTGGTACATAATGAGTGGAACAATGCCACACACAGGATGAGTGGGACACTGTTACATACAGAATGAGTGAGACACGGTTACATACAGAATGAGTAAAGGGGTAACTGTGACAATGCCACATACAGTGTGACCAGGACAATGCCACATACAGTGTCACAGGGACATTGGTACAAATAGAATGTGTGAGAGAGAGGTTCAACCAGAACATGTGGGGCAATGCCAAATACAGCATGACTGGGACACTGCTATATACATAATAAGTGGGACAATGCTATATACAGAATGAGTGGGACACTACTATATACAGAATAAGTGGGACAATGCTATATACAGAATAAGTGGGACAATGCCACATACAGAATGAGTGGGACAATGCCACATACAGAATGAGTGGGACAATGCCACATACAGAATGAGTGGGACAATGCCACATACAGAATGAGTGGGACAATGCCACATACAGAATGAGTGGGACAATGCCACATACAGAATGAGTGGGACAATGCCACATACAGAATGAGTGGGACAATGCCACATACAGAATGAGTGGGACAATGCCACATACAGAATGAGTGGGACAATGCCACATACAGAATGAGTGGGACAATGCCACATACAGAATGAGTGGGACAATGCCACATACAGAATGAGTGGGACAATGCCACATACAGAATGAGTGGGACAATGCCACATACAGAATGAGTGGGACACCGCCACATACAGAATGAGTGGGACACCGCCACATACAGAATGAGTGGGACACCGCCACATACAGAATGAGTGGGACACCGCCACATACAGAATGAGTGGGACACTGCCACATACAGAATGAGTGGGACACTGCCACATACAGAATGAGTGGGACACTGCCACATACAGAATGAGTGGGACACTGCCACATACAGAATGAGTGGGACACTGCTATATACAGAATGAGTGAGACACTGCCACATACAGAATGAGTGGGACACCGCTATATACAGAATGAGTGGGACACCGCTATATACAGAATGAGTGGGACACTGCTATATACAGAATGAGTGGGACACTGCTATATACAGAATGAGTGGGACACTGCTATATACAGAATGAGTGGGACACTGCTATATACAGAATGAGTGGGACACTGCTATATACAGAATGAGTGGGACACTGCTATATACAGAATGAGTGGGACAAGGCCATATACAGAATGAGTGGGTCAAGGCCATATACAGAATGAGTGGGACAAGGCCACATACAGAATGAGTGGGACACCGCTATATACAGAATGAGTGGGACACCGCTATATACAGAATGAGTGGGACACTGCTATATACAGAATGAGTGGGACACTGCTATATACAGAATGAGTGGGACACTGCTATATACAGAATGAGTGGGACACTGCTATATACAGAATGAGTGGGACACTGCTATATACAGAATGAGTGGGACACTGCTATATACAGAATGAGTGGGACACTGCTATATACAGAATGAGTGGGACAAGGCCATATACAGAATGAGTGGGTCAAGGCCATATACAGAATGAGTGGGACAAGGCCACATACAGAATGAGTGGGACACCGCTATATACAGAATGAGTGGGACACCGCTATATACAGAATGAGTGGGACACTGCTATATACAGAATGAGTGGGACACTGCTATATACAGAATGAGTGGGACGCCGCTATATACAGAATGAGTGGGACACTGTTATATACAGAAAGACAACAACAAAAAAGTTTGCTTTCTTAAAACAGAAAGAATTTGCGATAATTCAGGTTGGAGTGAGCTTGAGATGTCTCCCAGAGCAAATTAACCATTGGCACTGCTTCATACAGAATGAGTGGGACAATGTTACATACAGTGTGACAGGCACAGTACAAGTTATAGAGTGAGTAGGACTCGGCTCACCTCTGCAGGCAGGTACAGGGCTGTCAGCAGGCAGAATAGCAGCACACGGGGAAGGTTGGCGCCGCACATTGTCCAGCAGGAAGAGCTCTCAGTGCAGCACAAGGACCTCTCCGTTAGTAAGCGCCGGAAGCCGCTCCCCAGTCACCACAACACGGGGAGCCTGTAGTCACTAGATGATGATTACATTCGGCTCAGCCCACAGCGCTCCGCCTCTTCCCGTCTCCACATGTGCGCAGCGCCATCTAGCGGGCAAGCAGCCAGTCTGCCAGGGGTCAGGGGATTTAAATAATTAGGAACCGTGTTCTTTATTAGACGACTACAGCTTTGACCGTAGTTTTTCATACAGGTTTATTTATTATTTGTGCAACAATTATTTAGAATGTGTATCCTTCTGGATGCTTTCACACTGTAGCGGTTGCTTTGTGCATCCTAAAAATAGGATCGCAGCAGTGAGGAAAAGTAGCACATCCTTGGTGTGATGCAATGCATACAGTCCAAAGACTCATGCTTGCACCCCATCCAAGACCATGCACCTTACCCAGTAACACACTTCATGTTGTGCGTTATTCCGCAAACGCAACAATGTGTAGCTCCATTTGAATATGATTTCACCGCATTGTAATGCAATGATATTGGGACATAATGATATTGGGGCCCTTCCTGTTCACTTCTGTACCACTTAAGTATGGGGTGCCCCAGGGCTCAATCCTTTCTCCCCTGCTTTTCAGGATTTACATGTTACCGCTTGGAAAACTAACCCCAAAACATGGCCTGACATACCACTGCTATGCTGATGACACCCAACTATATATTTCCTTCAAGCCTGGTGTGACAGACCCAACTCCAACTATAAACGCCTGCTTAGGCGAACTACAGCAATGGATGAGTGACAACTGGCTGAAACTAAATGCAGACAAAACTGAAGTCCTGATCGGAGGGTAGCGCATGACAACAAAACAACTTAACTTGCTGTCTTCACCACTGAGAATAGGAGGCACGGATCTACACAGCTCTAATCATGTGCGTAGCCTGGGAGTTATAATTGATGGGGATTTAAACTTCAGAACTCACATCTCTGCTGTCATGCTGCTCCTACGTTTTGGAACTCCTTACCTCAGCAGATCAGGACAGCTCCATCCCTGGACGTGTTTAAATCCAGACTGAAAACCCACCTGTTCAGTTTGGCATTTGCAGAAATATAACTTTTGTTGTGTGAATACTTCATCCTACTACCAACTACTGAACATGAGAGAGCCAAAGCGCTTTGAGTAGTGGTGCTCATCAGAGCTAGGATATCCGAGGTACTCGGATAATCCTAGCTCTTTTTCACTATTCGAGCTCGAATACCGAACTCGAATAGTATTAGCTATCCGGGCTGTGCTATCCGAGCGCACTCGGATAGCAAGCAGCTATCCGGAGATATCCTAGCTATCCGAGCTCGGATAGCGTCACAAGCTCGGATAGCGTCACGACAGACGTCACCTCGAGTCCTCACAAGCAAATCACAGGGCTCCCAGCCCTCTGACTGCAGCCAATCACAGAGGGGGAGCCTAGCCAAGCCCCCCTCAATAAATAGCGGACGCCATCTTGCCTCACTCGTCCTGCTTGCGACTTACTGACTGATTGTACACAGAGAACTGCTCCAGTGCTTTTTGTCTGTGTGCAAGTGCATTTCCATTGCTCTAAACCTAGCGTTTTTACACTCCAACGCTTGATCTTCAACTGTATTGCTTTGTATTGTAGATAGATTGTATTTTAGGCAGTTTAATTAGTGTGATTAGGGACTAGGGAGGGAGACTGTCACTGGTGCTGCTGCTGCAGGCCTGCAGCCAGCAGCTAGGCCCTGTGCCTGCCCTGCTCTGTGCTCTAGTCTCTACCTTACCTGTGCTCTCACCTGTCCTACTCTACTCCTGTACTACTACTTCTGTGTTAGATAGAATATTGTACTATTTTGTAGTTAGCAAGGCCCAGCTTTACTGCTATACCTGTCCGGCTGTATCTGCCTCTCAGTAATCTAGTCACACCTGTTGTACTATTTAGCTCGATTCTTCTATTGTTTAGTTAGTACTAGTAGTACTGTGTGTACTCACTCACTGTACTCTAGTCTGTGTTTAGGGACCGTCAGTTAGCGTCAGCTAGGGTCTTAGTGTGCGTGCACACGCACCCTCCAGTTAGTGCTACACCCGGGGACAGGCAAAAATGGCGCACAGCGCCAATAGTGTCAGAATGGCGCTGCACTTCAAACGATATTTATCGTTTTATATGTTTTTTTTTTTGCAGGGATCGGGCTGGAGGAGAGGCAGCGGCCGGGCAGTGGGCTGGCAGCGGGGGTCGGGCTGGAGGAGAGGTAGCGGGCTGGCAGCGGGGGTCGGGCTGGAGGAGAGGCAGCGGGCTGGCAGCAGGGGTCGGGCTGGAGAGGCAGCGGGGTGGAGGGAGTAGGATTAGGTAGCATGTGTATACATTACATTGTCCCGGCCCGGCGTTCGCTCCTCACTTCACAGCTTGCACGAGTCCTGCATCCAGCCAATCACCATGCGGCTTCAGTTTCCGCATGGTGATTGGCTGGATGCAGGACTCGTGCAAGCTGTGAAGTGAGGAGCGAACGCCGGGCCGGGACAATGTAATGTATACACATGCTACCTAATCCTACTCCCTCCACCCCGATGCCTCTCCAGCCCGACCCCCGCTGCCAGCCCACTGCCCGCTGCCTCTCCTCCAGCCCGACCCCCGCTGCCAGCCCGCTACCTCTCCTCCAGCCCGACCCCCGCTGCCAGCCCACTGCCCGCTGCCTCTCCTCCAGCCCGACCCCCGCTGCCAGCCCGCTACCTCTCCTCCAGCCCGACCCCCGCTACCAGCCCACTGCCCGCTGCCTCTACTCCAGCCCGACCCCCGCTGCCAGCCCGCTACCTCTCCTCCAGCCCGACCCCCGCTGCCAGCCTACTGCCCGCTGCCTCTCCTCCAGCCCGACCCCCGCCTCTCCTCCTCCAATTTTTCAATGGCGCACTGTTCTGTTTTATAAAACGCTATTTACCGTTTTAATGTATTTACATTAAAACGGTAAATAGCGTTTTATGATCGGCAGAACGGTGCGCCATTTTTTACTTTGCGCCATTTTTGACTGGATGCCTACACCCGTCCTCCTATTGTTTATATATATACTAGTACTACTGTGTGTACTCACTCACTGTACTCTAGTCTGTGTTTAGGGACCGTCAGTTAGCGTCAGCTAGGGTCTTAGTGTGCGTGCACACGCACCCTCCAGTTAGTGCTACACCCGTCCTCCTATTGTTTATATATATACTACTTCTATTGTGTCTTAGCTGAATTGTACTGTAGTCTGACACTGTCAGTCAGCGTTAGCTAGGGTCTTTGTGTGCGCAGTGCACATCTGCGCTGTCAGCACCCTCCAGTTAGTGCTACACCCGTCCTCCTATTGTTTATATATCACTACTTCTATTGTGTATTAGCTGAATTGTACTGTAGTCTGACACCGTCAGTCAGCGTCAGCTAGGGTCTTTGTGTGCGCAGTGCACATCTGCGCTGTCAGCACCCTCCAGTTAGTGCTACACCCGTCCTCCTATTGTTTATATATCACTACTTCTATTGTGTCTTAGCTGAATTGTACTGTAGTCTGACACCGTCAGTCAGCGTCAGCTAGGGTCTTTGTGTGCGCAGTGCACATCTGCGCTGTCAGCACCCTCCAGTTAGTGCTACACCCGTCCTCCTATTGTTTATATATCACTACTTCTATTGTGTCTTAGCTGAATTGTACTGTAGTCTGATACCGTCAGTCAGTGTCAGCTAGGGTCTTTGTGTGCGCAGTGCACATCTGCGCTGTCAGCACCCTCCAGTTAGTGCTACACCCGTCCTCCTATTGTTTATATATCACTACTTCTATTGTGTCTTAGCTGAATTGTACTGTAGTCTGACACCGTCAGTCAGCGTCAGCTAGGGTCTTTGTGTGCGCAGTGCACATCTGCGCTGTCAGCACCCTCCAGTTAGTGCTACACCCGTCCTCCTATTGTTTATATATCACTACTTCTATTGTGTTTTAGCTGAATTGTACTGTAGTCTGACACCGTCAGTCAGCGTCAGCTAGGGTCTTTGTGTGCGCAGTGCACATCTGCTTTGTCAGCACCCTCCAGTTAGTGCTACACCCGTCCTCCTATTGTTTATATATTACTACTTCTATTGTGTATTAGCTGAATTGTACTGTAGTCTGACACCGTCAGTCAGCGTCAGCTAGGGTCTTTGTGTGCGCAGTGAACATCTGCGCTGTCAGCACCCTCCAGTTAGTGCTACACCCGTCCTCCTATTGTTTATATATCACTACTTCTATTGTGTCTTAGCTGAATTGTACTGTAGTCTGACACCGTCAGTCAGCGTCAGCTAGGGTCTTTGTGTGCGCAGTGCACATCTGCGCTGTCAGCACCCTCCAGTTAGTGCTACACCCGCCCTCCTATTGTTTATATATCACTACTTCTATTGTGACTTAGCTGAATTGTACTGTAGTCTGACACCGTCAGTCAGCGTCAGCTCGGGTCTTTGTGTGCGCAGTGCACATCTGCGCTGTCAGCACCCTACAGTTAGTGCTACACCCGTCCTCCTATTGTTTATCTATCACTACTTCTATTGTGTCTTAGCTGAATTGTACTGTAGTCTGACACCGTCAGTCAGCGTCAGCTAGGGTCTTTGTGTGCGCAGTGCACATCTGCGTGTCAGCACCCTCCAGTTAGTGCTACACCTGTCCTCCTATTGTTTATATATCACTACTTCTATTGTGTCTTAGCTGAATTGTACTGTAGTCTGACACCGTCAGTCAGCGTCAGCTAGGGTCTTTGTGTGCGCAGTGCACATCTGCGCTGTCAGCACCCTCCAGTTAGTGCTACACCCGTCCTCCTATTGTTTATATATTACTACTTCTATTGTGTATTAGCTGAATTGTACTGTAGTCTGACACCGTCAGTCAGCGTCAGCTAGGGTCTTTGTGTGCGCAGTGCACATCTGCGCTGTCAGCACCCTCCAGTTAGTGCTACACCCGTCCTCCTATTGTTTATATATCACTACTTCTATTGTGTCTTAGCTGAATTGTACTGTAGTCTGACACCGTCAGTCAGCGTCAGCTAGGGTCTTTGTGTGCGCAGTGCACATCTGCGCTGTCAGCACCCTCCAGTTAGTGCTACACCCGCCCTCCTATTGTTTATATATCACTACTTCTATTGTGTCTTAGCTGAATTGTACTGTAGTCTGACACCGTCAGTCAGCGTCAGCTCGGGTCTTTGTATGCGCAGTGCACATCTGCGCTGTCAGCACCCTCCAGTTAGTGCTACACCCGTCCTCCTATTGTTTATATATCACTACTTCTATTGTGTTTTAGCTGAATTGTACTGTAGTCTGACACCGTCAGTCAGCGTCAGCTAGGGTCTTTGTGAGCGCAGTGCACATCTGCGCTGTCAGCACCCTCCAGTTAGTGCTACACCCGTCCTCCTATTGTTTATATATCACTACTTCTATTGTGTCTTAGCTGAATTGTACTGTAGTCTGACACCGTCAGTCAGCGTCAGCTAGGGTCTTTGTGTGCGCAGTGCACATCTGCGCTGTCAGCACCCTACAGTTAGTGCTACACCCGTCCTCCTATTGTTTATCTATCACTACTTCTATTGTGTCTTAGCTGAATTGTACTGTAGTCTGACACCGTCAGTCAGCGTCAGCTAGGGTCTTTGTGTGCGCAGTGCACATCTGCGTGTCAGCACCCTCCAGTTAGTGCTACACCTGTCCTCCTATTGTTTATATATCACTACTTCTATTGTGTCTTAGCTGAATTGTACTGTAGTCTGACACCGTCAGTCAGCGTCAGCTAGGGTCTTTGTGTGCGCAGTGCACATCTGCGCTGTCAGCACCCTCCAGTTAGTGCTACACCCGTCCTCCTATTGTTTATATATCACTACTTCTATTGTGTCTTAGCTGAATTGTATTGTAGTCTTACACCGTCAGTCAGCGTCAGCTAGGGTCTTTGTGTGCGCAGTGCACATCTGCGCTGTCAGCACCCTCCAGTTAGTGCTACACCCGTCCTCCTATTGTTTATATATCACTACTTCTATTGTGTCTTAGCTGAATTGTACTGTAGTCTGACACCGTCAGTCAGCGTCAGCTAGGGTCTTTGTGTGCGCAGTGCACATCTGCGCTGTCAGCACCCTCCAGTTAGTGCTACACCCGTCCCCCTATTGTTTATATATCACTACTTTTATTGTGTCTTAGCTGAATTGTACTGTAGTCTGACACCATCAGTCAGCGTCAGCTAGGGTCTTTGTGTGCGCAGTGCACATCTGCGCTGTCAGCACCCTCCAGTTAGTGCTACATCCGTCCTCCTATTGTTTATATATATACTACTTCTATTATGTCTTAGCTGAATTGTACTGTAGTCTGACACCGTCAGTCAGCGTCAGCTAGGGTCTTTGTGTGCGCAGTGCGCACTCTCTCGTTAGCGCTACACCGATCTCTGCTGTAGAGTACACCTGTCCGTCACCTCACACACCCACCACCACCAGTCCCACCCCATTAAAGTACCCCACTTGTCCCACCCACCTTTACATACATACGTTTTTTTTTTTCATTTGTATAATATTAAAAATATACAATGTCTGGCACTGGCAGCCGCGGTCTGGGCAGGGGCAGCAAGGGCATCGCCAAGAGAGGAGGTCGTGGGCATGGCAGCCGCGCCACCACCACCATGCGCAGTTCTGCGTCTGCACCAGTGGCTATTCCGCCATTAGCCACTGGCCGTGGACGCCTTGGCTGCCCAACAGCTGGGAGTCACGCTGCAGAGACACAGCAGCAGCAGCAGCAGCGTGTGGCCCAGATGTTCCTCCCACCGCCAGGTCGTAGCCGTCCTATTGAGGAGAAGGACGCAGACGCTGTGGTGGAACTGATGGTGGATGAGCAGGCCACCATTAGCTCTGGAATAGAGTCCTCCACCCCCGCCACCACTCCTGTTCGTAAGAGCAGCAGCAGCCGCCCAGAACTGCCTGGGGAGCAGGAGGAGGAGTGCAGTTCTCCAGCCCCAGCGGGCGACACCAGCACCCTGTCACTCAGCACCTTCTTATGGACCCCAGGAACAGAGAAGGTATGGAGTGCTGTTGCAGAAGAATTGGCAGAGGAAGGAATGCTCATGGACACTTTGGGGGATGATGCTTTGGACAGTCAGACTGTGGTGACTGTCCATCCGTCCATGCATGCAGAAGGGGAGTTTGGGGGATCCCAGCAGGACATGTTTGTGGAGGGGGAGGATGATGATGACATTGTGAAGGACAAAAACTGGTTGCCACCAGGTCCTAGGAGTGGGGATGTCATCAGCTCTGAGGAGGAGGAGGAGGATGCGTCTGCGGGCCTTGCTAGAAGGATCAGCATCGCAGGCATGGGCAGGATCACAAGTGGGCGTGGTATGCAGGCCACACAGCGTGCTGATCAGGAGACGAGTTCTGCCAGTGCCACCACCAGCCGCACCAAGAACCCCCCCCCCCCCCAACCACCACAGGGAGACCAGCGGCAGCAGCACCTTCCAGTCGAAGGGGCAACTTCACCTCCCCAATATGGAATTTTTTCACCCTTCCATATTTGGAGTGCAAGTATGCCACCTGCAACCAGTGCCGCAAGCAGCTCAGCAGAGGGAAGGAGCCCTCTGCATTTGGCACCACCTCTCTGGTCAACCACCTTGCAGGGAAACACTTTCACGAGAATGAGGCTGGCAGCGGCAGTGGCAGACCCGCCACCACTGCGAAGCCGTCGGCAGCAGGAGTGCGTCAGCAACGCACTGCTCCTCCTCCCTCTGCAACTTCTGCCGCCGACACTGAGGCCTGTTCTGGCAGACAGTCCTCAGTGGCCTCCTTTGCTCCCTCCACTGCTTCCCGTGCCAGCAAAAGACCTCGCCGGACCCTGCTCAGCGACACCTTCCAGGGGGTGGTCAGGGTTCTGCCTCCCAGCAGCCGTCGCGTGCGTCAGCTGAACGGCTTGCTGGCACGGGCCATGTGCTCCCAACTCCTGCCTTATTCCCTTGTGCAGGAGGGGAGCGACATGCGTGCGCTCCTGATGTGTGCAGCCCCGATTGGCCAATCCCCAGCCGACATTATTTTGCACGCACGGCCATCCCTGCACTTCACCACTCTGTTATGGCCAATGTCGGGAGAGGGCTGGATCACACAGTGGGTCAACGGGTCCACGTCACCATGGACTCGTGGAGCAGCCGGTTTGGGACAGGCCGCTATCTGTCCTTCACCGCGCATTGGGTCAGCTTGGTGGAAGGGGGTGAGGAGGGGGGAGCAGCATCGTCCGGCACTGCCAGAGCAGCAGCAGCACCAACAACGCAGTGGGTGGTGCCACCATGCAGGGTCAGCAGAACAGCAGCAGGTTCCTCTGATCCACTTCCATCCTCCGCCACACCAGCCCAAACCCCCCGCCTCAGCAGCAGCGTGAAGCCCCGCCACTGCCAAGCGCTGCTGGAATTGGTCAGCCTGGGGAAGACCAAACTGACGGCGAACCACGTCCTGGCCAAACTCCGAGAGCAGGAGAGGAATTGGCTGACCCCCAGAGGCCTCAGAGTTGGAGAGGTCGTGTCTGACAATGGGGCAAACCTGGTCGCTGCCATCAGCAGGGGAGACCTGACCCACATCCCCTGCCTGGCGCACGTCCTGAACCTGGTAGTCCAAAAGTTCCTGCGGACCTACCAGGGGATGGACCGACTCCTTGAGGTGGCAAGGAAGGTTGTGCGTCACTTCCGGCACTCGCCTGCAGCGAGGTGCAGAAGGAGCTGCACCTGCCACAGCACCAGCTCATGCTCGATGTTCCAACTCGCTGGAATTCCACCCTGGCGATGTTGGAGCGTCTGGTTGAACAGAGGCAGGCTGTCAGCCAGTACGTTGCACGAGCAACAGTTGCCTCCCTCACTGCAACTGGGCGTGCCGCCACCAACCTCCCATCCATCATCTCCACGGAGGACTGGGGGCTCATGCAGCAGGTGTGCTCAGTCCTGGCACCCTTCCTGCAGGCCACCAACATGATGAGCAGAGACCATGCAATGGTGTGCGAGTGGGTCCCCTTGGTGTGTGTGCTGGACAGGGTCCTGTATGCACTGGTGGAAGAGGGAGCGGCAGCCTTGGACCAGCAGGAGCTGCAGGCAGCTTCACAGGCCACCTCTGAGGAGGAGGGCTCGGAGTTGGTGGAGGTCCCTGACCTTGCTGCTGATGAGGGGGAGCAGCAGAGCGCAGCTGGACTGGTGCGGGGGTGGAGAGAGGATGAGGTGGAGGAGGCAGAGGAGGACAGTAATGTCGGCTCTGGGGCTGCCGATGATG
The DNA here is from genome assembly GCF_040937935.1 of Hyperolius riggenbachi. Lineage (NCBI taxonomy): Eukaryota > Metazoa > Chordata > Amphibia > Anura > Hyperoliidae > Hyperolius > Hyperolius riggenbachi. The sequence goes on from NC_090650.1 coordinate 322,210,722, forward strand.
TGCTAACAGACGTGGCCAGACTGTTCCCAATGGCAGCGCACATGTTGAGGTGCCTGCGCAAGGACCCAAGGGTGATCCATATGAAGCAGAGGGAGGACATCTGGATCTGCATGATGCTGGACCCACGTCTGAAGGGGAAGCTCAGCCAGTTCCTGCCTGCAGGAGGAGACCGTGCGCAACAAATGAGGGATTTGCAGCTGTCCCTTGTTGAGCGCTTGCAGGAAGCCTTCCCTGAGCCATCCACCCCCACTGTCCAGCCAGCACAGAGGCAGCAGCAGGTGCCTGCATCCACCAGCAGCAAGCGCTCGCGCACCACAGACCTGCTGTCTCTGACCCAAGAGCTCTACATGAGTGTAGAGCTGCCAAGGACTAGAGAGGAGGTGCCTGCAGCAGCATCCTTCTCCAGTCACAGGCAGCGCTTGACCCGCATGGTAGCTGACTACATGGGGTCCTTCAGCGGCCTTGACAGCATGGCCCCTGTTGATCCCATGGAGTATTGAGTCAAGCACCTGCTGATCTGGAGCGAGCTTGCGCAGTACGCCCTGGAAGTGCTCTCCTGCCCCCCTTCCAGCATACTGTCAGAGCGTTGCTTCAGTGCAGCCGGTGGAGTCGTCACTGAGAAGCGATCTCGTCTGTCTCACAAGTCTGTGGACAGACTGACGTTTCTCAAAATGAACCAGGCTTGGGTGGAAGGCGAATTCATGGCCCCTGTTGTCGGCGAGAGGGGTACATGAAGTGACGACTGGCACACACACATACACCTGCTGCTGCTGCTGCTGCTGCTGCTGTTATATTTCATCCTGCTGTCTGTGTGTTTCCACTGCCAGGGAACACATTACAAGGTGCTGCTGCCCAAGCGCCACCAGCTATTACGCTCAACAATAGCTGCATTATTTTGAATTAAAAAAAAAAAAATTGTAATTATTTTAGAGGTGTCCGGGTTGAAAACTGTGCTGTCCCAATTGTGTATTGGACACAATGTGGGCTTCACGACCGCTGTCTGGAACCTCATGCTGTTCATTTACGGCCCTGGGACCACCGCTATGACCCAGGGCCTACTATGTCTCGCTGCCTGCCCTCCTGCCTGCTGCCAAATGCCAGTCTGCCACACACACTTATCCTCCTCACGCTGCCTGCTGTTATATTTCCTCCTGCTGTCTGTGTCTCCTCTCCACTGCCAGGGAACACATTACAAGGTGCTGCTGCCCAAGCGCCACCAGCTATTACGCTCAACAATAGCTGCATTATTTTAAATTAAAAAAAAATTTTTTAAATTATTTTAGAGGTGTCCGGGTTGAAAACTGTGCTGTCCCAATTGTGTATTGGACACAATGTGGGCTTCATGACCGCTGTCTGGAACCTCATGCTGTTCATTTACGGCCCTGGGACCACCGCTAGGACCCAGGGCCTACTATGTCTCGCTGCCTGCCCTCCTGCCTGCTGCCAAATGCCAGTCTGCCACACACACTTATCCTGCTCACGCTGCCTGCTGTTATATTTCCTCCTGCTGTCTGTGTCTCCTCTCCACTGCCAGGGAACACATTACAAGGTGCTGCTGCCCAAGCACCACCAGCTATTACGCTCAACAATGGCTGCATTATTTTGAATTAAAAAAAAAAATTGTAATTATTTTAGAGGTGTCCGGGTTGAAAACTGTGCTGTCCCAATTGTGTATTGGACACAATGTGGGCTTCACGACTGCTGTCTGGAACCTCATGCTGTTCATTTACGGCCCTGGGACCACCGCTAGGACCCAGGGCCTACTATGTCTCGCTGCCTGCCCTCCTACCTGCTGCCAAATGCCAGTCTGCCACACACACTTATCCTCCTCACGCTGCCTGCTGTTATATTTCCTCCTGCTGTCTGTGTCTCCTCTCCACTGCCAGGAAACACATTACAAGGTGCTGCTGCCCAAGCGCCACCAGCTATTACGCTCAACAATAGCTGCATTATTTTGAATTAAAAAAAAAAAATTGTAATTATTTTAGAGGTGTCCGGGTTGAAAACACTGCTGTCCCAATTGTGTATTGGACACAATGTGGGCTTCACGACCGCTGTCTGGAACCTCATGCTGTTCATTTACGGCCCTGGGACCACCGCTAGGACCCAGGGCCTACTATGTCTCGCTGCCTGCCCTCCTGCCTGCTGCCAAATGCCAGTCTGCCACACACACTTATCCTCCTCACGCTGCCTGCTGTTATATTTCCTCCTGCTGTCTGTGTCTCCTCTCCACTGCCAGGGAACACATTACAAGGTGCTGCTGCCCAAGCGCCACCAGCTATTACGCTCAACAATAGCTGCATTATTTTAAATTAAAAAAAAAATGTAATTATTTTAGAAGTGTCCGGGTTGAAAACTGTGCTGTCCCAATTGTGTATTGGACACAATGTGGGCTTCACGACCGCTGTCTGGAACCTCATGATGTTCATTTATGGCCCTGGTACCACCGCCAGGTACCAGGGCCTATTATGTCAGTCACATCACACTGCCTGACACACATTACTCCTCCTCCTGTAGCTGCATTGAGCTTCTGCTGTCTGTGTGCTGCTACCACTGCCAGGGAGAACAGAAGAAGAACTATTTTCTACTGCCACCTGCCCACCCACTCTCCTACCGAGTACGACCGACTATTACCCCACACTACAAATAGCTGTAAGCCTGCAACTACTACTTCCTCCTCCTGCTGATGTCTGTGTTTTACCACCGCCAGGGTACACAGAAAAAGGCGCTGTGGCTTGCAATGTGCCACTACCTACCTATTATGCCATCAACACAAATATAACTATGGTGTTATTACAATAAAATATTTCCAAAAATGAAGTAAAAAAAAATATTACAAAAGAAAGGAAAACCAAGACACATAATATAATGATAGAGAAGAAGAGGAAGAAGAAGAAGATATAGAAGAAGATGAAGAAGATATAGAAGAAGAAGAAGAAGATATAGAAGAAGAAGATATAGAAGAAGAAGAAGAAATAGAAGAAGAAGATATAGAAGAAGATGAAGAAGAAGAAGATATAGAAGAAGATGAAGAAGATATAGAAGAAGAAGAAGATATAGAAGAAGAAGAAGATATAGAAGAAGAAGAAGAAGATATAGAAGAAGAAAATATAGAAACAGAAGATATAGAAGAAGAAGAAGAAGATATAGAAGAAGAAGAAGATACAGAAGAAGAAGTTATAGAAGAAGAAGATATAGAAGAAGAAGATATAGAAGAAGTTGAAGAAGATATAGAAGAAGAAGATATAGAAGAAGAAGAAGAAGACAACGTAAATGAAGACTTCCAACAAACATTTTGGACACACCTTCTCATGCAAACACTTTTCATGAAGTTAATTTACTTTTTTTGAGACCTTTTTTATAACTTCTAAATCACCACATAATCACTTGATGTTTTTCTTCATAAAAAAGGTGGTTTCATGCATCATTGACCTCCAATACAAGTTTTACAAGCTATTTAAGGCCAGCTCGAATATTTTACTCGAATACAGACTCGGATAGTGACGTCGGATATCCGAGGTCGAATCGGATATTCGATTACATCGGATATCCGACTTCGAGTGAATTCGGATAGTTTACTATCCGAATTCGACCAAACTCGAATAGGATAATGAGGTATCCGAGCAACCATGGCTTTGAGTCCAATGGGAGAAAAAGCGCTATAGAAATGTTATTGTATTGTATTGTATAATAATTTGACAGTACCCTAAGGCCTCATTTTCACTTATAGGACCACTATCGCGAAAAAAGTAGGCAGTTAAAAGTAGACAGAACCGATAGGTTTTGGGCCAGTCCATTCTCTTCATAGGGGACTAGGGTTTTCTTTGTTTTCAACAGCATTTCCTGAACAGCAGTTGGAAAGTCTAACTGACAAAATAGTGTGTAAGTGACGAGTAGGGAGGCTGTCTGGGATCTTACTATTTGGGTAGTTAAACTGCTGTTCAGAAAATGCTGTTGAAAACATAGAAAACCCTGAGAATCCCTGATGAGGAGATGCACTGGCCCAAAACCTTTCGGTTCTGTCAGTTTTTGGCGCTTTTTCACATCTGCGCAGATTTTCTGCGTTTTGACTCAACGACTAACGTTTGCGTTAACCAAGGTTAGTCCATAGACTTTCATTTTACCTTTCACACCCGACACTGCATTTTTGTGCGGTGCGGTACGACGCACCCAGGAGCTGTTTTTCGTCCAACGCACCCGAAAGCCGGCATTTTCCGTCGGGTTCAATGAATAGCTACCACCGCTGATTGCGTCGCACCGCAGATACCCGACGACATGCCGCAGGCTATCAACGCGTGCAGGAAACGGCTCCTGCATGCGTTGTCTGATGCGAAAGAGTCCTTAGCTGGTCCTTTAAACAGTTACTGTCAGTTATAACTGATCTTCAAAGTAATTCCCATGCTTTCCTAAGCACAGTTCACAATAAGCACGTTTTAACTGAAAGCTTTTCCACAATGCACTGCTATGGAAAAACCGTGTACCAATGCGTATTAACACATACCAACGCAATAAGTGTAAAAGGGCCCTAAGGCTAGTTATACACCAGGACGTTGCGTTTAGGGGACGTTATAGGGCACATAACGTGCCCCTAACGCAACACCTGGTGCTCTCTGGTGTGGACGTCGGAGTGAGCCGCGTTGTGCAGCTCACTCTGGCGTCTGTGATGCCATGATGCGTACTCTTGGACGCATGCGGCATCACGTGGTCCCGCCCGACCAATCGCCGCACAGAGCGGCCGTTCCAGGAAGTAAACACTGCACGTCACTGAGTGCAATGAATATTAATTAGCCATGTGCCCGGCCGCTCTCCCCTCCTCCCCAACATGACTGAGCATGTGCAAACAGTCTAACGCGGCTTAGCCGCGGAGAACGCACAGCATGCAGCACTTTGCTGCGTTACCATGTAACGCAACGTGGGCAGTGTGAACAGCCCACTTGTGTTACATTGCTGTGCGTTGGGGGAGCGTTACAGGCTGCACTAACGTGCGCCTGTAACGTCCCTGTGTGCAAGAAGCCTAAGGCTGGATTCACAGTTATAATGAGTGTGAACTGCATGGAGACTAGACATAGGTCATCTACCTTGCTGTTCTCCTGGTCCCCTCCGTGCTGCTTCTGTGGAATCTGCTACCCACCACTCAGTTGTTGCTAGGAGCATTCAGCGCAAGTGTAGTTACAGTCTAAAAAAACTGCACATGCACAGAACAGAACAGCTATGGGAGCGTGATCAGGTAGTGTGCACAGCCGGTGCTGTCTCGGATCACGCTGCCTGTATATTTGAGCTGCCGCATGTGCAGATTTCCTATTATTTTATGCTGCGGCTATATCCTCGCAGCCACACCTCCTACACTCCCCAAATTTTGAGAGTATTGGGGGAACCCTCCCCCCCTCAAACTACCTTTGTGCCAAAATCTGCCAGGTCCCGAGATAGATCAAACAAACCTATCTTGGAAACCAGGGGGCTTGGGGGCTGCAATTTGGCACAGAGGTAGTTTGCGGGGTCCCCTCCATACCCTCAAAATTTGGGGACTGTAGCTGAGGAGATATTTGATGTAATTTGTTAAAATTTCCCACTGCGCATGCGCATAACCTACTGCAGAAAGCAGCTTCCGGGCAGCACAATCGGACACAGCAGGGACCACGAGTGTACAGTAGTCTGCCAAATAAGACTCAGCTGAGACATGGACTTTACGTGGCTGTCAGAAGCACAATGGAGGGGATGGGGAGTATGGCGAGGGAGCAGGCGGACTACAGCGGGCTGGAGGAAGTAAATGTAAGTAAGAATCCTTTCCTACAGTTATAGTTAGCAGACTAATGCAGGTATTTTATATATGTTACGGCCAGAACCCGAAGTTTGGCCACTTTGCATTCTGGCCGGCGACTTCGGGTTCTGGCCGGTCAATGTGCGAAATGGCCGCGGCGGTGCGGCCAATGTTAGAAATGAAATTATTCCAGTAAGATTAATGTATGTTCCGGCTGTCTCGCTGCGGCTAAATGTTTCAAAAGTGAGTTCATTTAATGAAATGAAGCCGGCGGCAATGTAACAAATGAAGCCGCCGGCTTCAGCTTTCTCTCCTCCCCCTGCTTCTCTCTCTCTCTCGTATAAAACACCGGGCAGCCAGGGGACACGCGTGTCCCTGAGAGTCGTTCGTCGCGCCAGGGCAGCAGAGTGGGGAGGCTGCGGACATTGCTTCTGCCAGCACCCGCTCTGCAGGAACGAACAGCAGGATTCACGCATGTCCCCGCCGGTGCCCAGTATTGTATAGGAGAGAGAGAGGCAGAGGGAGGAGAGAAAGCTGAAGCCAGCGGCTTCATCTGCTACATTGCCGCCGGCTTCATTTCATTAAATGAACTCACTTTTAAAACATTTGGCCGCAGCAAGACGGCCGGAACATACATTAACCACTTGAGGACCCACCCTTTACCCCCCCTTAAGGACCAGCGCTAGTTTGATTGATCTGTGCTGGGTGGGCTCTGCAGCCCCCAGCACAGATCAGGGTGCAGGCAGGGAGATCAGATTGCCCCCCTTTTTTCCCCCCTATGGGGATGATGTGCTGGGGGGGTCTAATCTCTGCTGCCTGCGAGTGGCTGGCGGGGGGGGGGCACCTCAAAGCCCCCCTCCGCGGCGAAATGCTCCCCCTCCCTCTCCTACCTGGCCCCCTTTGGTAAGCCGGGCTGCACAGGACGCTATCCGTCCTGTGCAGCCAGTGACAGGCTGTCTCCTGTCACATGGCGGCGATCCCCGGCCGCTGATTGGCCGGGGATCGCCGATCTGCCTTACGGCGCTGCTGCGCAGCAGCGCCGTACAAATGTAAACAAAGCGGATTATTTCCGCTTGTGTTTACATCTAGCCTGCGAGCCGCCATCGGCGGCCCGCAGGCTATTCACGGAGCCCCCCGCCGTGATTTGACAGGAAGCAGCCGCTCGTACGAGCGGCTGCTTCCTGATTAATTAGGCTGCAGCTGGCGACGCAGTACTGCGTCGCTGGTCCTGCAGCTGCCACTTTGCCGACGCACGTTATGAGTGTGCGGTCGGCAAGTGGTTAATCTTACTGGAATCATTTCATTTCTAACATTGGCCGCACCGCCGCGGCCACTTCGCACATTGACCAGCCAGAACCCGAAGTGGCCGGCCAGAACGCAAAGTGGCCAAACTTCGGGTTCTGGCCGTAACATATACATCACGGGACACCAAAATGTGTTTACCTGTGGAAAGTTAATTAATATTTTAGGTGTACATTTGATATAAAAGGCATCAGGTCAATATGTTTAGATTTGTGTCTGGTCAAAACACTTGAATTTTGTCTGAATTTCTGTAGTAGAAAAAAGCCTTCTTTATGTTAACATCCTAAACACTTGTATGTAAGGGCTAGTGCACACTAAAAATCGCTAGCGTAATCTCAAACGCCTAGTGTTTTTTTGAAGCAATTTTTAAAAGCGATTCCAGGCACGTACCAACAATTCTCTATTTATGCTTACCAATGTTTGAAGCATTTTTATGTAGTGAATTTATACTTCTTCTACACTTTGACTTTGAAAGATCAGCTTTTGAAATAAAAACGCTAGGAAAATCTCTCTGTGAGGGCTTGTTCACATTGCGTTAGGGTTCAGCTTTTTTTTTACTAATTTTTTTTTCTATTCCCGGTGCTTGGGTGGGCGTTGCGTTTTTGTGAAAAGCGCTTTTTCAGAGCGTTTTTTTTAATCACTCCCTGCACTCTCTGATGCAAGTCAGGAAGTGAACTCTTTGACCCGATAAAGAATAAATACAATGTATTTATTTTTAAAAACGCCAACGCAATCGCGGCACAAAGCAATTTTGTAAGCGTTTTGCGTTTTTCCTATACCTTCCATTATAGCAAAAGTGTCCCAAAAATGGTCCAGGCACCGCTTTGCTGAACGCACGGCACACAAACCGCGCTGATATGAACCTTCTCATAGACATTCATTGCACAAGCGTTTTGGGGGCGATTTTAAAAATCGCCTGTGCTTGACAAAAGGCTGAAAACGCCTCTAGTGTGAATGAGCCCTAATGTGCACCAGCCCTTACAGCATTTTTTAGAGCTATTTTACACTTTTCCTATACTTAACATTGAGGTGTAATCGCCTCCAAAATGCTGCAGGACCCGGGGTTGAGTTAAAAATCACATCGCTCTGGTGTGATCCATCCTATACAAGTACATTAGCCAAACGCTTTTCACAGCACTAGCGTTTTTTAAAAGCGCTCAGAAGCACTCTTGGGGCCTGATTCACAAAGCGGTGCAAACACTTTGCACGCCTGTGAAAAGCCCTTTATCACGCCTAAACTTAGTTTAGGCGTGATCTGAAGGAATTTGCGCGAACTCCCGCGTGCAAAGTTTTGCGCTTCGCGCGAAGTGCCCATTAAGCCCTATGGGACTTTGCGCGCGCGCGTACGCAAAACTTTGCGCGTGGGTAAGAGCACAAAGCGGTGATAACTTTGCTAGTGCAAAGGTTATCACGCCTAAAGTCTTTTAGGCGTAATAACTGAGTTATCACCGCTTTGTGAATCAGGCCCTTGGTGTGCACCAGCTCTCAGAGCTGGTTAACACTGCAAGCACTTTTCTAAGCACTTGTGTTTTTAAAAGCTCTTGTTAATGTAATCCTATGTGTGTTATCACTGGAGAGAGGTGATTTTGTTAAAAACAAATATCCCATAGAATTTCATTAGCAAGAGTTTTTCAAATCACTAGTGCTTAAAGGACAACTGAAGCTAGAGGTATATGGAGGCTGCCATATTTATTTCCTTTAAATCAATACCAGTTGCCTGGCAGCCCTGCTGGTCTATTTCTCTGCAGTAGTATCTGAATAATACCAGAAACAAGCATGCAGCTAGTCTTGTCAGATCTGATTTTAAAGTCTGAAACACTTGATCTGCTGCATGCTTGTTCAGGGGCTATGGCTAATAGTATTAGAGGCAGAGGATCAGCAGGGCTGCCAGGCAACTGGTATTGATTAAAAAGAAATAAATATGTCAGCCTCCGTATACCTCTTACTTCAGTTCCCCTTTAAGCAATACCAGTTGCCTGGCTATCCTGCTGATCCTCTGCCTCTAATACTTTTAGCCATAGACCCTGAACAAGCATGCAGCAGATCAGGTTTTTCTGACATTATTGTCAGACCTGACAAGATTAGCTGCATGCTTGTTTCTGGTTTTATTCAGACACTACTGCTGCCAAATAGCTCAGCAGGGCTGCCAGGCAAAAGGTATTTTTTAAAAGGAAATAAATATGACAGCCTCCATATTCTTCTCACGTGTCCTTTAAAATGCTCTAGCAATATGAACCAGAGGAGAAAAGTTTCTCCTTTCACCAAGGTGTGGAATAGTCGTGGTCATGAAATGGATAAATACAAGAACATTTTTTGCTGAGTTATCGAGCAGTTATGCGGAAAGACGGTGTCATGGCACTACGTAGTATGATTACACATAGTTGTTACCTCAGAGGGAAAACTGCCTTACTGTGTGGGAGGAGTCTGGGGAGGCGAGGGGAATCACACCACCTGTAATATAATGTGAGCCATGCCTTCTGCAGTGATAATAAAACCTCCCACTAAATGAGTACACACAGTTTTGTTTGCTCTGTTTCCACTCTCAGTGGTGTGATATGACGTCTCTGCCTAATAGTCAGTGTCATTCACTTTATGGTGGCTACTATGACACATTTGTTTATCTTTCAATGGGGTTATTAGGTGAGCACTAATCTAATATTGAATGAAACTATGTATAAGGATAGGTTCACAGTGGGAGTTGCGTTGCATTCCCTGTGACAGCGCACATTGCGTCTCATACAGTGAAACATACAGTCATGAGAAGTATACATCACTGTTAACACAGTTTTGTGGTAATGCAGTGCACTGGTATACCGCATGCCCTTATACTGCAATGCACCTGCCACACTGTGAACCTCACATGGGGGTATCATTGCAGTGTGAAAGCTGTGTTACATAGGAGCTATTACGTAACATAACTCCGAACTGTTCCTCTGTTGGATGGACATTCCCTCTTTGGGAACTAAATCCCTCCATCTCTCTTTTTCCCTCATTTGTCCCTCTTTCAGGACTGATGTGTGATGAAACGCGGAAAAGCCGCTGCCTCTCAAGGTGAGGCGGCTGTTTCCACGTCCAGCATGGTGTCACAACGCGGAAAAAACGCTGCATGCCGCATAGGCAGAGCGGCGGAATCCGCATTGGTAACGGCGGAATCCGCATTGGTAACAGCGGAAGCCGCATTGGAGGCGGCTCCCGCACTCGGTTCACTGGATACATTGCAAAACAGTACTGGTGTGGCTGGGACTGATAGTCCACCTAGATTCAGAGTGACACGCGCGCGCGCACAGAGGCAGAGCTTAAATAACAGCCAGAAGGGAGTCAGCTGACCAGGCGGGTCAGCTGACATTTTTCACTACTCTTATTGGTCCAGCAATTAGGGAGGTCCTGGAGAGGTCCTTGTGTATATATACTGCTGGCTGTTCACTTGCTCTTTGTCTGGCGTTGCGAACACATACGTGGGAGCATTCAGACCCGTAGTCAGATCTGCAAGTGTGCCGGGACCAGCTGGAGCTGTAATCCTACACTTAGCTAGATTCTGTTGATAGCTTAAAGTACTAGTTTGATTGTGATTATCTGTTATGACCTTCTGCCTGCCTTACCATCCTCTTGTATTCTGATCTTGTACCTTGCTATTCTGATACTCTGTTGCCGAACCCCGGCTCGTCCTTAGACTCTGCTTCTGCCTCTTGATCTTGTACCTCGATATTTCTGATACCCTGTTGCCGAACTCTGCCTGTACCTAGACTCCGCCTCTGCCTTCTGAATTTGTACTTTATCTGTCCGTGTGTTACGATCTGGCTTGTCTGACCTCGAGAACCAACCTCACTATTGGAGGCGGTTCCCCGTCCTGTTAGTGACACTTTCTCCTGAGTGTCACTCTCAGACTTACCTTCCTACTCGCAGCCTGACTCCTCCCGCCTTGGAGAGTTCAGGTCTTCGGAAGGAAGCCGTGCAGTACTCCCCACTGCACTGAGGCTCAGTCCTCTTAGTGTCACTGTTACACCAAACACTACACTCTACTCTAGTACAGAGGTTAGCTGGTATATCGGATTATCGGTGATACTGCAGATCACTTATAATCTGGTATACATCTGTATTCCCAGTGATACTGCAGATCGCCGGTAATCAGATCCTCTCTGTGCTCCACCGTTCGTTACATGATGTACAAATCTATGTAAATATATGTATGTTTCTACAGAAAAATGTGTTTAATTGACATTAAACTTTATTCATATCCTTTAAATTGATATATATCTTATTTTAATATAAAGGAAAATGAACAAGGATAGAAAGGACCAGTGTGGTTTGAATTAATAAACAACATATTTTTCTTATGAAATCATCATGGTATGGGTGTGGTGGGGGTGTGATTAGGGGTGCGGCAGGGGTGTGGCTTAAGTGTTCCTCTTTCTTATCTCACAGGCTACCATCTTCCTGCAATTGCGTCCCAGGTTGTGTCACATGACCACCACACTTCTTCCTCCTACCTGGAAGGAGGAAGCGTGGTAGTCACTTGGGGTCACGTGGGGTGCAACAGGAAGACGGAAGCCTGGGTAAGAAACTCTCGTCCCCAGACCAACACCCCCAGTGGAGCGTCCCCAGACCCCACCCCCAGTGGAGCGTCCCCAGACCAACACCCCCAGTGGAGCGTCCCCAGACCCCACCCCCAGTGGAGCGCCCCCAGACCCCACCCTCAGTGGAGCGTAGGGGGCTCACGCCTGCACAGTTCTCAATCAATCGGTGCTGTTGAGAGAAACTTCCAAGAAGATATTAGATGGAGGGATCCCATCGAATGCAAAGAGGGCTGGGGGTGGGGAATGGGGGCTTTACGAGGCTAAAGCCTAGTACACACTTTGAATTTGGATTGGCCAATCACTAAACAATTTGACCACCTTGATGTATAACTAGGTGGAGGTGGTAAACTTGGCCAATCATAATTGAAGGTGTGTACCAGGCTTTGAGCCTGGAACACATATAAGTTTGATTGGCCAATTTTACCACTTTAATGTAGTTTGGGGATTTACCTATACAATCTGTTCTGTTGGCTCTCATCATACTACATGAGGTGGTAAAATTGGTTAGGAATTGGTCAATCAAAATTGGATGTGTATGCACCCTAAGCCTGGTAAACTATTTTAATTATGATTGAATCTATGACCAATTTTACACCTTCATATAGTATGAGGGTTTACCTATGCAATCTGCTTATACTATTCATTATCTGTTGACTCTTATACTACATGGAGGCGGTAAAATTGGTCAGTGATTGGTCAAATATAATTGAAAGTGTGTACTTAGCATAAGTGTGTGCTAGGCCTAAAGGTGCATACACACATGCAAATTTGATTGGCCCATCACTGACAAATTTACCACCTCCATGCAGTATGAGTGCCAACAGACTTTGAATATTATGACCAGATTATGTAGGTAAGTTCTTATAGTACATGGAAGTGGTAAAATTGACCAATCAAATTTTGGATGTGTGTATTAGGCTTAAGGATGATGTAATCTGGCCCACCATGAGCCCCAGTCAATGTTTTTTCCCCTGATTCAGAGACGCTTTTAACCTCCTTGGCGGTAATCCCGAGCTGAGCTCGGGGTATGCCGCCGGAGGTCGCCGCTCAGGCCCTGCTGGGCCGATTTGCAATCTGAAAAAAGCAGCACACGCAGCCGGCACTTTGCCAGCCGCGTGTGCTGCCCGATCGCCGCCGCTCCGCGGCGATCCACCGCGTGCAGCGGCGAAAGAGGGTCCCCCCAGCCGCCCGAGCCCAGCGCAGCCGGAACAAACAGTTCCGGCCGGCGCTAGGGGCTGGATCGGGCGGCTCTGACGTCAGGACGTCGACTGACGTCCATGACCTCACTCCGCTCGTCGCCATGGCGACGAGGAAAGCGAAACAAGATAGGCCGCTCATTGCGGCCTATCTTGTTACTTTCGATTGCCGGAGGCGATCGAAAGTACGCTTCCGGAGCGCCCTCTAGTGGGCTTTCATGCAGCCAACTTTCAGTTGGCTGCATGAAATATTTTTTTTTTAATTTAAAAAAAACCCTCCCGCAGCCTCCCTGGCAAAATAAATAAACCGCCAGGGAGGTTAAGTAAGATCTTGGAGCAGCAACAACACACTGCTTCTGTTGTATGCCAGGCAGGCAGATGTGGAGTTTGGACGTGTGGAGAGATGGCATTTCTTTGGCTGGAAGATATTGGGGTGCCACTCCCCTGGGTTCAAACAAAGATTAAAAAATCTTACAAGGTGGTTGGGAGATGTCTCAATGCAAGGGGCATGTGCCAATGACAGTATACAGGACTCCCCTTTCCATGTATGGTAGTCCTCTTTCCATTTCCATCCTGCACTTTTTTCTGCCTTAGCTGACCTGCATCCAAACCTACCCCCTGAACGAAGTGGATGTTCTGTGGCACCTGTCAAAGCTAAATACAAGAAAAGCCTCAGGCCCAGATGGAGTATCACCAACCTGCCTAAAAACGTGTGCACAGCTCGCTCCAACTCTCTTCTCCACCTCTCCCAAATCCCTTCAGGAAGACAAGGTCATCACTTGCTTCAGGAGGTCCACCATAATGCCTGTCCTCAAAAAACAGGGAGTCTCCAACCTCAACTACTTCAGGCCTGTGGCTCTTACGTCCGTAATCATGAAAACTATCCTCTCACAACCTAGGACCACAAACACAGGGGCCCCTCAAGACTGTGTCCTGTCACTGTTCCTATTCTCCCTATATACAAACAACTGCAGATCCACGGCAAACTCTGTCAAAGTAATCAAATTCGCTGACGATACCACCATAGTCGGCCTTCAAACCAAAGCTCTTCCGCATGGCCAAATGCCAGACATGCATATTACATGTGGAACAATGTATGGTGTGAAAAACTGCAGCAGGCTGTCCTATTTTTTTTTTTTCTCCTTAATGGATCTGCATGAAAAAAATGCAGCGAATGGAAACTGTTCCATAGAGCTACATTGCACACATTTCTCATCTGGATTTCCACAATGCGAATTCGCATGCAGTAGAAATGGGCCCTTAAGGTGCTTATTAATGGTACAATCCAGCAGCCAATCGATCATTTCTGATCGACGCAAATTTGATCAGATTAATGGAAAGGATCATTTTTTTCAAATCGATCCGATTGGATTGGTTAGCAGGAATTCAGCTGTAAATGGGTACAAGCATTTGTTTCCGATCACTGTGGTGTGTACCATTAATAGGCTCCTTAACGGGAAACTTCAGCCTAAACAAATATACTGTCATTAAGTTACTTTAGTTATGTTAATTAAAATAGATAGGTAATACAATCTCTTACCCACCCTGTTTTAAAAGAACAGGCAAATGTTTGTGATTTTATGGGGGCAGCCATCTTTTTGGTTAAAAGGAGGTGACGGAGCATGAGACACAGTTCCAACTGTCCTGTGTCCTGATCACCCCTCCCAGCTGCGCGCTAGACTTCAAATCTCAGAACAACAACATCAGAAATCCCATCATGCTTTGCACAGCATCTGGGGAAAAATGCCTGGGCAGTTTTCTTCTGTGCAGCTAGAAATAAGGCTTGGATAAGAAAAACAAAGTTCCGATGCTGTGAAACTGTTAGGCTGCTTTCACAGTGGGATGTTAAAGTCCCACATTCCAGCAGGCTGTAACGCAGCCCAACTCACAGTAATGAAAGATCAATGTGTTGTTCACAGTGCCCACGTTGCGTTACATTGTAACGCTACACGTTGAATGAAAGTGCAGCATGCTGTGCGTTATACTGGGCTTTAGCTGAGTTAGACTGCTTGTACATGCTCAGTGACTAGCCAATTAATATTCACTGCACTGTGGTGACGTAACCTAGACTCGTAGTGTTGTCCGGATCATGAATGAATCGTTCATTTGATCCGGATCTTTTTTGTGAGTCGAATCATCCGGATCATCACAATGAACGATTTGGTTCACAGTGGATGTCTGTCTGGAAGAAACAAGAACATACAGAATGTACAGTGCAGGGAAAGTAGTGTCCTGCTAGTCATTTCACCCCCAGTCTGCTTCCCTGGTAAAATGATTCAAATGATTCGGTTCAAAGATCTGGATCTTTTCAATGATCCGATTCTAATCATCCGAAACCTTGAAAAGATCCGGACTTCCCATCACTATCCTGGAGCAGCTGTTCTATCAGTATAGATAGAACAAAAACAGCGCACCAAGAGCTGCATAACGTGGCTCAATCTGACGTCCAACTTCAACACCACCATGCGTTGCGTTAGGGGCACGTTATGCGACCTTAACGTCCCCTAAAACGCAACGTCTTGGTGTGAAAGAGGCCTTAAAGAAGCACCAAGCCTTTTCAGTGCTGATGAGTAGATTTTTAGTCTAGAGGTTCACTTTAAGGCTTTTACCCACACTAATTCTACCCCTAGCTAAAACACTAACTGTCCCTTTTTAATTTATTTTGGACATGGAGAAAAAACAAAAGATGTGTGCTCTGTCCAGTTTCATCTGACTATATACTGGCTGCCTAATTGTCTATTGACTAATTAAAATGAAATAGAATATGCAAATAGTATCTGCTTGCCAGAATGTGTAGGGTCTAAAACTAACTCACCACCTTCCCTGTAGGAGTTGGCCTACGCAAAATCCATTGCATCTCAACATGGGCGCCGCGTGTAGGCCTTCTATGACCCCAGGAAATGGCGGGCAGCAGCGACAACCCAACAAACATCCACTGCCCAGGAATGCCGCAGGGGGGGGAGGAGGGAGAGATGCAAACAGCCCAGGCCTGGCCAGAGCCTAGGGGGGGACCACCTGCGCAGCCTGCCCCCCACAGGAAAGACTACTTACCAGTCGCATATTACCCTTGGTTGCAAGATAGTGCATGTCCTGGGAGCGACCACACCAAAATGTGAGGCGGGGGGGGGGAGGCGCAGACCGCAGCCCCCCCCCCCTCCCCCCCCCAAGTGCTGCCACCACTATGGGCACCATCCGTACCTCCCCCCACACCCCTGCCCCCAGAAAGGGAAAGGATTGCAACTGCACATGGAGAGAAAAAAACAAAGTAATATGTGCTCTGTCCAGGTTCTCCTGACTATATAGTGGCTGCCTAATTGTCTACTGACTAGTTAAAATGGCACTAGTTAAAATTGTCTACTGACTAGTTAAAAACTAGCATCTGCTTGCCAGAATGTGCAGGGTCTAAAACTAACTCACACAAAACATTAGTTTTAGGGTAGGAATACACTAGGCAGAATCGCATATATGTTTTCCACCATGTGCTATGGAAAATGCATATGCGATTCTGCCTAGTGTGTTCCCAGCTTTAGACCCTGCAAATTCTGGCAAGCAGATGCTATTTGCAAATGCTATGCCATTTTAGTTAGTCGATAGACAATTAGGCAGCCAGTATATAGTCAGATGAACCTGGATAGAGCACACATCTCTGTTTTTTCTCTATGTGTATTTAATTTATATTGGACTCTAATGCTGACACCCAGTGTGTAATTTGTCCAATTAGCATTGGGGTCTATGGCGGCGCCTAAATTACCAGGCACCATGCAGTGCCTAAATTACCTGCCTCCGCCTCTGTTGGCTGGGGCCTTTGCAGAAATCTGAGTATGATAGAATTTTTATTTAGTTCTTCAAGCTACTCCTACTGTATGTGACAATGACCATGGCACACAAATATACTGGGGGAATAAAATAATAGAAATGTGCTTCAATGAACACCTGAACTCATAAAACAAGATTTCACCATACCTGGGGCTTTTACCAGCTCCTCATAATCCAAGTGGCCCCTCAGTTCTTTTTTTCAATAGTGCTGTTGTGGCCCTTCTTTAAAAGCTCCGGCGCGACTGGGGCACAGCTTGGGCGCATGATCTGTCCCATCCATGTGCGTCCTGGATTACACTCCCGAGAAGCTGTCACTGCCATTTTTAAGCCTAGTAACTTAAAGCGAACCTGTAACTTGAGAAGAAAAGTTAGATACTTACCTTAGGCCTCTTTCAGATGGGCAGCTGAAGGCAGAAGAATTAATGCATGCATGCGTTTTGTTTATATAGGAGTGCACTCCAGTGGAACCATGTTTTCAGTCCCAGATGTCAGCTAGCCCCAGCAGTGTTTTTAAGGGGGGAGGGGGGGGGGTATATGTAGTTCATCTGTTGTCTGTCTAGTGGTCTTGTAACTAGGTGTTGCTAATTATAATTAAATTTATACTTTCATACCAGCTCTGAGCTCCCTATTCCTTGCCTTTTTTGATATTCAAGGATTGCCTTGAAAAAACATTTTTTCAAGTGAAAACGCTCTTCCCAATTACAATTAGATCAATTAAATAAAAAAATTAATTTAATTCATGGCTGTAATTAGAAATTGCTGCCCCCGCAAGACTTTGAATGGGCCCCCTCCCCCTTACAATCTACCCTGGTGATCTAGTGGTCCCTCCATCCCCCTCATAGTATTTCCTGGTGGTCTAATGATCCCCCATATAGCTTTCCTTGATGGTCTAGTAGTACCCCCCTCCTACTTAGTGTTACTGTAAGCCCTGATGATCTATTTGTCCTCCTATCCCACTCACAGGTAATCCCTTTTGGCCTAGTGGTCCCTGCATCCCTCTCACAGTATTCACTAGTGATCTAGTGTCTGCCCCCCCCCCCCCCCAAGGTTCCCCCAAGTTGTTAGTGACAAATAGATTGTATTGGCAGGCTGGAATTGATCGGCTGATTGTAGTAGCAGGCTGGTAGCATTCTAGGCACAGGCCAGTACCAATCAGTACACACTACAGGCAAATTAGTAGCGACTGGTAGGTAACTGGCAGACTAGTGGTGATTGATAAATTCTAGTTTCTAGTGGCAGAGTTTTAGTAATATTCTGATTCCAGTCATGGACTGGTGGACTCTAGTGGTAGGGTGGTAGTGATATTCAGATACTTGTGGTGGGTAGGTAGTGGTTGGTAGGTTATATTGCCAGGTTGTAATTAATATTCAGATTCTAGTGGCAGGCTGAAAGTGATGGTTAGATTCTACTGGTAGGCAGTTAGTGACCAGTAGATTCGCGTTGCAGTAGCACTGATAGATACTGGGCTGCTAAGTAATAAGTAGTGAGTTCCAAGTAGGGGGTAACAAAAAAGTAGTAGGAGCCAAGCAACAGTGGTGCTAAGTTGTAGTTGGTGCTATAACAGCAGTGGGTGCCAAGTTACAGTGGGTTCTATGCAGCAGTGGGTGCTAAATTAGAGTGTGCGCCAAGTTCCAGTGGGTGCCAAGCAACTATGGGTGCTAAATAGCAATGGGTGCCACATGGTGCAGTGGGTGCTAAGCATCACTGAAAGCCAAATTGCAGTGTGCCCCAAGTTCTAGTGTGTGCTAAACAGCACAAAGTGTCAAGTTGCAGTGGGTGCCATATTGAAGTGGATGCCAGAATGCAGTTGGCGCTAATTTCTACTGCCATCACCCCCTCCCTTTTCCTACTAACAGGGCATACTTCCCTCTTTCCCTCCCCTATGGCATACACCTCCTGTTATGATTCAATGATTCACTTGTTTCCCTACCTCAACACTGTGAGCGCCCCCCCCCCCCCCCCCCCCATTACACACACACACAATCGTGGGGGCAATAGTTACTCCCCTGGATGCTGTAATATAGGATGTGTGCGTTTTCTACTTAATAAACTTTTATTATCTGTCAACATGATATCCTTCTACTATTCTTTATATTCCTATCGACAGCTCACACTATGTCGGTTGTAATACAATGCAGCAGATTCCATTGTTATAACGCAGATAATACATCGGATTGCTATAATCTCATATTTTGATGCACATAATGTCAGTCAATGAAGGTGCACATTCAGGGACATAACATCAGTGCACCCGGCCCCCCAGCAAACTAATAGCTGACAAAAAAAATTCTAGACTTTTATAAATCTGCCCCAGTGACGGAGAGGAGATTGGAGGCAGAGTTAGCGCCATGGCCAGGTCAGTAGTATTTTTAAGTCATTTCCATTTTCTATTCAGGTTTCCTTCAGGCCCCTTTTAGATTTGCCTTGCAAGTGTGCATTGTGTTCCCCCTTTTACCACAAGGTAACACAACGTCAAGGCAATGCAATGCAACTTACTGCGTCACGCCAGAAGTTCCCTATCGGTCACCGAGCTGCCGCAAAGTAAACAGCATGTTACTGTCGGACTTCCACAGCGAGGCAGCAGCGGCAGAAGTAATAAAAGTCAATTTGCGAGGCAGAAAATTGTGGGGCATGCGCGGAACAACATGAATGTGACAGGGAAACCCAGGAATCCCAGTGACATACCTCCTGTCCAGCTGGAAGTACGTCACTGGGTGTCGGGCGGCAACGGTTGTGTGGAAGGGGAGGGGGGGGGGGCGGCGCTATGCACATGACCCTTTTTGCGCATTCTGCCGCAGGGTTATATGGTTCGGTGAGATGTGATGGGGCAGAACATCACACTCCAACGCAATGGTCAATGTAAAACCAGCCTTAAAGGGATACTGTAGGGGGGTCGGAGGAAAATTAGCTGAACTTACCCGGGGCTTCTAATGGTCCCCCACAGACATCCTGTGTTGGCGCAGCCACTCACCGATGCTCCGGCCCCGCCTCCAGTTCACTTCTGGAATTTCTGACTTTAAAGTCAGAAAACCACTGCGCCTGCACGCCCGTGTCCTCCCTCCCGCTGATGTCACCAGGAGTGTACTGCGCAGACACAGACCATACTGGGCCTGCGCTGTGCGCTCTTGATGACATCAGCGGGATCGAGGACACGGCAACGCAGGCGCAGTGGTTTTCAGACTTTAAAGTCTGAAATTCCAGAAGTGAACCGGAGGCGGGGCCGGAGCATCGGTGAGTGGCTGCGCCAACACAGGATGTCTGCGGGGGACCGTTAGATGCTCCGGGTAAGTTCAACTCATTTTCCCCTGACCCCCCTACAGTATCCCTTTAAGGACAAGTATAATAAACAAAATTATTTACAGAATTGATTGTACAGATCAGTGCCACAGTGTGTAACAAAAAAGAGAGAACTCTTCTGAATTAAAAAGTTTGCATTTTCACATATTTTATTTAACTAGAGACAACTTTGACATGTATCCATAAGAAATCAGACTAACATTTTAAAAAAAAATCCTTCCCAGAAAAAGCTTTATATAATGCTGATTTATGCAATTCTATAAACACTACCTGGGAACACATATTCAAGTAATTATTATTAAGGTACAGGTATATTTGTAAACTGACGTGAGGACAGCACCCATATCTTTATTTTGGCAAACACACATAGCTAGCCATTGTAGTTTTAAAGAGACACTGAAGGAAAAAAAAATGTATGATATAATGATTTGTATGTGTAGTACAGCTAAGAAATAAAGTATTAGGAGCAGAGACATACGTCTAATGTTGTTTCCAGTACAGGAAGAGTTAAGAAACTCCAGTTGTTATCTATGCAAATTGCCATTGCGCTCCACCACTTTCAAAGTTGCAGAGAGCTCCTCTGAAGGCTGTTATCTTAACTGTTTTTTTTTTTTTTTTTTTGCAGAGAACAGTTCAGGACAGGTCAAAAGTTCACTGCCTGTTCTGTAAAAAACATTTAGAATGCTGAGTAGTGTGTAAACTGCAAATATTAGAGAAAGATGTAATGTTATAAAAAAAAAAAAAAAGCTGTATAACTTAAAATAAAAATATGACTTTTTTGCTACTAATGTTCTAGTAATTATCCGTACTACACCACCAATGTATTATATCATAATTGATTTTTTGCTTCAGTGTCTCTTTAAAGGGGAACTAAAGTAGCCCAAGAAACAGAGTTTTATCTGCAGAGACAGACATTTTAGCAGTGTAATTACTATCGCTAAAGCTAGCCTTACTATATTGCTTGCTGCCTTTGGGAGGTAGGCCTTAAGGCAGGGGTGGGAGTCTGCAAGACAGCAAGAGTTGAAGTGTATGGAAGGGTGGTTCAATGTCTTCTGCCTGAGATACAGCTAGTATAGAATTAGAGAGTCCTTTATGTGTGCCTATTGTCCTGAGTGGCCATATCGTGGTGCAAATTTACCATCATGACATGTAAATGGAGCAGCTGATTGTGGAAAGATATATGTATGTTACTTTCCATATATATCTTTCATGACTTTAGTTCAGCTTTAAAGACTTGAATCTGTTATCCCTGTACAATACCGCCTTGTGTTAAAGCCATAGAAGCACTCTGCATTGCATAGATGTAAACTAGATTTGTTATACTGAAATACATGCATATGAAGTTGAATAGGAGTGTGTTAGGTCCTCAGATAAACTATTATTACAGTTGCTGCAAAACTATCAACCTCAATTCTGAGGAAGAACATGTCTATCCTCCTACATGTTACAAAACTTACTTCTTAAAGCATATTGCAAGTTATCATTTCCAATACACATCCAAAACCAGTAATGCATCTCTCCAGGAGAGCAGGCTGTATGGCATCAATCATTTCTGTATGCCCTGACCCCCTAGGTAAGATCACTTTAAACAGGTCACAGGCTGCATCACACTGCTGTATCCTTTGCAGCTTTGAGTGGAGTTTTGCTGCCATGTAGTGGCTATTCTTTATATTGACCCAGCTTGTTGTTTTGCTCTTCTGACTTCTCCAATTCTGACCTCAGTTGAACTCCACCTGCCCTGACTGCTCGGCTTGTCTACGTTTACAATTGTCTGCTGCCTGTCCCAGACTGAGCTTGTTACTTATGTTAGCATCCTCCTCCAAGACATCAGCCTATACCTGTTCCACCTTTTGCACTTCATTCTCTCCTTCACTGGTGGAGCAATCCTGGGTGCTGTGACCTGGGGGCTATTAGGCAGCAAAGTGTCCATTGCCCATTAGGGGTGGCAGCCCATCATCCCTTGCGACTTGCGAGGTGCTCTGGTGAAGAACCGTAGCTACTTAGACTGTGTGCCCTGGGAGAGCCCATGCCTACCACCAGTGTGGGAGTCAACATAGTGGGGAATCCTAACACTTGCACTATTATTTGAAAACAGATGCATACTCTGATCTGGAACCTATACCTAACTGATCTGGAACCTTATGGATGGCTGGAGCCCCCCTTCAATCACCAGAACTGTAGGTAGTATCTTTGTGTGCTCAGTCCATAACGGTGTAACATTAATTCCTGCATCATTTACTATAGAGCAATCCTGAAGCAAATTTAAATAAAAAAAGATAGATACTTTCCTCAGTAGTGGAAAGCCTCTGGATAGTCTAGAGGCTTCTTGGAAATTCTTATACCCCACTGTTCCATCGCTGGGTCTCTCTATACATATGTGACCCAGCAGGTGGAATGGGTTCCTTCAGTGTACCGAGCATGCACAGGTAAGGTTCATGCATGCCTAGCAGAATGAAAACACATCAAAGGAAAAATCATAAAACTCTATTCTAACCTGGCTAGATAATCATAGCTATAGCATAGTTGCACAGTAGGTGATTAGTGAAATTATAGAATTCCACAGACTGTTACTGGGTCACATTGCCTCTTTCCCTCAGGACAATATGAGAGGAATAGCAATTTAAACCTGACAGTTCTAATTCTTTCCTATTCTGGAAAAAAAAAACAAATAGTTTGCACACCTGTTGTAAAACTGTACACAACTATCAGACAGGTTAGGCAAGATACCAATTTTTGCCCACTGCTGATGATCACCTGGCTTTCTTAGTAAGATTTGGTGGGGCTTGCATCCACCAGCCCCCTAGATTCTGTTCAGGCCCTAGGCAACTGCCTAGAATTGCATTGTGGATGATCCGGCTCTGGTTTTATCACTTTTCCACTTTATTTTTCTTCTCCACAGTAGTGCATTATGAAAAATCTTTCAGAGTATAGTGTGAACGGAGCCATTGGGAAACATGGGCATTACTTTGAAAATCAGTTTTTCCTTTCAGTTATAACTGAGAGCAACTGATTAATTGTAAATTGGGCCTTAATGTAAACAATTTTCTATATGAACCCACCTCTACAGCAATTGCCTGAATATTAATGTAAAGGTTTACCCTTAGGTAGGATTCTAACAGCGTGGATTCTCATTGGTGCCAAGAGTGAATTCTTCCTGGTGCTAAGTAGGATTCCTGTTTGTCTTTTGCAATCCAATGAGAGCCCTATGTTTCTGCCAGGATTTAGATAGATGTATACCAGTGCCTGCCCCCCGTGCCTAGCAGTGGTGCAAGATCCAAATGGCGATGGAAGACACAGACAGACAGGCAGACACAACATTAAATTGCGCTTTTCTCCTGACAGGCAGAGCTGCAGCCACTTAGGGCGCACTCCACAGATAAACCAGGATCATTAGGGAGCTGTCCCACATCAAAGGCAGCAGTCTTTCCAGTACGCTATCCAACTGACAGGTGAGAAGATCTAGAACGGAGGGGGGACACTGTCCTTTCTCATAGGCTTGCGTAGATAACACAAGCATCTGCAGTGTCTGCGATCTCCAGAAAAATTGTGCTGGTTGGGAATGTGCAGTGCAGTGTAGTCCACTCCTGTTTATTCCTGCTCCTTTTTAAGTGGCAGATGCAAACAGATCCTAACATAGGATCTGTTTACACATCTGCTTGTGTTTGGGGGCCCTGGGGCAATTGACCCCTTTGCCTTAAAGGCAGCGACGGCCCTTCTCCCACTGCACTATGAAAAAGAGCACTCCTAACAAGTTATACAGGCAGTGTTGTATGTTTCTCAATTTGTCCTTTTGGATGGGTTTTAAGTATACTACTGTACTTTACAGTGCTTTTCAGAGAGGGCTTTTGGGTTCCTTTAGCCCTCTTACAAAAAAAGTATTGGTGCTTTTGGTTCTCTATAACTTAAAGAGGAGCTTTAACCTAGAATTGAATTTCATCCCAATCAGTAGATGATACCCACTTTCCCACAATAAATCATTTACCTTTTCTCCAATAGATCATCAGGGACATTTGTATGGCTAATATTGTGATGAAACCCCTCCCACATTGTGATGTCAGGACAATAGCCATGACAGCTTCCTGTCTGCAAACCTTGCTGAATTGCGGGAAATAATGACTGTGTCCAACTGCCAAGCAAACAGTATCTCCCTGTGCGCAAAGAACTCTCAGTAAGCGAACATTCCAGAGATGGCCTCGCAGGACTAAAGTTGTCGGCACCTGTGATACATTTCAGAATGTAAATTAGAGTGAGGAAAGATTTTACAATGGGCAAATACTGAATAAATAATCTATAAAATAATGTTGTAAAAAATTAAGCAACTTTATTACTTTATTTTCTCTACAGTTCCTTTTTAACTGACTGGGTACCCCTCTTAAATTGCTATATAACTATAAAATTAGGATCCAAGAAGTCCCTAGTGGAGACGCACTCTTTAGGTACTTCCAGTTAGCAAACATGTAGACAAGCCTCCTGGCATTATCATACCCCAGATTCTGCACAAATGCAGGACACATGCACAGGGATGTATGCACTAAACTGCGATAAGCAAAATTATGTCTGTATATCTGTACTTTGTGCACGTTATTCTGCTTAACGCCGTTTAGTGCATAACCCCCATTGTCACATGAAATTGGGAGTCATGCAACATGTCAAGTAGTAAGAACTGTCTGCTTTTTGAAGGACCACTAGGTCTTATTGAAAAGCTGTTTTAGAGAATCAGTAAAGCTGGCAAGTTTGTAAGGATGCACATGATGCAAGCTTACATATAGTTTACTTAGCTAGAATCAGATGTTCTTTATAGGCTGTCCACTGGCACAGATCTTATAATTTTTATCACATGACCAGAAGCAACAGAATGGAGTGATTGGGATGGGCTGCTGCTGGATTGCACCATCCGGCTATTCGGACCGCAAGGGGAAAGGCACGGACTGATTCTCTGAGAAGATTTCTGTCTATAACAATGACAGTCTGTGGTGCAGGAAGCAGCCAGTTTCTGGACTCCCAACCACATACTTTAAAATTGATTTGACACCTGCTTCTACACAGAAGAAGCTCTGCAAATGACCACCTAAAACCTAAATAGATGTAGGAAAACATTTGTTCCTGGAGTGGTGCTTTAAATAATACAACTCATCCAAGGAAAACATAACAAGGCAGCTTCATCTGGACACAATATCTGTGTTCTGTAAGACGTTTCATCTCTGAGCAACTTTTTCAGTTCTAATAAAAGTGATGGAAAAACCTAAACACTTCAAGTGTACCCGAGCCAAAGCTCAGGTATAAAAACAAATACTTGAGAGGGAAGCCTCTGGATCCTATTGAGGCTTCCCTCTGCGTCCTCCGGTCTTCTGTTGCCGTGTTCAAACCATCCGAAGATTACCTGCTGCGCATGTACAGCAGCCGGAGCCACTTAGTGCTACTGCGCAGACATGGCCATGCTCGTACGGCTGCATCATGGCCACGCTCGTGTCAGCATAGGAGGGGCCCCAATCAGCTGGAGGTTCCCGGTGAGCAGTGGAGGACACAGAGGGATCTCTTAGGATCCAATGGCTTAGATAAGTTTTATATTTGAAGCCGAGCTTCAGCTTGACACAGAAGAGAAGCGCAGCCTCGATTTGAAGGACAATACAAAGCCTCAGCGAAGGAACTTGTAAAATTAATATATTTGAGAACACAAAAAGAAAATGCCCAGCTGAAACTACCTTTGTTTTTGAAATATTGTACTATGGCCTGGATAGATGCAAGCCTTCACAAAGAATAAATTAGCACTAGGTATACAACCAGCTGGGTATCAGTCTTGCAGCAGTATTACAGGGCTGCACACATTTCTGAGAAGAAATAAATATAAATAAGTGCTAATTTAAGGTTGAATGCTCTTTGTTTCTTTTGACTTCAACAGGCGTAGTATTCGTTCATTTTTGGTAAGGTCTGCTGGTAATTCATTGGCCTAAAAAGAAAAAAAAAATGGAATGTTATTTCTAAATACAATCTTCCTAAGCTGCTCCCTAAATACTTATCTGAATGTCTATATTATCAGAGTACGCTCATTAAAGAGGCACTTAAGTCACCTAACTAAAAAAAAGTGTTTTACTCACCTGAGGCTTCCCTCAGCCCCTTGTAGCTGATCGGTGCCCTCGCCGTGTCTCTCCGATCCTCACGTCCCAGCCGGCGGCTACTTCCGGTTTCGCTGTCAGGACCCGACAGGCTGGGAATGCGAGTGATTCTTCGCATTCCCAGCCACAATATCGCCCCCAGGGGCGTAGGAATAGGCCCTGCAGCCCCTGCGCCCGCGGGGGGGCCCAGCCCCCCCCCTGGGGCCCGCTCGGGGCCGTTTTGTGGGTGCTGGAGGGGTGGCAGCATGAGGGGAAAGCCTTGCCCACAGTCGGCGGGGAGAGGGGTAGTTCCCCCCTCTCCCTCACCTCGGGGCTCTCCCCTCTGCGCTCCCCTCCAGCTCGTAAGTGTCTGTGGGGCTGTGGTGGGCAGCGAGCGGCGGGCAGATACATACCTGCTTCCGTGCGTTCCATCGGAGACTTCTCCCTCTAGCGGCTGACGTCACTTCCGGAAGTGACGTCAGCCGCTAGAGGGAGAAGTCTCCGATGGAACGCACGGAAGCAGGTATGTATCTGCCCGCCGCTCGCTGCCCACCACAGCCCCACAGACACTTACGAGCTGGAGGGGAGCGCAGAGGGGAGAGCCCCGAGGTGAGGGAGAGGGGGGAACTACCCCTCTCCCCGCCGACTGTGGGCAAGGCTTTCCCCTCATGCTGCCACCCCTCCAGCACCCACAAAACGGCCGCGAGCAGGCCCGGGGGGGGGGGGGCCGCTCAGAAAATCTGCAGGGGGGCCCGGTGGGGCCTAGTTACGCCCCTGATCGCCCCCTATACTGCTATTGTGGCAAGGAAGGCAACAAGCACAAATACTTCCAACAAATGAAGGCTTGCTTTGTAGTTTTACCGTAGCCCACTAATTTTGTCACCAATATATCACATGACTAGAAAAGTGGACTTTTGGCAAGTAGCTTTAAAGAGTAACTTTCAGGCTGCAAAAGCTAATTTAAACCTCTATTCTCCTGTGTTAAACAGTTTTGAAGGTAGCCAAAAAGGCAATACTGAAGTTAAAAATATCTCTTATTTTGATGTTTGCTGAACAGTAAGGCTCGTTATTCCCAAGCTCCTAAGGAGGCCGGCAGGACGCATAACAGATACTGCAAAGCATTCTGGGGCTGCTTCTCCCCACTGCACTATCTTGGGTCCTCCCCTTAATTTCCCTATCCCGCCCTAAGGTTGCTTTCACAGTGGGAAGTTACAGGCTCATGTTACAGCAGCTTGTAACAGCAGCCTAAAACTCAGAGCACTGAAAAATCACAGGGCACATGTTCAGTTAGAGTATACTGCATGAGTCCGCTATTGTTCCTAGCCACATGGCTAATTAATATTCACTGCACAGTAGTGTTGTTTGGATCATGAACCATTAGAATCTTTGATCCTGATCTTTTTTGTGAGTCGAATCATCAGGAAGCAGGGAGGATATTACATCACAATTGGCTTCATAGGAGACAGACAAACATGGAACCTGCCATGAGCTGTCAGGAGCATCATTCTCTGCAAATACTATATAAAAATTCTGTGAAATCCAAACGTGGACAGTGAAATGCATATGTAATGTAAGTACAGCCAATATTTAGCTACTGATATATGTGTTTTTTTTCTCTGAGACCCTATACCTAACAGCTCCTCTTTAAGAAACAGACACAATTAGGGAGTAGAGAGTAGAGGGACTTTCTTCCTCTTGGAGTTCATTTGAAGCCAGCAAATGACAGTAATTATAACTAAAATACAGTATTACTTCTGGGTGAACGGATCCTTTACAAATGTTAAGATGTGCTAACTAACCTTATTTCTAATAGTGGGAATGGCGCCTGCTTCCAGGAGAAGAGCCACTGATCTGATGCTCCCACCAAGCACTGCAGCATGGAGCGCTGTAGATCCATTCTGGGTTGAAGGAATAGTGAAAGGAATGTTAAGTGTTAGTATTAGTTCAAGGTGAATAAAGTTAGTTTTAGGTCTCATTCACATTGGGTGTGTTGAGAAACGTTTAAAAGCGCGTGCACACTTTACTGCGCGTTTCAGTGCGTTGCTGTGCACTTTTTTTAAGCAAGTTTTGCTTATTGTAGCAGTTGTCAATAAAGCTTTGTTTTGATATGAAAATGTATTTATTTTTTTCAATTAGGGGTAAAAAACGCATGCGCTTTTATGCACTTGTATGCACTAAAAAAGCACACCCATTCACTTGCATTGATGTGCGCTTTACAGCTAAATGCACAGAAATGCATGCGACACTCCGTTTTTGTAACGCAGCTCAGTGCAGTGCATAGATTTGAATGAGGTACATTTAATTACATAGGAAAATCAATACCTTCCAGAACGCACAGGGCAATGTGCTGTGAAAAGTTCACTGAAATGTCCCTAATGTGAACGAGGCCTTAGGCTTAGGACCCGTTTCCACTGTGCACAGCATATGTGTCTTGCGGGATGCGATGCCAGCATAGTTGTGATGTGAGAGGCATCCAAATCCCTCCAGCTGTGCCATGCATAGCTATAGGAATTAGAATACACAATGTATTTAAATGCTGCATGCCATCTGATTTTTTTTCCCCACATGCAAATTGGATGGCAGTCTACTTATGTCAATAGATGAAATCAGCCCCTGATGAGTGCGCATGCACGAAACGCGTAGGGCGGAGCTACAGGCGTACGAGGCTGGCGAGAAAGAGCTCTGTTTGATACATGCTTGATTTTATTGGTTACATGTGAGTGCACTACTTTTATCTTCTTAATAAATGTTAATGGTTTTACGCTATGTCAAGTCCTTCAGTTATTAGGCTGATATGAGGAATCTGCTATAGAGGAGTGGTATCGTTTGGGGGAGCTGCTTGGAATATTCCGGTTGAGACACTGAGCGCTGTTGCTGTCTTATAATCTGGACAGCGGAGAGTGAGGTGAGAGGCCACACATGACACGGTGGATATCTGCATGCCCTGGGAGATTAGATATGGTGCTGGTTTGCTGTCTGTGATTTGACAGCCATTACACATGGTGAGGACCTGTATAACCCTATGAGCCGTGGTGTACGTGTATGGGATATTGGTCACAACACTGGGTGGTGTGAAAAGGAAATTGTTTGAAGCAGTATCACACTATGTTTTGTTTTGTTCTCTATTTCTTTTGAGCAATTCATCACAAGAAAATCTGGGATACATGGGAGCGCAGCATTTTTGAAAAAGGAATACTTATGTCAATAGGCTGCGTTTTTCCGCCGTACAAATTTGCATGCAGGGAAACGCTGAAGATTTGCAGTAGTGGAAACAGGTCTTAAAGAGGAACTTCAGCCTAAACAAACATACTGTCATTAAGTTACATTAGTTAATTAAAATAGATAGGTAATATAATCTCTTGCCCACCCTGTTTTAAAAGAACAGGCAAATGTTTGATTTCATGAGGGCAAGCCGGCCTTTGATATGAGCGACCGGAGCGGTCGCTCAGGGCGCCAGCTTCCAAGGGGGCGCCTATAGCTGGTTGCCTATACAGAGGGCATCTACACCTGATTTCCTATACTGAGGGCACCTATAGCTGGCTACCTTTACTTAGGGCTCCAACACCTGACTTTTTTTATCTGATTGCCATCTGGAGTCAGGAAGGAATTTTTCCCATTTGGGGCTAATTGGACCATGCCTGGTGGGGTTTTTTTCGCCTTCCTCTGGATCAACAGGGGTATGTGGGGGACGGGCTGGAGTTGTACTTTGTACTGGTTGAACTCGATGGACGTATGTCTTTTTTCAACCAAAATAACTATGTAACTATGTAACTATGTAACCTATACTGGAGGCACCTACGCCTGGCTACTTATACTGGAGGCACCTACGCCTGGCTACCTATTGGGGGGATGGAGACCTTCAACTGACTTCCTAAACTGGGGGCACCTATGCTTGGCAACCTATTGTAACGATCGGTGGGCGCAGAGAGTATCTGATTACCGGTGATCTGCAGTATCACCGAAAATACAGATATATACCAGATTATAAGTGAACTGCAGTCTCACCGATAATCCGATATACAAACTAACCTCTGATCACCCGAGTAGAGTGTAGTGTTTGGTGTAACTGTAACACTAAGAGGACAAGGCCTCAATGCAGTAAGGAGTACTGCACAGATTCCTTCCGCAGACTTGAGCTCTCCAAGACGGGAGGAGTCAGACTGACAGTAGGAAGGGATATCTGAAAGTGACCCTCAGGAGGAAGGATCGCTAACAGAGCGAGGAACTGCCTCTAACGGTAAGGTCGGTTCTCGAGGTCGGACAAGCCAGGTCGTACACACACGGACAGATAAAGTACAGGATCAGGAGGCAAAGGCAGAGTCAAAGTACAGGCAGGGTTCAGCAACGGGGTATCAGAAATATCGGGGTACAAAATCAGGAGGCAGAAGCAGAGTCAAGGAACGAGCCGGGGTTCGGCAACAGAGTATCAGAAATATCGAGGTACAAGATCAGAGTTCAGGAGGATAGTCAAGGCAGGCAGGAAGTCATAACAGATAATCACAATCAAACTAGTACTTTAGCTATCAACAGAATCTATCTTAGTGTAGGATTACAGCTCCAGCTGGTCCCGGCACACTAACGGATCTGACTACGGATCTGGGTGCTCCCACATATGTGATCGCACGCCAGACAAAGAGCAAGTGAACAACCAGCAGTATATATACTCTAGGACCTTTCCAGGACCTCCCTAATTGCTGGTCCAATGAGAGCAGTGGAATTTGTCAGCTGACCCAGCTGGTCAGCCGACACCCTTCTAACTGCTATTTAAAGAGACTCTGTAACATTAAAAAGATCCCCTGGGGGGTACTCACCTCGGGTGGGGGAAGCCTCCGGATCCTAATGAGGCTTCCCACGCCGTCCTCTGTCCCACGGGGGTCTCTCCGCAGCCCTCCGAACAGCCGGCGACTGTGCCGACTGTTAGTTTAATATTTACCTTTGCTGGCTCCAGCGGGGGGCGCTGTGGAGGCTTTCCGTTCCGAACTACACGGAAATACCCGATCTCAGTCGGGTCCGCTCTACTGCGCAGGCGCCGGAAACTTGCGCCTGCGCAGTAGAGCAGACCCGACGGCGATCGGGTATTTCCGTGTAGTTCGGAGCCGACAGCCGTCAGAGCGCCTGCGCTGGAGCCAGGAAGGTAAATAATGACGTCACCGCTGCCCGGACTCCACGGAGGGCTGCAGCGAGACCCCTGACGGATGGAGGACGGCGTGGGAAGCCTCATTAGGATCCGGAGGCTTCCCCCACCCGAGGTGAGTACCCCCCAGGGGATCTTTTTATGTTACAGATCCTCTTTAAACTCTGCCTCTGTGCTCGCGCGCGTGTAAGTCTGAATCTTGGTGGACTATCAGTCCCAGCCACACCAGTACTGTTTTGCAATGTATCTAATGCGGGGGTCGCCTCTGATGTGGATTCCGCCGTTACCAATGCGGATTCCGCCGCACTGCCCATGCGGCATGCAGCGTTTTTTCTGCGTTGTGACGCCATGCTGGACGCGGAAACAGCCGCCTCACCTCGAGAGACGGCGGCTTTTCCGCGTTTCCTTACACCTATATTGAGGGCACTTACACATGAGATCCTATACTGGGGGCACCTATACCTGGCTACCTACCTATACTGAGTCTGAGGGCGTTTTGGGGGGGGGGCGCACTGCGGCTGTAACGTGTGGTGCAAATTGTCAGTGCTGTGCTATCATTCTAAATGGGGTAGAAGGGCGGCTAACTGTTATTAATATTCCTGAAAGGTTCTAGCCTTCATTTTTAAGTGTATTCAGGATAATGCACTCTTTCCATCCATTCGTGGTTATTACGTCAAAAAGGTTGGGAACCACTGTTCTAGGAGATATCTCAGGAAAAAAGGGGAATTGCATATGGGCCTGTGTGTGTGTATATGTGCGTGGTAAGAGGATGAGGGGGCACAAAAATCAGGTTTCGCTCAGGGCGCTGTGAAACCTAAGGCTGGCCCTGAGGGCAGCCATCTTTTTGGTTGAAAGGAGGTGAAAAGGAGCATAAGACACAGTTCCAACTGTGAAAAGAAGCATGAGACACAGTTCCAACTGTCCTGGGTGCTGATCACCCCTCCCAGTTGCTAGGCAACGTGAATAACAACATAGGAAATCCCATCATACTTTGAACAGCATCAGGGAAAAAAAGCCCGGGCAGATTTCTTTGATGGGTGGAGCTTAGCTAAAAATGCAGCTAAAAATGATGCTTTGGTAAGAAAAAAAAAAGTTCTGATGCTGTGAAACTGTTAAAGAAACACCAAGCCTTTTCAGTTCTGCTGAATAGATTTTTAGTCTTGAGGTTCACTTTAAGTTAATTTAAAACTCCAGTTCAGTCTCACAAATTTTTTACATAGTAAAGGTAATAAAGGTGAACTATGCTATTGTTTACAAAATGTTCATGTCTGATGCTGCTCTTTTAGAGAAAGTAATCTTTGGAAATTCCAGTAGAGTGACCAGGGATCCCTCCAGCAAGCTGAGAAGTGAGTGGGTGTTCCAAGCTAAGGAGCCACTCTGTCTCTCCAGCTCCTCCCTGTGTTGCTGAAAGATTAATTATATGCATAAGAAATACTACATTTATAAAGAGAGCTGGGAGGAAGTCCACTAGTGCCGGGAGGAAGTCAATTCCACTTAAACCCAGTCTAATGGCCCCCAAATGGGATGCAGAAAATGTGGGCGGATGCGGCAAATGGACGTTTAGGGCTCCAGTATTGATTTTAATGGTAAATATTGGAAAATATAGTTTTTTCACATATACCTATATTTTCAATGTATTTATCTCTATTTACTGCAATGTTAAATATCGTGTACCACGCACCAAAGCGGAAATTTGGACGCCCTCTTTTAAAATATAACTTTTTATTGTATATAACTAAATTTACCATTGTTACATTGTTGTCTATGTATATTGTAAAATATTGGATATAAAGATTATAACCACAAATAATGGCTACGGTAAGTGCTGATAGGGTTATGTACAGTCATCACCTACCTTTAGCATACCTAATGCAGGAGAAAACTTCAGCAATTCTTCTATAACATCACTGAATCCTTTAGCAGCAGCTTTAAACAGAGGTGAGGTGCCATCCTGGGGGGCAGGTAATGAATTGTTAGATGTGACACTGGCATATACTGGCACTACATCCACAGCTATTTTATTCTGATTTTCCATTTATTCTGAAGCTAAACAAAAAAGAGACCAAGTGGGGCGCACACAGCAAGCGCAAGGCCAGGACATATTTCAGACAAGAAAAATGTATGCCACACAAGTGTCCTCTGCATTGCATTGTATAAACACAGCGGAACCTTGGTCTTTGAGCCTAATTCATTCTGGAAACATGCTTGTAAATCATACCAAAGGGAATTTCCTCAAAAGAAAACTCAGATGATTCGTTCCAAAATCCAAAAACATTTATAGAAAAAGATTTAATACAAAGTACTGTACTGTACAAAGTAAAAATTCATACAGTAAAATAAATTACAGTAACCTGCACTTTTTTTCTTTTGAAAATAATATGGCTGGTGTGAAGGAGACAAAAGGATGAGGGTTATTGTGAAGAAAATGAACCCCAACACCAGTATAGCTGCACTCATGCAATTTTACCCTTAATTGGTTTTGGGTTTTTTTGCTCTATTTAATCATACATTTAAGCATATTATAGTGCATTCAATTGTTTTCTTCTTAAGTGCAGCAATACTGGTGTTGTGGTTCATTTTCTTTGTAGTATGTTTTTTACCAGTGCTAGTACCTGGGAGGTGTGATTAATCATATTTTTGAGCAAGAAAACGTTTATTTGTTTTATTGTGAAGAAAGACTTTCACCGTATCTAACAGAATCATTGCCATCTGTTGGCTAACCCAAACCTTTTATTTGTTTGGCTTTAAAGGTGCCCACACATCAGACGATGTACGGCACTTGGGCAAATCGTCCAAGAGACAGATCTCTTTCTGATTGAATCTCACCGTAGAGAGATCTGTTTCCTGCCTGTACACCTCATGCTGATTCCCAATTGCTTTCAGCATGAAACCTCTCGGAATCAGCCTTGTGACGCTGCATTCGCCCCCCCCGCGCACTGTACCCTCCCCCCCATGTAAAATGTGCCCCCAGTGCACAGTGCAGTATACTTTACCTGTCCCTGTCCTCCACTGGCTCTGGTCGCCATCCGCAATCCACATTCATGCGGCCTACGTGGTTGTCGGTGTATACGTGGCTGCGTGTGTGACGTGATGGTGGCTTTCCTATCCTGAAATAAATCTACTCCTGGTGCCATTTGAAACCGTGGAAAGGCTTTTGCTGCAGTCCCTGGGAACTGACATTGTAAATGTGGACATCTATGGAAGATACAGAACCATTTATGGGCTAATATTGATGTGCCATATATCGTGGGACTTTTATTGTGTATCATTACCTCTGCAGACCATGGGCCATATGCAATTCACTTTTTCACTTGAGTTTTCTCCTAGGTGATATTTCACCTATGTTTTAATACTTTTTCCATTGCGAAGTGTTAAAAATGTATCTTAAATCAAAGATAAAAAAGTTATCTTCTAGGAGAAAACTCAGGAGAAAAAGTGAATTGCATATGGTCCCATGAGTGCCAGCATAGAGAGCTTAAAGGGCAGTGTGGAAGAGAGCATGGATTCAGCTGTCTATGCTTTGGGTTCAGTGGCATCAGCATATCTCCAAGATGCTGTGCATGGCCACACCCTGCAGGGAAAGGGGGCAGCCAGTTCTGCTGCTCAACGGTTGAACCCTTGCTTGTGTAAAACTAGGAACCACACCCACGACTGCTTCTGGCTTAGGCACTTTTTATTGACCTGAGAAAGCTGGCCAGTACCAGTGAAATGCGTTGTCTTTTTGTGCATCATTAAAATTATTTTTACCCATGGTGGTTTGTTCATTGGTGGAGGTAAGATCTAATTACTCCTGTATTATATGATTTTAAGAGAAGATATATTTTGGCTGCCTCCTACAAGTTTTTCTAGTTTTTTTCTAACCCTTAGGGGAAGTGTTTAGTACGCCACGTGTCCAAATACCTAAAGAGAGACGCCAACCAGCACCTGCCTAGCGGATCTGGGATACCGAAAGGGAACAGTGAATTTCCTGAAAGCTCTGTCGATGGTTGTTGGAGTGCAACCCACCTTTGTGAGTATATTCTACCACTCTACTCTTACCCATTTTACCTAACAATACTGCAACATTGGGCTCCTGGTCCCTCTCATTACAGAACCTTGGAACTACAACCACCAGGAGTCATCCCCCATATCTTCCATGGATGTGTAGGGATTCACAGTTCGGTGGGGATCAAAATCTAGGGCACCAGAACTTCTATGCCTGTAGGCCCCTGAGACACAAATCCGGCCCTGCTTTAAATATATTATTAGCCTGATGTTCTTTAAATTTTGCATAGCTACAGATACAGTTTATTTCAAAAAGATGATTCCAAATAGCCTTTTATTTTGTGAAACGCTCCTTTTGAAGTATACTGATTAGATTAATTGCAGAACTTTACCATTCTTGCAGTATCTCGATCTGCTCCTCTCAGCAGCAGCACTCTGACCACTTCACTGTACCCCAGCTGTGCAGCTATCCAGAGAGCTGTGGTCCCATCCTGAGACAGAAAGCATGGCTTTACTGAGAATGGCAATTGGCATTTATATGCATTTGAACAGACTTTGCATAGAATGGTATATACAATGCATGCTTATTTTTTTTTTTTTCAGTTTTTCTAACAAGCTTTACAATGTATGTATTAACAACAGGATATTACAGGTTAAAGTAAACTTGAATAAAAATAGTTTCATGAGTTAAACAATTGTATGCATGGATATCATCCTTAATTGGACTTTCTTGAAATCTCATATTCGTGTTTATGTTTTAGGATTGAAGATTAACAGCTCACATTGATCACTTGGTCAGGAGCCAATTAAATCAACTGCTGACCTGCTCAGGGAGCTCTGCTGTCATACCGATGGCATACTGAGACAGCTACAGCGATGTGAACAGGGGGGGTAGCTACAATAGAAGGTATAGGCAAAACGCAAACGCTCACAAAATTGCTTTGTGCAGCAATTGCGTTCACGTTTTTAGAATAAATGCACTGTATTTATTTTTCGAATCAAAGAGTTCACTTCCTGATGCAATGACTTGCGTCAGAAAGTGAAAAAAAGGAATCGCTCTGCAAAAACGCCTACAAAAACGCTTACCAAAAATGTCCAACGAACAGAAATCGCCGAGAAGGGAAAAAAGATTGCTTCAAAAAATGTCCAGCGCTAACGCGATCGGAACGCAATGTGAACGAGTCCTTACGCCTTACTTAAAATTAAAAGCAACACAGACAAGTTTTGAGTAAGATGGGTACTATATATAGACAGATATACAGTGGGTTGCAAAAGTATTCGGCCCCCTTGAAGTTTTCCACATTTTGTCACATTACTGCCACAAATATGAATCAATTTTATTGGAATCCCACGTGAAAGACCAATACAAAGTGGTGTACACGTGAGAAGTGGAACGAAAATCATACATGATTCCAAACATTCTTTACAAATCAATAACTGCAAAGTGGTGTGTGCATAATTATTCGGCCCCCTTTGATCTGAGTGCAGTCAGTTGCCTATAGACATTGCCTGATGAGTGCTAATGACTAAATAGAGTGCACCTGTGTGTAATCTAATGTCAGTACAAATACAGCTGCTCTGTGACGGCCTCAGAGGTTGTCTAAGGCCTGGTGCACACCAAAAACCGCTAGCAGATCCGCAAAATGCTAGCAGATTTTGAAACGCCTTTTCTTCTTTTTCTGTAGCGTTTCAGCTAGCGTTTTGCGGTTTTGTGAAGCGTTTTTGGTGTAGTATATTTCATGTATTGTTACAGTAAAGCTGTTACTGAACAGCTACTGTAGCAAAAATCGCCTGGCAAACCGCTCTGAAGTGCCGTTTTTCAGAGCGGTTTGCGTTTTTCCTATACTTAACATTGAGGCTGAAACGCATCCGCAATCCAAAATCTGTAGCAGCCTGGGAGTATGCGTTTCTGCAAAACGCCTCCCGCTCTGGTGTGCACCAGCCCATTGAAATACATTACCCTAGTGGATCCGCACCTGCAAGCGGATCGCAAACCGCAGCAGAACCGCTCTGGTGTGCACTAAGCCTAAGAGAATATTGGGAGCAACAACACCATGAAGTCCAAAGAACACACAAGACAGGTCAGGAATCAAGTTATTTAGAAATTTAAAGCAGGCTTAGGCTACAAAAAGATTTCCAAAGCCTTGAACATCCCACGGAGCACTGTTCAAGCGATCATTCAGAAATGGAAGGAGTATGGCACAACTGTAAACCTACCAAGACAAGGCCATCCACCTAAACTCACAGGCCGAACAAGCAGAGCGCTGATCAGAAATGCAGTCAAGAGGCCCATGGTGACTCTGGACGAGCTGCAGAGATCTACAGCTCAGGTGGGAGACTCTGTCCATAGGACAACTATTAGTCATGCACTGTACAAAATTGTCCTTTATGGAAGAATGGCAAGAAAAAAGGCATTGTTAACAGAAAGCATAAGAAGTCCTGTTTGCAGTTTGCCACAAGCCATGTGGGGGACACAGCAACCATGTGGAA
This sequence comes from Hyperolius riggenbachi, assembly GCF_040937935.1. NCBI lineage: Eukaryota > Metazoa > Chordata > Amphibia > Anura > Hyperoliidae > Hyperolius > Hyperolius riggenbachi. Next base: position 322,248,365 of record NC_090650.1, read on the forward strand.
AAAGGTGCTCTGGTCAGATGAGACCAAAATGGAACTTTTTGGCCAAAATGCAAAACGCTATGTGTGGCAGGAAAACTAACACTGTACATCACTCTGAACACTCCATCCCCACTGTCAAATATGGTAGTGGCAGCATCATGCTCCGGGGGTGCATCTCTTCAGCAGGTACAGGGAAGCTGGTCAGAGTTGATGGGAAGATGAATGGAGCCAAATACAGGGCAATCTTGGAAGAAAACCTGTTGGAGTCTGCAAAAGACTTGAGACTGGGGTGGAGGTTCACCTTTCAGCAAGACAACGACCCTAAACATAAAGCCAGGGCAACATTGGAATGGTTTACAACAAAACATATCTACGTGTTAGAATGGCCCATTCAAAGTCCAGATCTAAATCCAATTGAGAATCTGTGGCAAGATCTGGAAACTGCTGTTCACAAACGCTGTCCATCTAATCTGACTGAGCTGGAGCTGTTTTGCAAAGAAGAATGGGCAAGGATTTCAGTCTCTAGACGTGCAAAGCTGGTAGAGACATACCCTAAAAGACTGGCTGCTGTAATTGCAGCAAAAGGTGGTTCTACAAAGTATTGACTCAGGGGGCCGAATAATTACGCACACCCCACTTTGCAGTTATTTATTTGTAAAAAATGTTTGGAATTGTTACAAAATTGTTACAAAATTGATACGTGGGATGGAAGGTCTCGCTTACCAAGAAAGGTTAGATAAACTGGGTTTATTTAGTCTAGAGAAAAGACGCCTTAGAGGAGATCTAATTAACATGTATAAATACATTAGAGGGCAATATAATAGCTTGGCGGATGAGCTTTTTGTCCCTAGGCCTTCTCAAAGGACTAGAGGACATGAGCTGCGCATGGAGGAAAAACGTTTTAGCCATTTATTTAGGAAAGGGTTCTTTACAGTAAGAGTGGTTAAGATGTGGAATGCATTGCCACAGGAAGTCGTTATGGCAAACTCTATACCTGCATTTAAAGGGGGCTTAGATGCTTTCCTTGCGTTGAAAGACATCCATGGCTACAATTACTAGGTTATGCCTAATGATGTTGATCCAGGGATTTTATCTGATTGCCATCTGGAGTCAGGAAGGAATTTTTCCCATTTGGGGCTAATTGGACCATGCCTGGTAGGGTTTTTTTCGCCTTCCTCTGGATCAACAGGGGTATGTGGGGGACGGGCTGGAGTTGTACTTTGTACTGGTTGAACTCGATGGATGTATGTCTTTTTTCAGCCAAAATAACTATGTAACTATGGAATGATGTATGATTTTCGATCAACTTCTCACATGTACACCACTTTGTATTGGTCTTTCATGTGGAATTCCAATAAAATTGATGCATGCTTGTGGCAGTAAGGCCCCGTTCACACTTGCGGTTTTGTAAAAACCGGAACGGATGTCCGGACCGCACCGGATCCGGACCGGACCTGATCCGTACGGTTCCTATCCGGATCCGGTCCGTTTGCATCCGTTTTCCGTGCGGTATGAACACGGTTGCGGTCCGGATCCGGTTTCTTAAAGAGATAACAACCTGTATAAATACCTGGGGTCTGGGAGGTCAGCAGAAGCTCTGGGGTCATTGTTGGAGACAGGTGGACGTGTGGAGACCATCCGTGGATACAGAGACTGCAGTTGGGACCATGGATCCAGTCATTTTTTACTCGTATCACCTGGGAATTCTCTCCTTCCTGTTGTTCACCTACTACTATGTGGGGAGAAGGCGTGCTCCTCGCAGGAGATGGTGGGTGCACCCTCTACTAGCCAGGAGGCAGAGGAAGGGAGAGTTCCAGGCCCTCTACCGAGACCATAGAAAAAGCATAGGAAGTGGGGTAGAACGTCCGGTTTTTATAGCCAGTGTGTTATGCGCTCTCCGTTTCTCATTGGTTTGTATTGGCCGGATGCAACAGTCAGGCTCCGCTCCGGATACGTCTGCCGGAGGAGCCGGACCAAAAAATAGCGCATGTTGGATCTTATGCCGGAGTCCGGATCCGGTCTGGACGAAACGGACGCATGTGAACGGACGCATAGACTTTCATTGCTATGCCGTGCGTCCGTTCCGTCCGTTCCGCATGCGGTCCGGCTCCGGCACGGCGATTCCGGACGGCGACCGCTAATGTGAACCGGGCCTAATGTGACAAAACGTGGAAAACTTCAAGGGGGCCGAATACTTTTGCAACCCACTGTACATCATCATGCTACATTTGAACATGTCCCTTTTTTTTTTTTTTAACATTGAGCATGTCCCTTTTTATTTTTATTTTTTAAACATATTTTATTTCAATTTTAGAATATATCCTATATCTATTGATCAAGAGTAGTTTCCATTACAGATCATAGTTTCATAGTTGCAATAGAAATATGCTTACAGTATTAAAGGGATTTGCCAAAGCCGCCCGGAAACCACCTGGATGTAACTGGAACAGAAGATGAGGCTGGCACCATCCGTAGTTATATCATGCTCTTTTATTGAAGTTCCATAAAAACAAACTGTCACACAACAGTGTGACAAGAGCATGCTATAACTACGGATGGTGCCGGCCTCATCTTTTGTTCCTTCTTTATTACTGATGCTGCGACTAGCACACAGCACCATCCTCCCCCCTCCTGTGCCCCCTGTAAACCCTGTTCTGCCCAGTCATGGTCTTTGACTGAGGCAGAAAGTCGATCATGAGTGGGGAGAAAGTCACAGTTCTTCCTCCCCGCTGTGCGTCCATAACTCCGCCACCTCCACCTGCCGCTTTAGTTCTCTATCTCAGAGGTCCCCAACCTGGGGGCCGCGGCCCCCTGGGGGTCCGTGGGCAGATTTCTGGGTAGCCGCGGCGGATCTGGCCTTTCTCCCTCTCCCCCCAGCGGCCGCCGTTCCTGATACCTTATGAGCGGGCGGCCGCTTTTTTCCTTATATTCCCCATAGCCCCTCTCCTCTTTGAAGCATCTCGTATTACAGCAGCGCTTGCTGTGCGCATGCTGTAAGGAGGGAAGGAGGCGGGCAGTGTTCCCATGGTAACGGCGATTGCCGCTACAGGAAGCCGCTGCCCTATTTCCTACCCTTCCTTACAGCAGCCGCGCGGGAAGCGCTGCTGTGATACAAGGTGCTGCAAGAGGAGAGGAGCTATGGGGAATACAAGGAAGCGACCGCCCGCTCGTAAGGTAACAGGAGCGGCGGCCACATGGGGGCTGTGCGGGGGAGAGGAGAGGCTACACTGGGCTAACTGTACTGGCGACACTGGGGCAGCGATACTGGGCTAACTATACTTGCTATTCTGGGATAACTATACTTGCCATACTGGGCTAACTATACTTGCTATTCTGGGCTAACTATACTTGCTATTCTGAGCTAACTATACTTGCTATTCTGAGCTAACTATACTTGCTATTCTGGGCTAACTATACTTGCTATACTGGGATAACTATACTTGCCATACTGGGCTAACTATACTGGCTATACTGGGCTAACTATACTTGCTATTCTGGGCTAATTTATACTTGCTATTCTGGGCTAACTATACTTGCTATACTGTGTGGTAACTGTACTAGCTATACTGGGGTAAATATACTTGCTATACTACGCTAACTGTACTTGCTATACTGTGGTAACTGTACTAGCTATACTGGGGTAACTATACTTGCTATACTAGGCTAACTGTACTTGCTATACTGTGGTAACTGTACTTGCTATACTGGGGTAGCTATACTTGCTATACTAGTCTAACTGTACTTGCTATACTGGGGTAACTACTGGCTATACTGGGGTAGCTATACTTGCTATACTAGGCTAACTGTACTTGCTATACTGGGGTAACTATACTTGCTATACTAGGCTAACTGTACTTGCTATACTGGGGTAACTACTGGCTATACTGGGGTAGGTATACTTGCTATACTGTGGTAACTGTACTTGCTATACTAGGCTAACTGTACTTGCTATACTGTGGTAACTGTACTTGCTATACTGTGGTAACTATACTTGCTATACTAGGCTAACTGTACTTGCTATAGTGTGGTAACTGCACTTGCTATACTGGGCTAACTGTACTTGCTATACTGTGGAAACTGTACTTGCTATACTGTGGAATCTGGGGAAAAAGGGGGGGGGGGGCTGCTGCCGCTGTCACACTAGCCACGCCCACTCACACCCCCCCCCCGCCCCCAGGGGGGCCCCGGAGAAAATTTTGGTCGGGATAGTGGGCCCCAGGCTCAAAAAGGTTGGGGACCCCTGCTCTATCTGATTCATTGCTCACAGCGCACAGGGTAGCTGCGCTGTATGTGGACTTGTGATAATTGAGGTCGGATATCCTTCCAACCTTAATTACTACAAGCCCGCACACAGTGCAGCTACCCTGCGCGCTGTGTTCAATGAATCAGATAGGGAACTAAAGCAGCAGGTGGAGGGGGCGGAGTTATGGACGCACAGCGGGAGGAAGAACTGTCACTTCCTCCCCGCTCATAATTATTGGCAGAACAGGGCCACAGGGGGCATTGGAGGGGGAATGTGACAAAGTCACAGCACCAGCAATAAAACAATTTAAAGTACATATGACCAAGTCAGGGGTACTTTAACATGAAATGGAGGTGAAAATAAACTGATGAGATAAACAATTGTATTTATCCTCCTACTCCTAAAAATGTTTTTTTTATAGACATCCCGTGGTTTTATTTTATATTCAAAAGTTTACAAAATAGATTCAATATTTTGTTGTCTCTGCTCAGTGGCAGTCTATTAAGTGACCCTAAATGAAAATACATGAACTATTGAACTTTTTCTATCTCCCTCTGCTCTCAGAAGTTGTATTCTGCCAACTTTTATGGCTGTAATTTGTGCGCACTCCTCCATAAGATACTTATTAAAGGGAAGGTTCAGGGACAAGTAAAAAAAAAATAAAAACCTGCATCCACTTACCTGGGGCTTCCACCAGCCCGTGGCAGGCAGGAGGTGCCCTCGGCGCTGCTCCGCAGGCTCCCAGTGGCCGACCCGACCTGGCCAGGCCGTTGGCCAGGTCGGGCTTCTTCTGCGCTCCAAAATGCGCCTCACGACGGCGCGCTGACGTCATCGGACCGCCGTGAGGTGCATTTTGGAGCGCAGAAGAAGCCCGACCTGGCCGCCAGCCTGGCCAGGTCGGGTCGGCCACTGGAGAGCACCGGGAGCCTGCGGAGCGGCGCCGAGGGCACCTCCTGCCTGCCACGGGCTGGAGGAAGCCCCAGGTAAGTGGATGCAGATTTTTATTTATTTTTTACTCGTCCCTGAACCTTCCCTTTAAAGAGGTTCGGGTGCTCCCAGTGCTGCATCGGTGGAGGCAAGGGAGGGGAATCCTCTTATCCAGACTTTTCTTTCTACTGAGGTAAGTACACATTTTGGGCGCTTGTTTCCTTTCAGGTTTACTTTTAAATAGTAATATGGATAAGTGCCCTCTCCTAATTTCTGCCAAATGATAAGAAGGCAAATATATACTGTCTGTATGATTGTTATCTGCGAACTCTGCTACAAGCAATAATACTGAGTGACAGATGCGTAGAGGAAAAATGTTACACTATATATAATATATACTGGGCTTGATTCACAAATCGGTGCTAACCTAGTTAGCACGCTTAAAGACTTTTGGGCGTGATAACTTGCACTAAGTAGGTTAGCACCGCTTTGAGGGAAAAACTTGCGCGCAAAGTTTTGCGCGTGAAACGTCGCATAGGGTTTAATGGTGTTGCACGCGTTAAACTTTGCGCGCGTAACAGTTTACGCGTGTAAGACTTTACGCGCAAAACTGCACTCAAGTTTATTTTATCACGCCTAAACTGATAATGCGCTTTTCACCAGCGTGCTAACAGTTAGCACGGCTTTGTGAATCAAGCCCACTGTCTATAGTATATTTCAGGCTGCATAGGGAAATGAAAGGAAATCAATTTCAATTCACTTGAATCGCTCACAGCTGTTTTACCTTTGAGTTAATAGTGATAATTTAGATTTCCACTAGGGGGTGTAATGCACTTTAAAATGAAATCCTTCATATACAGAGACATTTCTCCTGTTGATCTCTAAAGACCTGCAGCCACTAATGCTGGGAATACACAGTTCATTTTTGAGCCATTTAGATGGCTCGATAGATAATTTCCAACATGTCCGATCTCCGGCCAGATCATTTTGTTTGCTCGATTGAACACAATGGAAAAAGATAAGAAAAACAAGCGAAAGATAAAAACGAACGGAAGATAAGAGAATCGCCTGCGTAATCGAGCAGGGAATCGATCGAGCGGCAAAATCGAGCCGTGTATGCCCAGCATAAGGGTCGGTTCACACTTGCATTAAAAACGGATCCGTGAGTTACGTTTTTAAAGCTCCACGAAAACGCAGGAAGCGGATCCTATGTTGAAAATAGGATCCGCTTCCACTTGTTAAAACCAGAGATCCGTGTATGATCCGTGTGCCACGGAATGCGAGACGTAACACAGAGTCTGGATTTGGCACTTTTCCCCCGACTGGACAGGAGAACATGTCCAATGAAAGCCTATGAGAACAGACTAGTTGCTGCATCCGCGTCGCCCGTTTCTCCCGCATCCCATCGCCGCCGCTCAGTCCCTTCTGCACCGGAGGCCGGAGGCCAGTATTAGCATGGGGATCTCCATTGGGCTGCAAAAGACTAATGGAAATCCTCAGCAACAGGGAGAATTCTCATTTGTTCATGTTGCACCAATGCAAATTCTCCCTGTTGCTAGGCAGAATTGGCTTGCTGCTGCCTATGGAAATCCGCGTGCATCTGCTTGCCTCCAGGCTGTGGAAGGGACCAGGCGGTGGTGGCAGGACAAATCAATGGCGATGCGTAAGGGCACATGTATTCGATGTGTGGATGCAGAACGACCGGAATCCACCTTGCAGATGCGCGTTCCGTTTTTGTTCTGCCTCCGCTCAATTGTAAGCAGAGCCTAAGGCCACATACACACATCGGACCATAGTCTTTTGAAAATGAAAGATCACAGACCAATCTTACCACCCTTCATGTAGTATGAGAGCCCTACTCTACACAGTCTTTTCTATGGAGCTGAACTCCCCATCAGAAAAAAATCTTTGCAAGATGCTGCACACACAGATGCTGTACAGACACAAAAGATCAGTATCTGCAAAAGATCTGTTCCTGCCAAAGATCCGTTCCTGCAAATTGCATTCATAGTCTATGAGATCTGCAGATCATCATACACACCTTATTTAACTGACATTCATCTGCAGATCAGACAATCATCTGCAGATCTGAAAATCCATCCTGGTGGATCTGATTTGCAGATGAATGTCTGTTAAATAAGGTGTGTATGATGATCTGCAGATATCATAGACTATGAATGCATTTTGCAGGAACTGATCTTTTGCAGGAACAGATCTTTTGCAGATACTGATCATTTGAATGTCTACAGCATCTTTGTGTGCAGCATCTTGCAAAGATTTCTGTCTGATGGGAAGTTCAGCTCCATAGAATAGACTCTGTAGATATGTCTCTCATACTACATGGAAGGGGGTAAAATTGGTCTGTGAGCTTTCATTTTCAAAAGACTATGGTCTGATGTGTGTATGAGCCTTAAAGAGAATCTGTATTGTTAAAATCGCACAAAAGTAAACATACCAGTGCGTTAGGGGACATCTCCTATTACCCTCTGTCACAGTTTCGCCGCTCCTCGCCGCATTAAAAGTGGTTAAAAACAGTTTTTAAAAGTTTGTTTATAAACAAACAAAATGGCCACCAAAACAGGAAGTAGGTTGATGTACAGTATGTCCGCACATAGAAAAGACATCCATACACAAGCAGGCTGTATACACCCTTCCTTTTGAATCTCAAGAGATCATTTGTGTGTTTCTTTCCCCCTGCAGTTCTAATGCACTGAAGTTTCAGGCTGCTCGTTTCTTCCTGTAAACAGCTTTGCCTTTGTCTGTAATTCCTCAGTAGGTGAAAGCCCAGCCAGCTCAGAGGACGATTTATCCAGCTTGTAAAAGATAAGAGAGAAGAGAGAAGCTGCCCTAATCTAAATAATACACCGGCAGTGTGCATAGAGGGGCCTGGAAGGGGGAGTTCATAGCAGAACCACAACACTGAAGAACTTGGCTGCCTTCCAGACACAGGCCGACAAGTCTGACAGGGGAAAGATACATTGATTTATTACAGAGACTGTGATAGTAGAAAGTGCTGCAGTAAGCCAGAATACATTAGAATAGCTTTTGGAACTTGTAGGATGATAAAAAACAGGATGCAATTTTTGTTACGGAGTCTCTTTAAGGCCTCGTCCCCACATGTGCGTTGCTGTGCATGTTTTCAGCAATGAACAGAGTGTGTGATACACAAGGACATCATAAGTGCATCGACTGACTGATATTTTCACTTATGTGTTGCAATTGATTGTAGTACCACAACTTAGGGTTGCATGCATTTTTCTGCACCAGTGTCTGAATTGCACATCTGAAACAAGTATGCAGCTAATCTGACTTTAATAATGACACCTGATTTTATACTCAGTTTGCATCAGTGGCTGAAGTGGGGTGTTGTAAACTAAGGAACACATCATACTGTGGAAAGTCTCTTATACTTATTACATCATTGACTAAAAACGATTATACAGATCAGTGTCCTGACTTCACTGTAATTCCATGGCTGTGTTCTTGTTGCAGGTGTGTGGTTGAGATGCTACTGAGGGCACATTAGCATTACAGTCAGGTAAACGGTACTCTTTAAAAGGGAATAAAGATGTCTGTTCCCACATTCCTCTCCTCTACTGTAGCTTCTCCCTTTGGTAAGTTTATTGAATACATTGTTTGTGTATTGCTGCCCTACCCATGACTTGAAAGTGATGTTCTTTTCTTTGTAAAATATTAAACTTATAATAAAAGCTGAGTTAAAGTAGAGCTGGAAAAATAGTCAGTGCAGACAGGTTATACAGGCTACGCAGCAGAACAAAGCGCTCTGCAGGTGAGTTATACTGTTACCTGCCGAGGCTGATTGGCCTTTGCCCCATATGTGAGCAGTAATCTGACAACATCTATGAAGCCTCCTTGTGCCGCCAGAAAGAGTGGAGTTGCCCCATCCTGAAATGATAGCGAATGCATACATCAAAATCCACTTTACATATAATCTATAGAACTATAATGTATAAATCTAATGTGTAAGGTATTATTTATCACTTACAGAAGAACTTCTAGCGAATAAGGGGAAAAATAAATCAATTCATTGCAAAGTGAGAAGTTAAAAAATAGAAGAGATATCAAGAAATGATTGATATTTGCCATGTAATTTGTTCATATTGTTTGATCCACAATCAGCTTGCACATAATCAGCTTTACTGCTGGCAGGCATAAAAAAAACAGACAGCATCATCTGCCATAATCTATAACCACACCCCCTACAATGCAAAAGGTATTTCACGACTGGTAAAGCTTTCTCATGGGAAAAGTGGTATCAGCTACTGATTTGGATGAAGTTAAATCCGTGGCCACAGTTCCTCTTTAAACATTCCAAATCAGCCCCAGATCCCCCCCCCCCACAAATGCTATACACATTTGCAATCTGCTGATATCTGTTGAGGGAAGGGAGAATGATTGTAAATAATAGGTGCTCAGGTAAGTTCTTAGATCTTTTCAGGGGTAACAGCAGGGATGGATAATAAATGCTTTATTGTCCCAGTTACAAATGAACATAATTTTGCATTCATGTAAAAATATGTACTTCTGGCATGGGTATTTTGCATTACATTTATACTTGGTACATTTAGTGTTATAACTATTATTAAACAGCAATGCCACAGGAATAAGGTGTTGAAGTTGGCTTGGTAACATGTGCACAAAATCAGGCATTAAAGCATGTGCATAAACTTCAATGTAATCAACTTTATATGTAATTATATCTACACATTCCCTAAAGGAAATCTACAGAGAGGGGAAAAAAAAAAACAGATTAACTTACCTTGCAGCTCCCTGGAGTCATCCTGTGCCTATGCCGTCCTTCTGAGCCCCTCTGGACAGCAGCGATGATGCGCCTCCTCACCACATCCCCATGCACGACAGTGTTCTGCGCATGCGCAGAATGTAAAAATCTCTATTGTGCATGTGCAGAACAGGAACATCACTATTGTGCATGCGCAGAATGCTCCTGGTAACGGGAGCATGATCAGGGTGCACATGGCTTGAGGCCTGCGCATGGGCAGTAGCCTCTGACAGGCCACAACCGGACAGCTTTGCGGGGGCGCCACTTCTTGCTGGAGGGTCTCGGAAGGATGGCAACGGGCACAGGATAGCTCCAGGGGGCTGCAAGAAGCCCCAGGTAAGTTAAACTGATTTTTTGTTTTCGCTTAAAAAACCCTTTAAGGGGCCCATTAACCACTTAAAGGATACCACAACTGACATGTGGCATAATGAGATAGACATGGGTATGTACAGTGCCTACCACACAAATAACTATGCTGTGTTCCTTTTCTTCTTTCTCTGCCTGAAAGAGGTAAATATCAGGTATGTAAGTGGCTGACTCAGTCCTGACTCAGACAGGAAGTGACTACAGTGTGACCTTCACTGATAAGAAATTCCAACTATAAAACACTTTCCTAGAACAAAATGGCTTCTGAGAGTAAGAAAGAAATAAAAAAGGGGGAAATTCTTATCAGTGAGGGTCACACTGTAGTCACTTCCTGTCTGAGGCAGGACTGAGTCAGCCACTTACATACCTGATATTTACCTCTTTCAGGCAGAGAAAGAAAAAAAGGAACAGAGCATAGTTATTTGTGTGCTAGGCACTGTACATACCCATGTCTATCTCATTATGCCACATGTCAGTTGTGGTATCCTTTAATGACATACTGACGTATAAAAATGTCCTGCTAGAGCTTCTTAACCTCCTTAGCGGTAATCCCGAGTCAGGCCCGGGACAGAAATCCGCAGCTCAGAGCCATAATCCTATTTCTGAGTGAGTTATATGTAGGATCTGTTGCAGATCTCTCTGCAATATGGTTTTTTTCTTGTTTTTAGGGTCTAAAAGCTTGTGAAAATAATTCACAGCTTTTAAACCCTAAATCACACAGTCCCATGCACACATTCAGGACTTCTTAAAAGCTGCTCCAACACTATGGATTTCCCTACCTCCACCCATTAGGGCAGCCCCCTCCTTCAACATCTTCAAGAAGGCCCTCAAAACTCACCTTTTCACTCTGGCCTACTACCCCTCGCAAGTGCTCTAAACCCACAGCTGAACTCTGGTTCCCTACCTTTCGTGTCTCTACCTCACCCTCTAGATTGTAAGCCTTTGGGCAGGCTCCTCCTTCTTTTGTGTCCAACCTGATCATGCACTTCCATTACTGTCAACCCATGCTATGCATTTGAGTGAACCTAACTTGCCTAATCTCCATGCTCCATCCAGTGACTGACTAAGCATTACCTGGTATTCATACTGTGCTGCGTGATCTGTTTTTTCTTGTATTCCTGTATTGTCATATTGCTGTATGTCACCCCTAAATATTGTCTATAATCTAGACAAGACAAGTGAGTGGCGATTAACTGATGACACTGAGCCTCTTGGTGAATCTGCAGCTTGATTTGTGACAGCTATATCACTTGGCCTGAACCCTGCATGTGCCTCAGTGTGGTACCAACCTGCTTGCCTCAATGTGCCTCAATGTGCCTCAGCTTGTTTATCCAATGCCTGACATCTCTGGAGATTATGTTCTGAGATTGAATTAATTTTATGTGACTGTCTTGCTTTTTCCCGGCTGGAAAATCCCCTTGCTTGCACTTATCTGCTTATTATCCACTCTAAAGACTGGCTGTATGCAACTAACCAATTTGTGTGCTGGCTGCAGTAATTTGCCGGTTCCTCACTTCAAGACTGGCTGCATGCCACTAACCAATTTTTGCACCGGCTGTGGTTTATACCTACATATATTTTTGGGTTAACTGGACGTCCAGAGTAAATTTATTTATTTATTTATACTTTTCAATGACATAAACCCACATGATAATACAGTTTATAGTTAGTGGTTACACCATCTCTTTGGGGGATCTGTGGGGTAGCGGCAGGGGTTCGAGGTCGGGGTGGGAGGCTGGCTTGGGGGTGCGGGGTGGGCACATTTTTAATTGATGTGTTTTATTGTTCTATAGATTTGGATTAATAAAGTTAAATAGGTTATTACAGTAACTAATTGTATGTGATTTGTGCTCAGTCGAGTCATACCCACCCTTTTCTATCTCTCCTTTTTTTTTTGATTGTCTATAATCTAAACTTATGTTTAGTGCTGCGTAATATGTTGGTGCTTTATAAATACAATAAATAAATAAATCTGGAAATAATCATAACGCTAGGGAGATTAATGGCTCCAGGACGTTTTTATAAGTCAGACGGTGCTGCTGCCACTGTGCGCGTGCACGTGAAAATACTGGGGAAAAAAAACATCAAAGAAAAAATACACCTTTATTTCCAAATACTATATTGTCCCCATACTTTGCACTAGGGACATAATTAAAATCTTGTGACAACCAGAACAAATAGGCAGATACAATGTGTGGGTTTTATGTACAGTAGCAGTGTTTATATTAAAACTATAGGGGATGAAATTGGAGAAATAGTGTATTTTTCCATTTTTCCTTGTTTATCCCTTTAAAATGCCTAGAAAATAAAGTAATTACTGAAAACAAATATCAACCCCAAAGAGCCCAATTGGTGGTGGAAAAAATCATTTCATTGTGATTAGTACTGATTAATCCATTGGCAAATCAAAGGAATGAGCACTGAAAGGTGAAAATCGCCCTTGTCCCTTAGGGTAAAAACCCCTTTGGGGTGAAGTGGTTAATGATATAATCTTAATTGTACAATCTTACTACTTCTATGTAATATGAGGGACTATATAAAGTATCCATTGAAAGTATAGTCACTCAGTTTACTTTTCTACTACATACATTTAGTGTTGGGCGAACAGTGTTCGCCACTGTTCGGGTTCTGCAGAACATCACCCTGTTCGGGTGATGTTCGAGTTCGGCCGAACACCTGACGGTGCTCGGCCAAACCGTTCGGCCATATGGCCGAACTAAGAGCGCATGGCCGAACGTTCCCCGAACGTTCGGCTAGCGCTGTGATTGGCCGAACGGGTCACGTGGTTCGGACCCGAACGCGCTCTGATTGGCCGAACGGTCACGTGGTTCGGGTAAATAAATACCCGAACCACGTCATATCTCCGCCATTTGTCTGTGGTTTAGCTTTGGGTAGGCAGGCAGGGTAGTTCGCGCTCCAGCCACGCTAGCCAGGGTCCCCCCTGTCATTGTGTCACTGCTGGGAACAGTAGTACACCGCTTGCTCAGCCACACTATATAGCATTCTGTTTACTGCCACTCTGTGTACCTCGCTCAGCCACACTATATAGCATTCTGTTTACTGCCACTCTGTGTCTGCTGGGAATAGTAGTACACCGCTTGCTCAGCCACACTATATAGCATTCTGTTTACTGCCACTCTGTGTACCTCGCTCAGCCACACTATATAGCATTCTGTTTACTGCCACTCTGTGTCTGCTGGGAATAGTGGTACACCGCTCGCTCAGCCACACTATATAGCATTCTGTTCACTGTTCTGTGTCTGCTTGGAATAGTGGTACACCGCTCGCTCAGCCACACTATATAGCATTCTGTTTACTGTTCTGTGTCTGCTGGGAATAGTGGTACACCGCTCGCTCAGCCACACTATATAGCATTCTGTTTACTGTTCTGTGTCTGCTGGGAATAGTGGTACACCGCTCGCTCAGCCACACTATATAGCATTCTGTTCACTGTTCTGTGTCTGCTGGGAATAGTGGTACACCGCTCGCTCAGCCACACTATATAGCATTCTGTTCACTGTTCTGTGTCTGCTGGGAATAGTGGTACACCGCTCGCTCAGCCACACTATATAGCATTCTGTTTACTGTTCTGTGTCTGCTGGGAATAGTGGTACACCGCTCGCTCATCCACACTATATAGCATTCTGTTCACTGTTCTGTGTCTGCTGGGAATAGTGGTACACCGCTCGCTCAGCCACACTATATAGCATTCTGTTCACTGTTCTGTGTCTGCTGGGAATAGTGGTACACCGCTCGCTCAGCCACACTATATAGCATTCTGTTCACTGTTCTGTGTCTGCTGGGAATAGTGGTACACCGCTCGCTCAGCCACACTATATAGCATTCTGTTTACTGTTCTGTGTCTGCTGGGAATAGTGGTACACCGCTCGCTCAGCCACACTATATAGCATTCTGTTTACTGTTCTGTGTCTGCTGGGAATAGTGGTACACCGCTCGCTCAGCCACACTATATAGCATTCTGTTTACTGTTCTGTGTCTGCTGGGAACAGTAGTACACCGCTCGCTCAGCCAGAGTATATAGCATTGTGTTTACTGCCACTCTGTGTACACCGCTCAGCCAGACTATATACCATTGTTTACTGACACTCTGTGTACACCGCTCAGCCAGACTATATACCATTGTTTACTGACACTCTGTGTACACCGCTCAGCCAGACTATATACCATTGTTTACTGCCACTCTGATTCTGCTGGGAACAGTAGTACACCGCTCGCTCAGCCAGACTATATAGCATTGTGTTTACTGCCACTCTGTGTACACCGCTCAGCCAGACTATATACCATTGTTTACTGACACTCTGTGTACACCGCTCAGCCAGACTATATACCATTGTTTACTGAAACTCTGTGTACACCGCTCAGCCAGACTATATACCATTGTTTACTGCCACTCTGATTCTGCTGGGAACAGTAGTACACCGCTCGCTCAGCCAGACTATATACCATTGTTTACTGACACTATATAGCAGACTATATAGCATTGTGTGTACACCGCTCAGCCAGACTATATACCATTGTTTACTGACACTCTGTGTACACCGCTCAGCCAGACTATATACCATTGTTTACTGCCACTCTGATTCTGCTGGGAACAGTAGTACACCGCTCGCTCAGCCAGACTATATACCATTGTTTACTGACACTCTGTGTACACCGCTCAGCCAGACTATATACCATTGTTTACTGCCACTCTGATTCTGCTGGGAACAGTAGTACACCGCTCGCTCAGCCAGACTATATAGCATTGTGTTTACTGCCACTCTGTGTACACCGCTCAGCCACACTATATAGCATTGCGTACTCTGCCAGTCAGTGTGTATATTGCTGGGATCAGTAATACTCCACTCACCGTCAACCACTATATGAGCTCAACATGAGTTCCCCAGAGACCTCCGCTGTGAGCAGCACTCCCAACAACAGCAACAGCCAACGCCCCACGCAAGCTATAACATCCACCCCAGCAGCCAGTGGTCAGCAGCAGCCCTCCCCGGAGGAGAACGTTGTGTCCATCAGTCCGTCGCCAGAGCGATTAATGAGGGCTGCCATTGAGGAGATGATGGGGCCTGATGTGGAGGAGGAGGTCTGGCTCAGGCCAGCATCCCAAGTTAATGTTGAGGACGATGAGGGGTCTGTGTCTGGGGATGTTGGGGTGGCAGAGGTGGTGGGTGGGTCAGACTCAGGAGAAGAGTTGTATGATGAGGATGATGATCGGGACCATCTGTATGTGCCTCAGAGTCCGACCCCGGAAAACATGTTGTATCGTGTGTTTAGGTACTAAAATCTGCGTTCCCTCCCAGTAGTGTTGGGCGAACAGTGTTTGCCACTGTTCGGGTTCTGCAGAACATCACCCTGTTCGGGGTGACTATATAGCAGACTATATAGCATTGTGTTTAATGCCACTCTGTGTACACGGCTCAGCCACACTATATAGCATTGTGTTTACTTCCACTCTGTGTCTGCTGGGAACAGTAGTACACCGCTCACCCGCCACTGTATAGCATTGTGCTCTGTGTCACTGCTGACAATAGTGGTACACCGCTCACCCACCACTGTATAGCATTTCTGTACTGCCACTGTACTGCTGCCAGTCAGCGTGTACTTTAAGGATAAGTGAAATGAGGAAGAAATCCGGTGAAAGAGGGAGGGGCAAGGGAAGAGGTGTTTCCCCTGACGGTTCACGTACAGGCCACAGGGGAGCACCCAAGAAAACCCACTCAATACTGCCCATGTTGTCCAGGACAACAACCCTCACAGATCCAAAAGAACAGGACCAGATAATTACTTGGATGACCTCTCAAGCGTCCAGCAGTGGGTTAAGCAGCACCAGCACATCACGCACGAGGTCCGAGTCCTCAGCCAGTTAAAGTCTGGGCTTTCTTTGAAGACTGCACTGAGGATGTTACCATGGCGATTTGCAAGGTGTGCAAGACCCGCCTGAGCAGGGGGAAAAGTATTAACAACCTCTCCACCACCAGCATGAGCCGCCACATTCTATCCAAACATCCCACTCTGTGGGCAAACGCGGCAGGACAGGGTACCACCAGCAACACTGCCTCCCTTGGGTTCACCAGACTCACCACCAGACCCGCCTCAGCAGCAGCAGTAGCCCAGCCATTGCGTGGTTCACAACATTCACAAACATCAGACGATGCTGACACTGTCACTTTCCGGACTAGTGCTCTTGAGGTCTCCCAGTGTTCATCAAACACAACAACCAACAGCCCTTCGGTGTGCAGCGCTACGGTTGAGTTGTCTGTCTCTGAGATGTTTGAGCACAAGAGGAAATTGCCAGCAAATGACCCCCGGGCCGTGGCAGTAACAGCCAGCCAGCATAGCCAAGCTTCTGGCCTGCGAAATGCTGCCATATCGAGTGGTGGAGACAAACAGCTTCAAGGGCATGATGTCAGTGGCCATCCCACGTTACGTGGTTCCCAGCCGCTACCACTTTGCGCGCTCTGCAGTGCCTGAGTTGCATGAGCACGTGGTCAGCTAAATAACCCGAAGCTTGAAGAATGCCGTTGCCTGCAAGGTTCACCTCACCACTGACACCTGGACGAGTGCGTTCGGCCAGGGTCGATACATCTCCCTTACCGCGCACTGGGTGAACCTTGTGGAGCCTGGCAGCGATTCCTCACCTGCTACGGCGCGGGTGTTGCCCACGCCGCAAACAGCTGGATAACAACAGCAGCACCTACCTCTCTGACTCCTTCTCCTCCAACGCATCTCAAAGCTGTACCTCATCCGGAAATGCTAACCCAGCACCAGCAGCAGTAGGATCGTGGAAGCAGTGCAGCACAGCTGTTGGCATGCGTCAGCAAGCGTTGCTGAAGCTGATCTGCCTTGGGGATAAGCAGCACACAGGGGAGGAAATTTGGAGGGGAATAAAGGAACAGACGGATTTGTGGCTGGCACCGCTGGACCTGAAACCGGGCATGAAGCTAGACACCTGGCACGAACTGGCAATGTACGCAATAGAGGTGCTGGCTTGCCCGGCAGCCAGCGTTATGTCGGAACGCTGTTTCAGTGCTGCCGGAGGCATCATCACAGATCGGCGTATCCGCCTCTCCACAGAAAATGCAGACCGTCTGACTCAAATTAAAATGAATCAATCCTGGATTGGAAACGACTACGCAACACTCCTGGACCCCAACCAAGTAACATGACCGATGAACATCTGGGATGGTTTAGCGTTTCCGGTCCCTGTTTATTGAACCTCTCATCTGTATTACATTTATGACTGCATGGCGGCAAAAAGCATTGCTGCTATATCCGCACGCTTTTTGTCCTCATGCAAGGCCTGGGTTGTTGTGTCTCACAAAGCGTGGCCTTCTCCTCCTGCGCCTCCTCCTGTTCCATCACGTGTGCTGCTGCTGCTGCTGCTGCTGCTGGGTTACCGTTGCCGGTCCCTGTTTATGGAACCTCTTATCTTTATTACATTTATGACTACATGGCGGTACAAAGCATGCTATCCGCACGCTTTTTGTCCTCATGCAAGGCCTGGGTTGTTGTGTCTCACAAAGCGTGGCCTTCTCCTCCTGCGCCTCCTCCTGTTCCATCACGTGTGCTGCTGCTGCTGCTGCTGCTGGGTTAGCGTTGCCGCGTGGTCCCTGTTTATTGAACCTCTTATCTTTATTACATTTATGACTACATGGCGGTACAAAGCATGCTATCCGCACGCTTTTTGTCCTCATGCAAGGCCTGGGTTGTTGTGTCTCACAAAGCGTGGCCTTCTCCTCCTGCGCCTCCTCCTGTTCCATCACGTGTGCTGCTGCTGGGTTAGCGTTGCCGCGTGGTCCCTGTTTATTGAACCACTTATCTTTATTACATTTATGACTGCATGGTGGTACAAAGCATGCTATCCGCACGCTTCTTGTCCTCATGCAAGGCCTGGGTTGTTGTGTCTCAAAGCGTGGCCTTCTCCTCCTGCGCCACCCTCCTCCTGTTCCATCACGTGTGCTGCTGCTGGGTTAGCATTACCGGTCCCTTTTCCTGGAACCTCTTATATGTATTACATTTATGACTGCATGCCGACAAAAAGCATGTTACCTGTGCAAAGAAAACAGACATTTCCCGCATTTAAAAGACAGTTTTCCCTTTGAAACTTTAAAATCGATTTTCTCAAAAACTATAAGCTCTTTTTGCTAAATTTTTTTTCCTCTTGTACCCACTCCCAAGGTGCACATACCCTGTAAATTTGGGGTATGTAGCATGTAAGGAGGCTTTACAAACCACAAAAGTTCGGGTCCCCATTGACTTCCATTATGTTCGGAGTTCGGGTCGAACACCCGAACATCGCGGCCATGTTCGGCCTGTTCGGCCCGAACCCGAACATCTAGATGTTCGCCCAACACTACATACATTTAGTAAAATTGTACAATCCAGATTGTATAATTTGTGGCCACCGTTTCTAACATCTATAGGGTTCAAAGACTTGGGCCATACAAAAATGTCACATTAGCCAATTTCAGCATGGGTTTACATTTTCACTGAGTGGTGTATGCTCCATTTCACTGTACTGACTTGACTCCAAATAACGCTTTAAAAGTAAGACATTACTTATTAATCAGACATTTCTTTAAACTCAGCTACAGCAAGCAAGTAACTGTATTTTCTTGTTGGTACAAGTAATATAGGTGTTCACAAGTTATAAATAGAGATATCAGCAAGTGTACGTGAATCTTAGTTGTGTTGGCAAGCTCATTCTACCTCACCCAAGTTTTCCATTATGGGCAGATGTGAATACTGCAAACAGTAAGCGTGCCGGTTAAATAAGGTCACTGGATTCTCCCCAAGGCAATAGCTTTATTTATCGGGAGAAATCTAAATGATACGTTGTGTACAGTATTTAATTATACATATGCGTGCAATAAAAAAAAAAACTATGGAGAGTCTAACTTAATGTGAATGTACAGTATCATTTTTTTTATTTTGGAGCTCAGCTTTTTGGTTTGACTGGCAAGATTTGTCCACTGGTGAAAAGTCGTATTTTTCTGTCGTAACCGGTAAGCTGACTGATAATTAAAGTGGAGCTGAACTCTTGCACAAGACAGAAGGAAAACATCGAGAAATACACCCTGTATGTATTTAGCCTCTCTAATTTCCCCTCATCTGTGACTAATCACCAGTGCAATTTGATCTCTCAACTGTGTCAGCTGGCTGCCATAGCAGAGCAGCTAATTGGTAAAAACACAGGATGTTAACAATATGTCTGCTTCCATGAAAGCAGGAAGTAAACACACTGCAGATTTATTGCAGTATTTGTATCAGCTGTAACAAAGAAATATTTTTCTTTAAAGGTTATTATGAGGTTGAGTATCTTTTAGAGCAGGGAGGAAGTTTTGAGTTCTGGTCCACTTTAAACCCCATAGTTTGCTATGCATTTATTTGTATGACAATCTAGCAGATCTGCAAAATGCTAGAGGTTTTTGAAGCAGATTTCAGAGCGATTCTAGGCATGTTTTCTAAACATGCCTAGCGTTTTTTTGGAGCGATTTTGTGTAGCACATGTGAAATATTGTTACAGTAAGGCCCCGTTCACACTGCATGCGTTTCCAGCCGCGTTTTGGAAACGCGTGCAGGTGGCCGACACGCACGACATCAGACATTGCATAGAGTGCAATGTCTGATGTTCACACTGCATGCGTTCTGGACCTGTGCGGTCCGGGAACGCATGCTGCACGCATTTTTTGCAAAAACGCGTGGCTGTCCCATTCACTTTTCAGTGATGGGATCAGCCACGCAACGCATACAAACGCGGATGGCGTGCGTTCGTACGCGTTGCGTTTCGCGTGCGTGCCCGTCCACGTTTGTAATGTGAACGAGGCCTAAAGCTGTTACTAAACAGCTTCTGTAACAAAAACGCCTGGAAAACCGCTCTGATCTAGCGTTTTTCAGAGCGATTTTCCACTTTCCTATACTTTAACATTGACGCAGAAACGTCCCAGGAATCTAAAAAATGCTGTAGCCCCCGAGTTTGCGTTTGTGGAAAACACAACCCGCTCTGGTGTGCACCATCCTATTCACTTTCATTAGCCAAGTGGTTTTCCCCCTGCAAGCGTTTTAAAAAATGCTCCAGAACCGCTCTGGTGTGCACCAGCCCATAGAGTAGAATATCCAGCAGAATTGTATGTACAAACCTACAGTGAGAACTTAGGTTTTAAATAAATTGAGGTTGTCATGGATGGTTTACCATATGCAACTGCAATCACAAAATCACAATTTCACTAACTTTTAGTAATCTTGCTATGAACTTAAGAGTTAGGAGTTTGTGCTACTTAATGGCAAACAATCGCTAAAAATAAAATCCTGGTCAAGTAGCTGAGATCATGTAAGGTCCCCACTATTGTCTAGCCATGGAGAGCCAAGATATTATAAGGTCAGTGAAATATGACTCATTACAGGCACATTCACGCTGGGAAACGTATGCACAAGTGCAATTTTTGTGCATGCATTGCAAAGTATGGACGTGCGCGTCGCAATGCGCTAAATTGCATACGTCAATGGCTTCCATTCCATTGAAAAAATGCATGAAAATGTGTGTCGTGCATTAGGATTTGAATGGTAACATGAAAGTCTACGGACTTCCATGCTACCTGCGTTGCGGACACTATGTGTGGTGCGTCATGATGGCCAGCACAGCAAATAAGTGTGAATGAGCCCGTAGTCACGCAGCATACAGAAAGATATATGATAGATGTTCACTTACACAAAGCTGGTCATTAATATTCGCTCCGTTCTTCAGAAGCGTTTCCACCACTTTGCAGTGTCCGTGTTGACAGGCGGTTAGCATTGCAGTTCCTCCATCCTGTAGACAAATTAACATTGGTCTATGAAAGGGCAATCGCTCCAAAGCAATGAGTTGTGTCTCGGCAGAATCATTTCAAAGTTTATCATCATTCTCCAAGTTCTACACTGCATTCTGTCTCCATGGCAGTGACATCACTTGCAGTGGTGCTAATCTGGCACCACTGAAGCAAGAGGGATATAGAGGCTGCCATATTTATTTCCTTTTAAGCAATACCAGTTGCCTGCTGTCCTGCTGATCCTCTCCCTCTAATACCTTTAGCCATAGACCCTGAACAAGCATGCAACAGATCAATCAGGTGTTTCTGACATTATTGTAAGATCTAACAAGATTAGCTGCATGCTTGTTTCAGGTGTGTGATTCAGACACGACTGCAGCCAAATAGATCAGCAGGGCTGCTAGGCAACTGGTATTGTTTAAAAGGATACAAATATGGCAGCCTCCATATCCCTCTCACTACAGTTGTCCATTAACCATTTCTGCCGCTAGGACGTGTGCCTCACGTCCGCAGCGGCCTCTGCTACAGAATCAGCGAATCACGTCCCTGCAGCTTGGGGGGCTGTGCCGATTCGTGCAGGCAGAAGCCCGCGATCACAATGTTTCCGATAACAGGGGGGATTGGCTGCAGGGGAGAAAAGTCCCCTGAACCAATCCGTTCTCATCCTCCGAGAATAATCACTGTTTTTGTTCAAAAACAGTGTTTATTCTTAAATAGAGCCACTGCGCTTCCTCCCGCTTGCCGATTTCCGCCGCTTACCGCCGCCGATTGTTAGATTTATGAATGGGAACAAAGTTCACATTCATTAATCTCCCCTCTAGGTCACCGTAATCACAAGGCATCCATTGATGCCTGCGTCACTTCCCTAGCAACACATTACTTCCTATAGCGTACGAGAATAGGAAGTACTGGGTGAGGACATCTTGATGCCAAATAGTGAACTTGCACCTACTGAGATTAGGGAATAAAATGTTTTAAATATGTATGTCAAGAGGGAATATCATTATTAAAATGGGCTAAAAATTAGTGATGGATGCACCTTTATTTCAAAATAAAATATTGTCACCATACATTATACTAGGGACATCATTTTCATGTTGCAATAACCAGGACAAATGGGCAAATAAAATGTGTGGATTTTAATTTCGGAAGCATGTATTATTTGAAAACTATAATGGCCCAAAACTGAAAAATAATTAATTGCTCCTATTTTTTTCTTATTATTCCCATTAAAATGCATTTAGAATAAAATACTTCTTAGCATAATGTACCACCCAAAGAAAGCCTAATTGGTGGTGAAAAAAAAGTATAAATCATTTTGTTGTGATAAGTAGTGATAAAGTTATTGGGGAATGAAAAGGAGGAGCACTGAAATGTGAAAAGTCCTCTCGTCCATAAGGTGAAAAATACCTGTGGGCTGAAATGACTAAAGAGACCCAGAGATGTCCGCTATTAAAGATTTTTTACTTACCTGGTGCTTCCTCCAGCCCCATAAGCATGGATGTGTCCCTCGCCGTCCTCCCGCGTGCCTCCGTTAAGCGGCAATCAGTTCCGGTATCCGTCTCAGTCGGGCGCAGTCTGACTCATGACAGCCGGGGTCTTCGGGGCTTGTGCAGAAGGTCCACGCATGCGCAGAAGGCCCAATGCTGACATCACTGAGCCGAATACCGGAGCTGATTGCCACTTAACGGAGGCACGCGGGAGGATGGTGAGGGACGCATCTGTGCTTATAGGGCTGGAGGAAGCCCCGGGTAAGTAAAATATCTTCAAAGGGAATTTCTGCTTTCATGAACATTTTTCTACAAACATAAATTGGTGCTGTACGAACCTTTGCAAATGTTTTTTCTTTAATTATACTTTAGTTAAAAAATAAAGACAAAATTCTCCAGCATTCCTCAACATTCAAGATTGCAGCAAGTCTGTGGTGTGTCCTACGGCCAAGGCTATTATGCAACACTATTTAGGTTACAAAATAATGTATCCATAACGCCAATATCTGTCTGACCCTAGATTTGTTGCTTAGAAATTCAGCATTCAGCAATGTTTGTCACTTTTGCTGTCCTATAGCTCTTTCCAAGCCTACCGTATACAGTATATCCATTTCCCCCTTTTGTTGTCTTGTACACTATGAGGCTGATTCACAAAACATATCTCATGGATTTTCACACCTTACATATTTATCACCTCAACTGTGGAATGATATTGGAAGCCTCTGGACTTTTCAAAAACTTCCCACTGTGATTGGTTAAGGGATTGATTTTACTTATGATTTAATTCTCCTTGGACCTGATTATTATTTAATTAACCTTTCTCTTGAGTTTTCTGACAGAAAATATTTTCATACCTTATAAAGGAAATATCTTTGAAGTCCAGAGCACGTAAAGTAGTCAAAATGAGTTTGATATTACATTTTTTGCTATAATTCCTTGCAATATTTAGAGCTGAACTGAAAGCCAAACTGAAAATATTGAGTTTTCCCACATAAAAGTAGAATTTTCCTTTAAAAGTTGTATATATCTGAGGCAGTGCAGTTGGGGTGGGGGTTGTTATCAACCTGAATACAGGCATGATACAGAACTGGATCAGAACCGTACAACTGTGTCGGTCCTGAAGAACTTAAAGAGAATCTGTACTCTAAAATTCTTACAGTAAAAAGCCTACCATTCTATTCATTATGTTCTCCTGGGCCCCTCTGTGCTGTTTCTGCCACTCCTTGCTGCAATCCTGGCTTGTAATTGCCATTTTTAGGCAGTGTTTACAAACAAAAGACATGGCTGCTAACCAGAGTGTGATAGGCTGAGAGGAGAGCTTGGAGAGGGTGTGTAAAGATTCTGCCTATCACAAGCAGTGCTGCACATTCCACACATTCCAGCCTGAGCCCGACAGAGCCGACAGAGGAAAGAAGATAAGATTTATTACAGAGACAGTGCAACTAGAAAAGGCTGCAGTATGCCAGAACACACAAGAACAGGTATAGGAACTTATAGGATAGAAGAAATAAGGCTCAAAATTTTGTTACAGAGTCTCTTTAAAGTTCTTAAAAAGTTAAAGTTTTGGAAGCATGCAATAAACTATGTATTGTTAGTCATTAAAGGTATTACTGGAATCAACTCCATGACTAACACTGGACCATACTTTGCTTAGAAAGCATACAGACATAAGTAAGAACTTTCTAATGCTTTGTAACTACTACTACTAATATGTGTGTGTGTTTTATTTTTCTGTTTGATAAAGATATTTTTCTTCAACTTTTCTGTTTAGTGACTCTGTGAGACAAAACTCACAAAACTGGACCCTAGACAGATAGACAGCTAGACAGTAATAGCTATAGCTTGTCTCCACACTCTTAAAATGTGTTTGACAAAATGTTTTGGGAAATCTTTTTCTGGAGGAAACTTTTGTTTGGAGTTCCACCTCAGTGAAAGGGTCAGGAAGAGCCCCTCATTAGCCTGCTTTAGCCATAAGACTATCAGTGTATCGTATAAAGAAAGAAGCAGTGCAAACAGGGGCGTACCTACACATTTACAGGCAGGCACGTGCACAGGGGGGTGCTCTGGGTGCCCAGACACCCCCCTTTTTAAAATCTTCAAAAAAGGCCCCTCTCACAAAATAAGCTCCGCCCCCGGCCGCGATAAGCCCCGCCCACCCGCGGGGAGCTCCGCCCCCTCCTGGGACACTTTCAAGTGAAGAGGCCCAGACAGGAATTCTAGTGTGGCATACTGACCTCTCCCTCCACCTAGGACCCATACTGACCTCTACCTCCCCCAGCACCCATAGTGACCTCTCCCTCCACCTAGTACCAGTGACCACTCCCTCCCCTAGCACCCACAGTGACCTCTCCCTCCACCTAAGACCCATACTGACCTCTCCCTACCCAGTACCCACAGTGACCTCTCCCTTCACCTAGCACACACAGTGACCTCTCCCTCCACCTAGCACCCACAGTGATCTCTCTCTTACCCAGCACCCACAGTGACCTCTCCCTCCCCCAGCACCCACAGTGACCTCTCCCTCCACCTAGCACCCACAGTGATCTCTCTCTTACCCAGCACCCACAGTGACCTCTCCGTCCACCTAGCACCCACAGTGATCTCTCCCTCCACCTGGGACCCATAGTGACCTCTCCCTCCCCAGCACCCACAGTGACCTCTCCCTCCACCTAGCACCCACAGTGACCTCTCCCTCCAACTAGCACCCACAGTGACCTCTCCCTCCACCTAGCACCCACAGTGACCTCTCTCTTACCCAGCACCCACAGTGACCTCTCCCTCCATCAAGCACCCACAGTGACCTCTCCCTCCACCTAGCACCCACAGTGACCTCTCCCTCCACCTGGGACCCATAGTGACCTCTCCTTCCCCAGCACCCACAGTGACCTCTCCCTTCCCCAGCACCCACAGTGACCTCTCCCTCCCCCAGCACCCACAGTGACCTCTCCCTCCACATAGCACCCACAGTGATCTCTCCCTCCACCTAGGACCCATAGTAACCTCTCCCTCCATCAGCACCTACAATGACCTCTCCCTCTATCTAGCACCCACAGTGACCTCTCCCTCCCCAGCTCTAGCAGTGATCCTGCCGACCATAGCACCCACACTGACCTATCCCTCCCCCAGCACCCACAGTGATTTTTCCCTCCCCCAGTGGCTACCCTCCTGTCCCCTGCAGCACCCACAGGGTTCTCCCATCCCAAAAGCAGCACCTACAGTGACCTCTCCCATTGCCAGGGCACACAGTGGCTTCTCCCAACACCCAGCATCCACTCCCTCCTCCAGTAACCACACAGACTTCTCCCAGCACCCACAGTGGCCTACCCTTCCCCCAGCACCCACACTGACCTCTACCTCCCTTAGCAGCAACTATTTCATTCATAGCAGCACCCATAGTGACCTCCCACCCCCTGCACCCACAATGACCTCTACCTCCCGAGACCCACAGTGATCTCACCCAAAGGACCCACAGTGACCTCCCTTTCCTCCAGCACCCATACTGACCTCTGCTTTCCACAGCACCCACAGTTACTTCTCCCCCCAGCACCCACAGTGACCTACCCTTCCCCCATCAACCACACTGACCTCGACCTCCCCTAGCAGCAACTATGCCATTCATAGTAGTACCCACAGTGGCCTCCTACCCCCTGCACCCACAGCAATCCCACCAATATTCAGCACCCACATTACACTTAACCAGTAACCCCAACTATAGCAAGCACCCAGTACTTGTACCAAACACCCTGCACCCAATACTTACATCCGGCCTCAATATGGCACTTAGTACTTGCATCAAACAGCCACATGACACCCAATACCTGCGCCCCTTCACCCTATAGCTGGCACCCAGTACTCACACCTACATGGCACAGCACTTGCACCCAGCTATGACATGTCACTCACTACTCACACCTGCACACAGCCTCCACATGGCACCCACTCACATAACCAGTGCTAGCACCCGAAGTACCTGCACTCAGAACCCACGTGACACACAACACCCACCCAAAGCTAGCACCCAGTGCAGGCATGGCACCAAGTATTTGCACCTATGTGATACCCAGTGCCTGCACCCAACACCCACATGTTTCATCTGCAGTAGTTCCAGTTGCACTAAGCCTCCACTTGATGCCCAGCACCCACACCAAGCACTCACATATGACATCCAGTACATGCACCCATAACTCACAAGGGACTGAGTACCTGCAGTCAACACCTACATGATGGTTGATACACACCCATACTGCCAGAATCCACATTACACCCTGTGCCAGCACCCAGAACCCACATGGCTCCCATCATCTGCATTCAGCAGCATGACAATCAATACCCCCCTAGCCAGAAACGAGGAGGGGGGGGGGGGGGCATGCGGGGGAAGGCATTGCCAGGCCGCTTTTTTAAATTTGAGCACCCCCCACTTAAGGACCCTCTGCATGGCCCTGTTTACAGGCCCCTCCAGCAAAACTTTATTGGGGCCCCACAATTTTCACACCCCTTCCCTTGCCTGCTATTTGCTGACCCTCACAGCCTAGGGGCCTGTCTTGCAAGGGTCATAAAACAAAAACGCCTGATCTGAAGGATGGAGCTCTTTACTGGAGGTCAGTAGTTGGGGGCCCCTCACAGCTCCAAGCCTTCCTGCAGTAGCAGAGGGTGCTCCCCTGTAGTTATGCTAATATTGACTGTAGAGACTGCTAATATTGCTGCACACATAATAACAAATGAAAATAAAGCAGCTACTCTGACAACAGTTTCCTTCTGAATTTCTGTTTAGTTTCTTGCAGATATAAACATAGCAGGATTTAGTTGGTCTGTGATGAGAAACATTGGGCATGTAAATAAATACAAGCTGGTACCTGTTATCCATCCTCAGATGCCCTTTCACTGTCCGGAAACAAACGCGAGCAGTAAACCGTAACATGCCAATGAGCCAAGTCAGCACTTTACTGAATGGGTGCCAGGCACTCACTGAGCACGGATTCAGCACCTAATGGATTCCATTCCCTTTCACAACACTTCACACACTGACATCTTACTAACTCCCAGAACAAGGCAGTCTGTTGTTGCTTCCTCTTTTTAGGTAGGCTTTTTGTAGCATCTCCCCACAAAAAGTATCTTATTTAAGCAGGACTACAAGTACATAAACATTGTAAAAATGTTAAAATAGAATGGTGTAGCAAAAGTGAAATATGAGGTTTTGCTGAAATTATGTTTTTATACACACATCCAGAATTTCACAGCAAAACAAAAACATTTACTGTAGATCCAACTTTGCAATACATTCCATCTGTAGAGAAAATAATGCTATATAATAATTACCAAGTGTCTCTGCGTCCCCCTTTGTCCCTGTGTCCGTGCGTTTGCACTACTGCGCATGTGCAGCACAGACAGCCGTTGGGACAGGAGGAGGATGGGGCCAAGGGGCTGTTATATTAACAGACTTAGGTCTACTAGTTTATTGAATAAAATTGCTTATTTTTTTACAATACTCATTTATAAGTTAATTAGTCAGTATTTGCCTATTTACATTATGAAATTTATCACAGGCGGCGACATCTTTAGTCCTGTCAGGGATATCAATGAAATCAATGGTATGTGGCTCCTGCACAAAATCAGGTGCCACTATTCACTTTCATAGAAATTAGAGCGGCAAGCTGGGGCCAAAGAGTAAATTCAGGTGCCCTGCAGCGCATGATATTTATAGGTGTTTTTTTCTGTTTTTTTTTATCTTTTTTTTGTGGCAGTTTTGAGTTGGGCTCGAGCACCCCCTGTTTTTGGATGGTTACGTTTAGGTGTCAGGAAGGGGGTTTGTGTGTGTGTGAGGGGGGGGCTAAGGTTAGGTTCAGAAAGGTTTTTTTTGTGGGGAGGGGGACGTTAAGGTTGGGTGTCAGAAAGGGGATTTGTGCAGGGGGGGATGGTTAACATTAGGCATCAGGAAATGGGATTGCGCAGGGGAGGCAGTTAAGCTTAGGCTTCAGGAAGGGGGTTGTGCGGGGAAGGGGGGACAGTTAAGGTAGGTGTCAGATGGGATGATTCTGTGTTAGAACAGGGTTAGGTTTAACTATAGTAAAATACTGTTAACATTTACTAATTATTTACCACTTCAGTGAAGATAATGTAATAAAAAAAAAGTGTTTCATTTTTACAATAATTACGTATAAATGATTTATTCAGTGTTTGGCCATTTTAAAATCTTTCCTCTCCCTGATTTACATTCCGACATTTATCACATGGTGACATTTTTACTGCTGGCAGGTGATGTCAGTGGAAGGAGATGCTGCTTGCTATTTTGGCAGTTGGAAACAGCTGTAAACAGTTATTAGTTCCCACAATGCAACAAGGCTCCCACAGTGTGATGTCAGAACCATCGTCCTGACATCAAACTGTGGGAGGGGTTTCACCACAATATCAGCCAAACAGAGCCCCCTGATGATCTGTTTGTGAAAAGGAAAAGATTTCTCATATCTGTTCGTGAAAATGAAAAGCTTTCTCATGGGAAAGGGGGTATCAAATTATAAAATGTATAATGTATATAAACATATACATATAAGAAGAATGTTGCTGTCACTTACAGTAGTAGAAAGTAAAGTAGTAGAAAACTGACAGAATCGACAGGTTTTGGACTAGCCCATCTTCTTATGGGGGTTCTCAGGGTTTTCTTTATTGTCAAAACACTTAGTGAATGGCAGCTGTTCCATCCAACTGCCAAGAAAGTGTACGATGAGCAGGGAGGCTGGCCAGCATCTTTGTTTAAATCTTTTTCGGGGAATGTCTTTATAAAGAATAAAGTCCATGTTGAGAATCCCCTATGGAGAGATGATCTAGCCCAAAGCCTGTTGGTAATGCCAGATTTCTACTACCTACTGTAAGTGATAGCAACATAGGAGAAAAGTGATTTATGGCTCATTTTACTCAGGAAGAAACATACTTCTTATTTGTATGTGTTTACATATATTTTAAAATGTAAGATTTTTGCGACAGTGGTTCTTTAAAATTATCACTGTAAATAGTAGAATATTGGTAAATGTACCTGTATTCTATTATTGGCAATTTGCAGACTGCATCAATTGTGGTCCCTTTAGCTTTCCTATGCTTCAGTTTATAATTGATTGTTTTCCTCAAGCCATGTGGTGAAACGTTAAAACTTTACAGTGACACATTTACTCTAACTGAAAAAGTTCCTTACTCTGGTTGTAAATTCAGTAGATGCTCCATATTCAAACAGGAACTTGACTATATCATTGTGACCTTGCTGTGCAGCAAAGAAAAGAGCAGTAGCACCACTCTGGAAGAGAAAATCAAGACAATATATGAAGTAGGATTGAGAAGTATGGTATATTTTGTATAGCTGTGGACAGCAAGACATGGTTTGGAGCCTAAACCCTGACATCTCGGTGCTCTTTGTTCTAGAAGGAGCATGCCAATACTTTTGCTATAATTCAAATTCTTTTCTGGGAAGGCAACATTAAAAGCATGCACAAAGTATATTGGGAAGGTTATCACACCAACTGCACTTCCATTTGTGAAACCACTTTATCCTTAACTGCATAGATCATCACATATGTTCCACTATTTTTTTCCAAGACTAGGTGCCCTTATAAGAGATTATATGCAATACAGTATATAACACCAAGAAAACACTATTAATGAATGAGAACTATCAATCATTTTATTAAGGACGTATCCAGCATTAAAAATGTAAAACCAATTAAAATCCCCCCTCCGTCTGAATGTAGTTAAATAGACATAGATGGCTGCAAAAAAATGTGCTACATGCTGAAATGCAGAGAATTGGCAAAACAAAACCTCATAGGCTATTCCCCCGTCTCCTCCACGCCGGTGATTCTATTGGGGTAAGCACAATTGCACTTTCTTTGATCTTGATCTAATACCGTATATACTCGAGTATAAGCCGACCCCCAACTTTTACCTTAAAGAGGAGCTGTTAGGTATAGGGTCTCAGAGAAAATAAACACATATATCAGTAGCTAAAGATTGGCTGTACTTACATTACATATGCATTTCACTGTCCACGTTTGGATTTCACAGAATTTGTATATAGTATATGCAGAGATAGATGCTCCTGACAGCTCATGGCAGGCTCCATGTTTGTGAAGCCAAATGTGTCGTCATGTCCTGCCTGCTTCTGATCACAGATAAGCTGGTTCTTGAACAACACGGTGTGCAGTGAATATTAATGAGCCATGTGGCTAGGAACAATAGCTGACTCCTGCAGTGTAGTCTGCCCGGAGATTTATCAGTGCTACGCTCTGGACTGATTACACAAGCTGCTGTACCGTCTCATTAGCAGCCGAGGGGAGGGCCCCAGAATGCTTTGCAGTTTAGCTGCGGCTTGCGTCTTTATGGGTCTATAACAGACATTAAGATAAGCACACATCAAAGGTAACTGAAATGTTTATCTTCACTAATGGCTTTTGAGCTTCCTTCTAAACTGTTTAACACAGGAGAATAGAGGTTTAAATTAGCTTCTGCAGCCTGACAGTTACTCTTTAAAAACCTGGAAAAAAGTTTTGACACAAGTATAAGCCAGTGGTGGCAAAAGCCACAACAACAACACCACGCACAGCCATGGCTGGCTACAACCATATATTAGAAAAGCAGCATAAATTTAGCAG
The DNA here is from genome assembly GCF_040937935.1 of Hyperolius riggenbachi. NCBI lineage: Eukaryota > Metazoa > Chordata > Amphibia > Anura > Hyperoliidae > Hyperolius > Hyperolius riggenbachi. The sequence goes on from NC_090650.1 coordinate 322,279,627, forward strand.
ATTACAATAAAAAGCCAGAACATAGTCCTACAATGGAGATGGATACACAAAGAACTCCTGTTGCAAAGTTTAAAGGATACCCGAAGTGACGTATGACATAATGAAATAGACATGGGTATGTACAGTGCCAAGCACACTAATAACTATGCTGTGTTCTTTTTTTTCTTTCTCTGCCTGAAAGAGTTACATATCAGGTATGTAACTCAGTCCTGACTCAGACAGGAAGTGACTACAGTGTGACCCTCACTGATAAGAAATTCCAACTGTAAAACACTTTCCTAGCAGAAAATGGCTTCTGAGAGCAGGAAAGAGATAAAAAGAGTCTATAGTTCATAGATTTTAGCTCTGGCATACTTCAATGAATGTGTTATTGAGCAAAAACAATAAAACAGTTACAACTTAAAAAGTAGATTTAAACATAAAATAAAACTGAGGAATATCTTAAAGTCATTTTTTGGAGAAGGACGATAGATACAATAGTTTATTTCATTTGTTTATTTTCGCTTCAGGTGTCCTTTAAGCTGGCATAAAGATAAAGCAAGGAATGCAGAGCCACATAGTCATGTATCGAAAACTTAATATAGAAAAGCAAGGATTCTCACCACTCAGTAGACACAGTCCAGTATGCCTGCAAAGAGTAGTGAAGGGACTCAAGTATAAGCCCAGACCCCCACTTTTGGACCACTTTTTTGGGCCCAAAAATTAGGCTTATAAGTGAGTATATACAGTGGGTTGCAAAAGTATTCGGCCCCCTTGAAGTTTTCCACATTTTGTCATATTACTGCCACAAACATGAATGAATTTTATTGGAATTCCACATGAAAGACCAACACAAAGTAGTGTACACATGAGAAGTGGAACGAAAATCATACATGATTCCAAACATTTTTTACAAACAAATAACTGCAAAGTGGTGTGTGCATAATTATTCGGCCCCCTTTGATCTGAGTGCAGTCAGTTGCCTATAGACATTGCCTGATGAGTGCTAATGACTAAATAGAGTGCACCTGTGTATAATCTAATGTCAGTACAAATACAGCTGCTCTGTGAGGGCCTCAGAGGTTGTCTAAGAGAATATTGGGAGCAACAACACTGTGAAGTCCAAAGAACACACAAGACAGGTCCAAGACAGATCAGGGATCAAGTTATTGAGAAATTTAAAGCAGGCTTAGGCTACAAAAAGATTTCCAAAGCCTTGAACATCCCAAGGAGCACTGTTCAAGCGATCATTCAGAAATGGAAGGAGTATGGCACAACTGTAAACCTACCAAGACAAGGCCATCCACCTAAACTCACAGGCCGAACAAGGAGAGCGCTGATCAGAAATGCAGTCAAGAGGCCCATGGTGACTCTGGACAAACTGCAGAGATCTACAGCTCAGGTGGGAGACTCTGTCCATAGGACAACTATTAGTCATGCACTGTACAATGTTGGCCTTTATGGAAGAGTGGCAAGAAGAAAGGCATTGTTAACAAAAAGCATAAGAAGTCCTGTTTGCAGTTTGCCACAAGCCATGTGGGGGACACAGCAACCATGTGGAAGAAGGTGCTCTGGTCAGATGAGACCAAAATTGAACTTTTTGGCCAAAATGCAAAACGCTATGTGTGGCAGAAAACTAACACTGTACATCACTCTGAACACACCATCCCCACTGTCAAATATGGTGGTGGCAGCATCATGCTCCAGGGGTGCATCTCTTCAGCAGGGACAGGGAAGCTGGTCAGAGTTGATGGGAAGATGGATGGAGCCAAATACAGGGCAATCTTGGAAGAAAACCTCTTGGAGACTGCAAAAGACTTGAGACTGGGGTGGAGGTTCACCTTCCAGCAGGACAATGACCCTAAATATAAAGCCAGGGCAACAATGGATTGGTTTAAAACAAAACATATCTGTGTTAGAATGGCCCAGTCAAAGTCCAGATCTAAATCCAATCGAGAATCTGTGGCAAGATCTGAAAACTGCTGTTCACAAACGCTGTCCATCTAATCTGACTGAGCTGGAGCTGTTTTGCAAAGAAGAATGGGCAAGGATTTCAGTCTTTAGATGTGCAAAGCTGGTAGAGACATTCCCTAAAAGACTGGCAGCTGTAATTGCTGCAAAAGGTGGTTCTACAAAGTATTGACTCAGGGGGCCGAATAATTACGCACACCCCACTTTGCAGTTATTTATTTGTAAAAAATGTTTGGAATCATGTATGATTTCCGATCCACTTCTCACATGTACACCACTTTGTATTGGTCTTTCACGTGGAATTCCAATAAATTTGATGCATGTTTGTGGCAATAATGTGACAAAATGTGGAAAACTTCAAGGGGGTCAAATACTTTTGCAACCCATTGTACAGTCCTTTTTATCTGCAGACATTGCACTTTATTGGCACAGTTTTGTACACAATTTTTGAGATTCATGGGTGTTTTCTAGTATAACGTTTTATATTGGCAATTCTTTTCATTTCAGTACGCACGTAGCACTTTTTTGCAGCCATCTATGTCTATTTGATTGGTTGTATTGGATACGATCACCCTTTATATCAGTTAATTTGCTGCTTAGCGTATTCAACACTTGCACTTTATATCAGCACTGGGGGGGGGGGGGGAGTTCTGGAGTTCTGATTACATTCAGATGGAGCGGGATTTTAATTGTTTTAAAAAAAAATGTATGATAGATAAGTCTTAAAGTGGATCGGAGATAAACTTTTACTCATTGCATAATTGTGTTCCTTTCATAAAGTTTATAGGGCATTCCTCAAGCCAAATACTTTTTTTGTTTTGTTTTAATACTCTAATTCCCTGTAAACTAAACAAGCCTCGCCCACAGCTCCTTTTGTTCCTTGGCACTGTAGCAAGGGCTTATGGGAGCTCAGTCTGGGCAGGAGGAGGAGGAGGTTACAAGCCATTGATTTCAGAGGCAGAGGGGAAGAGGGAGGAGGAGAGGGGACTGAATTTACACACAGGCAAGCTGATAGCATCTCTAGCCCATAGCCTGTGACAATGTGACAAACAGAACATGGCTGCCCTCTTATCACAGGAATAAATATTCATAAACTTTTGAAGCTGTTTGCAGCTAGATATGCTGTGTAAACTATCTAAACTTTAGATAAGATATATAGACAAGTTACTTGTTATAGTTAGTTTTTCATTTCAGATCCGCTTTAAAGGGACTCCGAGCAGTGCAGAAACTATGGAAAGATACATATCATTTTAAAGCTCTCTTTCTCCTCTTTCCAATGATATATAAACCGCCGCCCTACGCCTTTTAGTTTTCGCTATTTTCGCGATTGAAATTGCTGCAGCCGTGATTTCATTCGTGAAAATAGAGAAAACTAAAAGGCGTAGGGCGACGATTTGGGTGTCACCAGAAAGAGGAGAAAGAGAGCTTTAAAATGATATCCATCTTTCCATAGTTACATTGTATTACACAGGGTGACTTTTTCTGCTGAATGGAGCTGCTGACACTGGGGAAAGTGTCGTCCTGTGTAGTACAAGTAACTATGGAAAGATGGATATCATTTTAAAGCTCTCTTTCTCCTCTTTCTGGCGACACCCAAATCGTCGCTCTACGCCTTTTAGTTTTCTCTATTTTCGCGATTGAAATCGCGGCCGCGGCAATTTCAATCGCGAAAATAGAGAAAACTAAAAGGCGTAGGGCGGCGGTTTATATATCATTAGAAAGAGGAGAAAGAGAGCTTTAAAATAATATGCATCTTTCCATATTTTCCGCACTGCTCGGAGTCCCTTTAATAAAATGATTAATTATTCTCATTAATAGTGGATTTTTGGTGTTATATATATTACATATAGTCTCTTATAAGGGAACCTTGTCTTGGAAAATTATGGTTGTTACAACCTCTTAAAGGGATAATGATAATTATTTATTACCACTGAGCTCTGTGTGTGTTTTTTTTTTTTTTGATGTGATATAGTCTTACAATTGTTCAGCTGACATGTTGAAGACAAACAAGTAGCTTTTCACAAAGGTGTGGTTCAGCAAATGCTTTTTTTTTCTGATGATACAGACTCTTCAGAAAAAAAAGCCATGTGTGGCCATGAAACATTATTGGAATGTTTATGCCATACCCAATATAGTGCTGGCACTAACATGTACATCTGGTGTGCTGGTCTTACATATTTTCTGTTTGCTGTGTTGTACACTTTGACTTGATGCTCTGCCCGACTCTTTCCCAGCCTTCTCATGTAAACAAATATACCATTGCTGGAAGCGTCAAATACTTTTCCATGGATTTTTAGATGAGAAGAAGAGCTTTAGGTCAGAGAAATCAGATCAGAGTTTCTTTTTAGCACCTGACATTCGACAAGACAAATAACATTTATATTGTGCTTTTCTCCTGGCGGACTCAAAGCACCAGAGCTGCAGCCACTAGGGCGCGGTCAGTAGGCAGTAACAGCGTTAGGGAGTCTTGCTCAAGGACTCCTTACTGAATAGGTGCTGGCTTACTGAACAGGAAGAGCTGAGATTCAAACCCAGGTCTCCTGTGTCAGACGCTGTGCCCTTAAAGGGACTGTCTGGCCTAAAGTAAAGGATTTAGTGTTTATTAAAGATACATGCAAATATGTTGTACAAGCAGATGTCATAGTTTGCAAATGTTGTGAACACTCCGAAACTCACGTTAAAGTTGAATTCTGAGAAAATTAACAAGTGTAGCACATTAATCTTTCCAGAATGTTTAGTGTTTCATACAAAAGATACATTTTTTTCTGTAAATTAATTTTATTAAAACAAACAAATCAAACAGAAGTAAATATGTGTCAAGCAAGTTTCCTAATTTCTTCCCACACAAATGTGAACCCTGCCTAAGGAAAGTGGAGTTAAATTTAGATACATATTAAATTTGAATGACATAAGGAGTCATGAAGCATAAACCATACATACATCTCTGTGTAGGTTGATATCTGCCCCGTGTAATACTAGCTCCCGTACACACTGTGTATGTCCTGCATAGGATGCCACCATCAACGCTGTGGTTCCAGTCTGCCAAAACAGGAATTTCAGATGTGAAAATGCTGCCAGTAATAAAAGGTAATGCAGTTCCACTGTTCCAATGCCACATGCTAGAATGCAGGCTTTTTTATTATTTAAAATATAAATCCAGTTCTCTAAACTCTGTTTCAACATTCTTTTGGTATATAACTGCTTACAACATCATGTGCTTGCCAAGTACCCCAATAGACTTAGAGGACCACTATCGCAAAAAAAAAAAAAAAAAAGGAACATTTCTCCAGGAATAAATTGCACTGTAAATTACTTTCTTCCTATGTTGCTGTCACTTACAATAGGTAGTAAAAATCAGACAGATCTGCCAGATATTGGACTGGTCCATATCCTCATGGGAGAGTCCCTGTATTACCTTTATTTTTTGCAAAAAGCACCCCCTGGAAAGGATATATTCAAAGATGCCAGCCAGCCTCTCTACCTGCGTGCACACTATTTTGGCAGTTGAACTGAGCAGCTGACAGCAACATAGGAAAACGTTATTTATAGTGCATGTTACTCTTAGAAAAATGTAAATTTTTTATATAAATATTTTACATTTTACAATTATAATTACTATTTTTATGATAGCTGTCCTTTAAGGGAACCAAATTCTAATTCTGACTAATTGGGGCAGGGACGGGAAATGGGGGGGGGGGGGGGGGGGAGTTGAAGTAGGAGTGGGAATGTGAGGAGACTGCAAAAAGGTACATGGGTAATGTTTATTTCAGCAAATGAGGGCTATCTAATGTGTGCTGGTGATGTATATAAAACCACAAAAACTCTCCACAAACTACCAAAACAAAATCAGTTTGGTGGAAATAAAGGCGTAGAAAGCACACATTACATGTTTGGAGAATTCCAGATGAAGCTAAGTATAGTGAAGTGTAGTCAGAGGCGTAGCTATGGGGGGCAAGGGGGGACATCTGTCCCGGGGCACAGCACTGTGAGGGCGCACAGCACGGCCGTTGCACCCCCACGTGCATTTCGTGCAAGGTGCCCACGTGGGCAGACAGCTGATTGTGGATAGCGGTGCTTCTCGCAGAGATCATGCAGAAGCCACATCACTGTCATTCTCTTCCTGTAGGATGTGTAAGCCGCTGGCAAGGCTTGCTCACGTATGAGATGATAACAGGAGACTTTGAGATAGGATGGGTGGAGAAAGTTTCCAGGGCAGACTTTTTGTGAGTCACATAAAACATTCCAGACCAGACATTTGTCTTCCCTCTCTTCCCTTTCCAGAAAGGTGTTTGCAAGAGCATGCCAGCCTCCCTGCATTCCCTGCAATTACCCCGGCTGCTGAGAGTCTGGAAAACAGGGACGCTGCTGGAACAGAGATTTTATAATGAGAATATGATCAGCGCCAGCCACACAGTAATTCCTTTACAAGGGTTGTGCTATTTTAATAATAACAGCAGAAATGAGTTTAAGTATTTCCACATTTCTTTAGGTATTATAATCTTTGAGATATCTACAGTAACTGTATGCCCTGGTATTGGTGTAATATGGCACCTGGACCCCTACCTTTACTACAAATAACATACCTGAAATAAGTGAATTCTAGACAATGGTACCACCGTTCTTTAGCAGAAATCTGGCAGCTTTAAGGTGTATATTTAAAATATTGGCACTTAAATGAATGAAGGGAGCTATGAATTCATGGGTTGTTTGAGTTTTTCAGCAATTTCACTATGCAAAACATGTCTGGAGAAGTTATTTGTGTGTGTATATATATATATATATATATATATATATATATATATATATATATATATATATATCAGTCAGATTCCAGAAGTTACTGTTTTCTCTGGAAGGGTAAGGATATCCATCCTTACCCTTCCAGAGAAAACAGTAACTTCTGGAATCTGACTACTGACTGCATTGCCAGCGCAGTCTCCCATACAGCGTGTTCTCACTGCAAGTGATTACTGGCATTTAATAGCACTTTACAGCTCTAGAAAAATGCTAGGGCACTGTGAACTCTGTTACTCTTAATTATATCAGTGCACACTGCTGGCTTGGTTTAAGGGATACAAGCATGTTTTTTTGTTTGTTTTTTCTTGTTTTTTTTTGCAGTTTGCACCCCCCCCCCCTTCCCTCTGCCCTTATTTGTCAAGGGGAAGGAGTAAATGTAAGCAAGTGTGACTTCTCTAAACTGTTTGAAGTACAGTGTCCTGTATCCCTTCCCCCCTGCTGGTGAAAGCCTTTGTTCAGTTTTGTTTTCTCATTGCTACTGCTAATTACATCAGTCCTTATCTGCCTGCTCTTTCTGCGGCCGGCAGACCGCAGAAGTAGGGCAATATTATAAAAGCCTCTAACAAACTTTTAAAATGTAAAAAGAAGAGGTAAAATTGATTTTTTTAGTAATGAGCCACATTGTTAGCATGCATTTCTAATGCACTATTGAGATGCCCTGGGGGCTATAAATGCTATGTCGCAAAGGAAGATAGGAAACATCCGGCACTGCAGTAAATGGAGATTTCATTTATTCCAGACTGTGCTCAAAAAATAGAATGCATACAGCAAACAGATCAAAAAATGAGAACAATACAGTCCTACCATGGGTGTGTAGATGGCAGTGGGCGCAGGGTGTGATAAGGGCAGCCTGACGGCCGTTTCGCACGGCGGTGCTTCTTCTAAGGCTTAACCACGCCGGCACACAGCGTGAACCAGGTTTATATTTCCTGGTTATAGTGGGCAGTGGGCGGACCAAAGTCCGCTACTTGCGTCCCCGCCTACTGGTGCACGGCTGGGCCTATAGTTCACGCAGCCAAAACTGGTGGCATGAATGGGAGGTCGCATTAACATGACGCATTACGCATCAGCAATAGCCGGTGAAATCCACGGCCATATATAGTCACGCTGTTCGCTTACTGGTCTCCGCCGACTGACGTCAGATGTTTCCTATCTTCCTTTGCGACATAGAATCTGCTGGTTTGCCTTGTTATCCTGAGCACGCAGTTAGGAACATGGGTGTCATTTTGAGTCCATCCTGCTATTTTTAAAAGGGCAATTTCTCCAGGTAGTGCCGACCACCATACTGTCATTCTACACTGTTCCGGGCTATAAATGCTGTTCGGTTCACTTTAAAGATGTAGAACATCCTACTATGGGCACTTCAGCGGCACTGACTATGTATATGCAGAAGGGTAGTCAGAAACCAAATCAGGAACAGTGCAAAGTGGAAAGAAGGGCGTCACCATAGGCTGCATATGCAGAAGGGTAGTCGGAAACCAAATCAGGAACAGTGCAAAGTGGAAAGAAGGGCGCCACCATAGGCTGCAATAATAAAATCCACAATTAGCGGTAATAGAGGGAAATTTGGGTGCACGGAGGCACTCGATAAAATGCAACAAAGGCGCCCAAATTCCATCTATTGCCTAATTTTATTGGGCGCCTCCATGCACCCAAATTTACCTCTATTGCCGTTATTCGTTGCTTTTATCATTGCAGCCTAATGGAGTGGACATTACAGGATCTTCTCAAAAAATTAGCATATTGTGATAAAGTTCATTATTTTCTGTAATTTACTGATAAACATTAGACTTTCATATATTTTAGATTCAAATACACACAACTGAAGTAGTTCAAGTCTTTTATTGTTTTAATATTGATGATTTTGGCATACAGCTCATGAAAACCCAAATTTCCTATCTCAAAAAATTAGCATATTTCATCCGACCAATAAAAGAAAAGTGTTTTTAAAACAAAAAAAAGTCGGCCTTCAAATAATTATTTTCAGATATGCACTCAATACTTGGTCGGGAATCCTTTTGCAGAAATGACTGCTTCAATGCGGCGTGGCATGGAGGCAATCAGCCTATGGCACTGCTCAGGTGTTATGGAGGCCCAGGATGCTTCCATAGCGGCCTTAAGCTCATCCAGAGTGTTGGGTCTTGCGTCTCTCAACTTTCTCTTCACAATATCCCACAGATTCTCTATGGGGTTCAGGTCAAGAGAGTTGGCAGGCCAATTGAGCACAGTAATACCATGGTCAGTAAACCATTTACCAGAGGTTTTGGCACTGTGAGCAGGTGCCAGGTCGTGCTGAAAAATGAAATCTTCATCTCCATAAAGCTTTTCAGCAGATGGAAGCATGAAGTGCTCCAAAATCTCCTGATAGCTAGCTGCATTGACCCTGCCCTTGATAAAACACAGTGGACCAACACCAGCAGCTGACATGGCACTCCAGACCATCACTGACTGTGGGTACTTGACACTGGACTTCAGGCATTTTGGCATTTCCCTCTTCCCAGTCTTCCTCCAGACTCTAGCACCTTGATTTCCGAATGACATGTAAAAGTTGCTTTCATCTGAAAAAAGTACTTTGGACCACTGAGCAACAGTCCAGTGCTGCTTCTCTGTAGCCCAGGTCAGGCGCTTCTGCCGCTGTTTCTGGTTCAAAAGTGGGTTCATGCTTCCATCTGCTGAAAAGCTTTATGGAGATGAAGATTTCATTTCTCAGCACGACCTGGCACCTGCTCACAGTGCCAAAACCACTGGTAAATGGTTTACTGACCATGGTATTACTGTGCTCAATTGGCCTGCCAACTCTCCTAACCCAAACCCCATAGAGAATCTGTGGGATATTGTGAAGAGAAAGTTGAGAAACGCAAGACCCAACACTCTGGATGAGCTTAAGGCCGCTATCGAAGCATCCTGGGCCTCCATAACACCTGAGCAGTGCCACAGGCTGATTACCTCCATGCCACGCCGCATTGAAGCTGTCATTTCTGCAAAAGGATTCCCGACCAAGTATTGAGTGCATATCTGAACATAATTATTTGAAGGCTGACTTTTTTTGTTTTAAAAACACTTTTCTTTTATTGGTCGGATGAAATATGCTAATTTTTTGAGATAGGAATTTTGGGTTTTCATGAGCTGTATGCCAAAATCACCAATATTAAAACAATAAAAGGCTTGAACTACTTCAGTTGTGTGTATTTGAATCTAAAATATATGAAAGTCTAATGTTTATCAGTACATTACAGAAAATAATGAACTTTATCACAATATGCAAATTTTTTGAGAAGATCCTGTAGTAGCTATAGATGGAAGTTTGGGCACCCAAAAATTGCAGCTGTAATTAGTGGGAGTGAAGGGGTTTTGGGGAAGTTGGAAGGTTAAGGTTTAGGAGGTTTTTAGGTTTAGGTACCACCAGGGAGGTATTATGGGTTTGGCACCACCAGGGGGGGAATTAGGGTTAGGCACCATCAGGGGGGAATTAGGGTTAGGCACCACCAGGGGGGTGGTATTAGGGTTAGACATTGGTAGAGGAGGGAGGGTTCAGATTTATTATTTATGTTCTGTGTGAGAGTAGGGTTAGCTTAGGTCATTGAAATATTGGTAAACATAACCAATATTTTACTATCAGAATAAAGTAGTAGACTATCGGTAAACTTACCAATATTTTACTAGTGGCAATCCACTGTGCCCTTTTTTTCCAGGTGCCTTTTGATGTATATACGCAGTAAAGATGCTCTTTTATTAAAACAAAACAGCCAATAACAGTGACAACTCCTAAAAAAAGAGCATTTTTACTGCTAGGGTGGTGCCACTGCCAACTATACTGCTTCATTGTTTCATTGAAAATGAAATGAGCTTAAAAAAATAAAAACACAAAACAAGGGTGGAGAGCAGAAAGAGTACACTTCCACATAGATGTTGCCTTAATTCTGCCAAAGTGATGCAATTGGGATGGCTTTTACTTGTTTGTACTCTGACACATCTTGTGCATGTTGCTAGCAGGAAGGATCTGATTGGTTCAGGACCTTGTAAACATCTAGTATCCTGTACCTGCCCGGTCCAAGAGTTCTGCCTTTTCCTGTATATTTATGGCTGTATTGTGTATCCGTAGCTGGGCAGAGCTGTGTTGCCAGCCAAGTTAGCGAGGAATTTTGTCATTCTTCATTCTATTTCCTGGAAAAGCTATAAACTATGAAACTGACAGACATTTTAAATGCGTCTACATATTCCCTATTCTATAAGCCAGCCTGAAACGTGCGCTCTGGTTATTTTTTTGTTTTAGCTTGGTTTCTTGATGGCTGCTTGCTTTTTAACACATAAACCGCAAATCCATTACAGCATTACAGTGCCCTGTTAACCATTCCAAAAGATGATGGAAGAATAAGAACAGACTTGTTGTCTGGCCATATTGATGAAGCAGATAGGGATCTGGAATTCTTGGCATACACAAGTGAAGGGCATACACTGTCTCTGCAGTCCACATCCACACGGCCGCTGTTCAACAACAGCTGGAGAAGGGCCAGGTTTCCTTTCCGAGCAGCCCAGAAAGCAGCATTGGCAAGAGGCGTTTCCTTCTGCGTAAAATAACAGTGTCAGATTAGTTTCATGGCATCCTGATTTCAGAGATACAGCAAAAGGTTCAATAGATTTATAACAATGCGGAATGTATTTTGGCCTGCTATGTGTAGGTTTTGGGTCTTGTTCATGTAAAAGGAATTGCCTTCAAACTAAATATTTGTGAGACAGTGACTTAAGAAAAAAATAGTTACATTTTTCTTCCAGCATTAAAGTCCTTGTTCAACCTTCTCATTTTTTAGTAAATGCACACTGCATGATTTTGTGCATTGCACTTTTCCTGCATGATTGGCTGATTAGAGAACTGCATGAATAAGCAGGTGTATGGGTGTTCCTAATAAAGTCCTTAGGGAGTGAATATTGCAGTGCTGATTGTGCTTCTGAAACTGGATATAATGCGGCAGCAATTTCAGTTCTACAAATGCACCATATTACTTCGAAGGTCCAATTCTGAACAGCAACTATTTGCCTCTTCTGCTACTACTTCTCTGTAGAATGCTGTAGCCCACCACTGCTGACCCCTTAAAGGGAACCAAATATGTGAAATCAAGTTCGCTCCCATTCACGTCCCCATGCGGAAGTGTATTGGAGAGACAGCATACAAATGCGGCCGTGCGAGAATCTGCAGCATGCTGCAGATTGTCGGATTGCTCCGCACCGCTCCACAAAACCAGCATGCAATGGAAACTGTTCCATTGCCGTGCATTATTTACAGTGCAGCCATGAAGCAATGCGTCTATAGGCCCATACACACGTCCGTTTTTTGCGAACGACGGGTCGTTTGAACGACCCGTCGTTCAGTCGCCCGCCCGCTAAATCGGACGTGTGTGCAAACTGTCGTTCGCGGGATAAGAGTGAGTTTGAGCGATCCGCCGGGCGGATTTAGCGGGCGAACGACTGAACGACAGGTCTTCAAACGACCCGTCGTTCGCAAAAAACGGACGTGTGTATGGGCCTTATGTAGCTGCATCGCACCGCTTACAATGGAAACAAGCCCTTAAGATCTGCATCAGAAAACGAGATAACATTGTCTTTTGTTTACATTCCTCTGTTGTTACATTCCTAGCTGTGCTAAATAGGAGCTGTCTCTGCTTCTAGTGTGCACACAGTGGAGAAATAACCACTAGAAGATTTTAAAATATAATAAAAGCAGCTATGAATAAAATGCAATGGCAACTTGTGATTTGTAAATGAACAATATTACTTGTGCACAAAAGCAAATATGGTAACTGAATGGGTAATAAAAAGTAGAAAACCACATTTAATTAAATGTTATGTCAGAGTTTCACAAGGCTTTATAGCTAAAATATTAGAGGCAGAAGATCAGCAGGACAACCAGACAATTTGCATTGTTTAAAAGGAAATACATGTGTCAGCCTCCATATCCCTCAGGTGTGATAATAAATCTACGACGAGAGGAACCCAAGGATTTTTATTTACCTGAAGCTTCATCCAGCACACTTTAGTGTGTCAGCTCCCGCTGTGTTATCTTGGTCCAATCTAATGAGCTGCTGCAGCCAATATAATGTCCGCAATCCCAAGGGCTACAGTGCTTGCACTTTTCTGGGCCGCCAACCATCTCAATAAATGAGCATTCTGCACGTGTGCAATTGATTAGGGTTGCAAAGGTGCTGGTGCCAAATGCTTCTGGTCACGGGAGTGTGATCAAGGAGGCACGCAGCCAGGGCCGTGCATGTGCAGTAGTCTCTGACTGTGCTGAGCGGCGGACTTTACTGGGGCAGACAACAGCACAGCCACAACAGCCACAGTGAGTTTTTAATTTTAATAAAGCCGTTAGTTTTTCTTAGGGGGACATAGATCAATGAATGGGATCTGTATTCCCACTCATTGATCTCAGGGGCAGCGAAAGGCGGCGGGAGTGCACGCGGCCCCGCAGCAGCTGTGCAGTCTATCTGGACGAATATATCCGTCCAGATAGACCGAAGTGGTTAAAGGAACACTATTAATACCCAAAAGTTCTGAAATGACAATGTACAAATATACAAATAATGTCTAAGTAGCTGTGTAAACATTTTCCTACTTTTCATGTTAAATATCAGATGGAAAAGAAATCATTTTGTGTAGATTTTAGCTATATTTGGAAAGCCTCATGTGCATAGGTGAATCTCTGCAGTCTGACATGTTAAGAACAGTGTAATATTGAAGCAGAGTAATATGAAAACAAAAGCCTGCTAGGTATCAGGTTTCACACACACAATTACAAATGTTTATGTTGCACATAAGATACATTTCCTCTGTTCTCTGTGAAAGAAAGCTCTGCCTGTCTCTGACTGAGCTCTCTGCACACACAGGATTAGCAGATGCACTATGAGGGAATTCCCCCTCCCCTCATGGCTCATTCTGCCGTCAGATTAGAGCAGACTGCCTTCAGAAAAGTGTGAAAGGAATTAGATAACAATAATACAAAGAGATAAGGATTTAAATGTATACACCAGTACTTAGCAGCAGTTCCCAAATATTTCCTATCTCAGTTGAAAAAAACACGTTAATCGATAGTGCTCCTTTAACTTCAAACTCAGGCCCCTTTTCCATTTATGGCTGAACTGCTTGTTGGTCGACCAGTTCAGCCTCCCATCTGCTTGGGTTATTTTCCACCAATCTGATTCCTTCCATGGCCATGGATTCAGGGCCATGAAAGAAAGGTATTAGGCATTAAAACACAGCAGGAATACAATTCTTTTTCTCTTACAATTCTGCACATACCTTGGAAAAATCTGTTACCTCATTGCCATTTAAAAATGTCTGTATTTTTCTCTTTTTGATATCTAAAGGTGCTAATATCAGTACAGTATTTTCCTCAGATGCAATCTTTTTCACTTCAATACAATTGTACAGAAAACAGCACAGTATGTGGGGAAAAAAGCAATGTAAACTGATTCTATGGTCAAATGGAACAGAAAATTTTGACAATCGAATTGTTGGAATTTGCGATTGCATCTGAAGAAAGTTACCTAATCATCTGGCTTCTGCAAACAATTGATAATTACCTTCCGATTACTTTAGATCCTGCAAATCTACTAATTAAATCATCACATCAGAGTAAAACACTGTATTGTTAATAAGCACTTAAAGACACAGTGATCGCCAACCTATCAATACTACCTGTAGCACCTTAGGTACCTAGAAACAATCACTTTCAGATTTCATCTACACTGTCACCTTTTGGAGAAGTCTGAGATTACATTACAAACAATCAGGTACAGCAATAACTTGCAATATTGAAGTTCTCTTTGTATAGGCAATGTTTCTAGGACAAAAAGTAAAAACAGTACTAGCATAGGAACATTTTTTGTTTTGTTTTTTTGCAATAAAAGTGTCTTAAAACCCTTTCCTGTATTACTAAAATAGTTGGATTATTATGAGGTAATTAGTATACTGTGATAATAAAACAAAAATATTGAAAAAGGCTGCCTGGTTCCATTGTGAACGCAAACATATACAACCAACCACAGCACAAGTTATTTATCAACACTTATTTTCGTCTGTAATTTACATTTTCATTCTGCCAGTGTCACACTTTTTTTTCTCTTCAGAATCCCAGTAACTGCTGGGTCATTTCTGCAGTATGTAAAGTGACTCAGGCCTGGGAGAGCACATTGTGCACTGTACTAGTTGAGAACTAGGCCTGGATGCTGGGAGCTGAGGCAACACACTGTGTGTACCGCAGCTGTTTGTCTGCTCACACATCTGTGTAAAATAAAGATTTCTTACCTTGAAGGACATCATGCACATCTCAGCAGCAGCTTAGGGTTCTTTCCTTGCAAGACGAGAGGGTAATCCTGAAATATATCAGCGCTTCAGAGCAGCTGCTTCTTGGCTGCTAGCAGTATCCTGAGCATCAGCTTGCTCTTCCATCAGCAGATAGTGAGAAAAGAAAAGCTCCAAGCCTGGACGCTGCAGAGTTGTAGCCAGCAGTATATTGACTCCTTCACTGCCAAAGCTCTAAAGGAGGATGAAGTATAGAGATACCAGAGCAATTCAAGCACTGATACATGTAGCATTAGTAGATTTGATTAATCAAATATATTTGTGTAGAAATTACATTTCTAAATTAATAATAAGTCAGGCTCTTTGGTTTTAAATATTAGATGGTACGGAATATGAATCCTTTTCATATCCAACATCTAATCGAGATAATGACAGGGCATAATGTAAGTGTACCTCTGCTCCTTCTGCTTCCTTGCCTTTTTTGACATCATAGAGAGGGGAGAACGGGCCATAGTGGTCCCCTAAATAGTGACATAGCAAAAGAGGATGCTGAAGTTACTTTCACACCTCAGGCACTCCCATACCTGCTGCATTATCTTTAATGTATGCTTTAGCAATGGCTTAACTACAAACCATTCACTCCCCCCCACCCCTGCCTCAAGCTTTGCTGGATGCTCAACATTAAATGTGGCCTCCCTGAATCTCCCTTTGTCGCCTATTTGTTTTCAATGTTTTTGAAAAAAGCAAACAATACAGGATACAATATATATATCCCAAAGATGGGAATAAAATAAACGATAATATAATGGTTACATATACCTATGTATGAGATAGAAACACTAAGACACAAGGAACATCAGCAAGAGTGGCGTTCAATGAAGAAATAGAGATACGCACGTTCAAACTCTGGTAGAAGCCAGCCATACACTATCTACGAGTAAGTTGGCCCTGTAAGGGAATACCTTGAAGACCATGGATACTACGCTTTCCCGAAATGCTCATCTCGATTAGCCAGTGAGAAAGTGATCTTTTCCAGCATATAGGTAACATGAAGATTGCAAGACAAAGTTGGAAAACTAATAGTGGGGGATGTGCATTCTCTAACAATGATTGCTTTAGCTGTACTGCAAAATTGTACCAACAAAATTGTAACAACAGGGTGTTCTGGTTCTTAGTAAGGGAAGGGGCCCCTATATGAAATAAAGCTACCCATGGGTCATGTGACACTCATGTCTCCAGCACCTCCCAGGCTACGCCAAAACAGTCCACCCAGAATTTTCATACAATGGCAGAACCACTGCTGTGAACGCGGTTTGCTATTGCCTCACACCTCTTAAAGTGTCCCCTTTTAAATGATTAAGAAGGAGTAATGTACCAGTCATAGAGGATTCTGTATCAGTCTCCTTAATAGTGTCTTTCTCAACCTTTTTTTCCAGGAGGAACCTTTCAAATATTTTTTGGATCTCAGGGGGACCCTTGCATAAAAGTTATACATTAGTGGAAGCAAAGGGACTTTTAAACAAAGCTGTAGTTATGTGTTTTTTCTATATTAACTGTTGCCTTGTTAAGCTTTTATTCCATATTTATCTTTTACAGTGCACACACTCATTCAATGCCCTCCATTATGGTACTTCTAAATATACTGGCCCACATAGTGTTTCCTATTATAGCTCCCTCAATAATAGTGCTCCTTATTATACTGCCTCCTATTACAGTCCCCTTTATATACTGCCTCTGTATCATAGTGCTTTTTATAACTGTCCTCGTTATTCAATAAACATGACCAGAGGCGTATCTAGGGGGGGGGGGGGGGGGCAATGAGGAACATATGTCTCTGGGCGCAACATTGTAAGGATGATCAGCATAGCCGCAGTACCCTCACATGCATGAGAGGCGACTCTCTGGCTGCCTGAAGTGTCCCTGCTTCTCACCCTCCCACTGCAGAAGAGCGTAGAAGCATTAACAGCAGCACAAAAAGTGAGGCACATCTGGCTGTCTAAAAGGGGGCACATCTGGCAGTCTAAAAGGGGGGCACATTTGGCTATCTGAACAGAGGAAGGGGGCCCATCTAAATGGGGGGACATATCGGGGGAAGGGGGCAGATTTGGATATATAAATAGCATTTGTACATTTGACTCCACCCATGACCACGACCACATTCTGATGCGTTGCCACACCCGTTTTGTCCATGGGGGTGTGCAAAAACTGTCCCTGGGCGCTGAAAGCCATAGCTACGCCTCTGAACATGACACCCCATTTAGTGCTACTTGTTATATTATCCCTTCAATATAATGTTAATATAATATTATACCCTTTCCCTTCCCCTTTTTAAAGCTACTTATTATCGTGCCCTCTAATTATAGTGTTCATAACAGTCCCCAAGAACAGTCGGGGATAACCAGAAAAACAAACAAACAGAAAAACATTCAGAAGAAGCTTACAATGTGCATATCATTTACGTCCTCTGCAATGCATAGAATATACTCAGCATCTATATGATAGTATGTTTCCATCTTACTGGTGGCGCACCACGCAGTGCATGTAGTGATTCCCTCTTATTACTCAAAATCATACAAATAATTGTACATCCCTCGTCTTTTCCCTACCTCCTCCTCCCCCTGTGTGCTGTTTATGAAGTAAAACCCACTAGGCTCATAATAGCCCCCTATAATTATTTAATTTTGGATGCACTTCTTTAGTGGAAACTGCATATTACTTAGTGTTGTATCCATGTAGAGAGAACTTGGTAAACCATGTTAGCCTTAAGTTATCATTCACTCTGAAGACAATGTTTGACAATGTTTAAAAACTATGGTTTTTAGTCCATATACCCCAAACCTTCTGAAATTTAGCAGCACATCCCCTGGCTATATATGCCGCTTTATATAAATGTAACAAGGAATTAATTCGATTTTTCCAGTATGTGATTGTTGGGGGATCTTGTTGTTTCCATTGCAATAAAATGCATTTCCGTAATAAAATAATAATAACCCTAGTAACGCTCTCTGTGCTCTAGTTGGAGCTAAGGCCGACACTTCCCCGAGAAGACAGTAGAATGGTTCGGGAGGGACTCTTATTTTAGTTAATATAGAAATGTATGCACATACTTCCTCCCATTGTGATGCAATCCTAGGACACAGCCAAAAAATGTGATCAAAATTTGCAGATTCCTCACCACATCTCCAACACTTGGCAGGGTCCGAGGGCTGAAATTTTGCGAGTTTAGTAGGTGTCATATAAGCCCTGTGGATTATTTTAAATTGAATTAACTTGTCTTTTGAGGCAATTAGATATTCAAACGGCTTTATGAGAACGTTTTCCCAGTCTTCATCATCAATGGTAGGAACTATGGCAGACCATGGTTGTTTATAGACCGTAGAGTGGGGTTCTGTGAGTAATATTATATGCTGATATAAAGCAGAGAGAGCTTTTTTAAGGCCATTCCTACGAAGAATGTCCTCTAATTCAGAACTTTGTATACTAACTCGACCTTCGTTGAATTGCGTATGAAATGCATGTCTCAGTTGCAAGTAACGAAAGAAATATGTGTTTGAATAGCGAAAAAGTTTCCTTAAGAGTGTCAAAGCATATTAAAGTACCACTGGAGATGATGTGTGTCAGCTTTGAGATGCCTTTTTTTAGCCAGACAATCGGATCTGGGATAGTGTAAAATTGTTCCAATTCTGGGTTGTTCCAGCCAGGTTGGGGTATTGGGGGATAATCTATTTCGTTGGGTTCTGTACCAGGAGTGTACCACATTCCAGGCCTCCATTACAACTTTCATGTTTGCGGTAAGTGGATAAGGTGCTTTCAGTCCTCTATATAAAACCTGGGATAAAGCCTCGAACGACCCAAGTCTCGCTGCATCTAATACCGTGGACGAATTAGACTGATCTTGAACGAGCCACCAGTGAGCGGTCACCAACTGACTAGCTAAATAGTATTTGTAAAAGTTGGGGAATGCGAGTCCCCCTTCTGTCCATGGCCTCTGTAGCTTTCTAAGGCTGATACGAGGAGTTTTATTGTCCCAAATAAAGCTGGTCATTATTGAATTTACCTGTGCGAAAAAGCTTTTATTGAGCCTCAAGGGGGAGTTCCTGAATAGGTATGTATACTTGGGTAATATTTTCATTTTGATTAAATTGATCCTGCCTATGAGGGATAATGGAAGACATTTCCAACTAGTTAATTTGCACTTAGTTTCTTGGAGCAGAGGGAGGAGGTTTTCTTGGTAGAAATTGATAGTGTGGTGGGATATCCAAACCCCTAGATATTTGACTTTACCAACCGAGTCTAGTAGTAGTGAATTGAGTTATTATGATTGAGGGGAAGCAACTTTGATTTACCCCAATTAACAGAAAGTCCTGATAAATGGGAGAAAGAATTAAATATTTCAAGTGCCCCTTTAGTGGAATCATTTGGATTTTCCAAATATAGTACCATGTCATCTGCGTACATAGTGTTCATAATTTTAATGCCGCTCATTAATTTCCTTTTCATCCACTCTACACGTACCTCGGACTCTTATCTTTTTGTTCTCGTTGCTGCATGATGGATATGTGTCATGTAAAAAAACAGGAAAATGACCATTGTGCCAGTGGTGAGCAAGTAGAGGGAGTGGAACTCAGGATGGGCAAACAACATGTAAAGAGGACACAGAGTAGCCAAGGAGGTAAATATGAAACTTTATCAACCGCCAACTGAGCCAATACCACCTCCTGAGTCCTCTCAATGCCAAGGAACAGGGACGGATTTACAGCTCAGGAGCCTATAGGCACAGAAGCTGTAGCGCCCTAAGCTCCGCCCCTCAGCACAGACCACAACCCCAGGCCACATCACCTGTTTTAATTCTAATAACACATATGCTAATAAAATCACATTTATACACACCTTTGATGAGTGCCGCCCGTCGGGGATCGGGACCCGATCCCCTTGGGTGACATCGCTGGGCTGGCCTGCACAGACGCGAGTCAGCTGTGCAGCTGACAACGTGTTCTACTTCTACGTGAAGGGACAGAGGAGCAGCGTGTGTGTCACATCAGGTGGTGGCCAGAGGAGCGGCGTGGACAATAGGATTGCCCGTTGCTGGGGGTGAGGTGAACCACAGGGCGGATCACTGGCGCGGTGTGGGTTGTGAGCCTCACTACACACGCTTGTTTATTGGCTGAGGCGGATGTTCTCCGGCCGCCTCAACCAACTTTAATCAATAATACGTCAAGGGTTAAATTTTCTTTTAAAACACACATAAACTACATACAACCAACACACACATACACTACATACATACAACCAACACACACACACACACACACACACACACACACACACACACACACACACACACACACACACACACACACACACACTACATACATTCAACAAACACACACATACACTACATGCATTCAGCCAACACAAAGAGACACACACACTACAAGCAACACAAACACGCATACACGCACTACATACAGTACACACATACAAGCAACACACACACACACTACATACAGTACACACATACATACAAGCAACACACACACAGACACACACGCACTACATACAGTGCACACATACAAGCAACACACACACACACACACACTACATACAGTACTACATACAGTACAACACACACACACACACACACACACTGCATGCAGTTCACACATATATACAACCAACACAGGCACACACACTCATCGGCCCCCCTCTCTCTCCGTAGCCAGATCCAACCTTAGCGGTGACTCCATCTCTGGGGCTGGACAGTGGGCATCCGTCATTTCAGTGCAGCGTTGTCTGTCCCTCGCCTGCGTTAGATGTCACTGCTGCAGTCTCAGGTCGGGAGTGGGCACGCAGCCAATCAGTAGGGAAGCATCTGGCTGCATAAAGTTCAGCATGCCGTGCACTCTGCCTACAATGCCAGCGTCGCGGGCAGTGACGGGGAACGGGGGCGGGACTTCAAATTAAAGTGGCCACCCGCAGCGCTGAAAACTTTGACGCTCTGCAGGTGGCAGTCACCAAAATCAGCGGCAGCGCTGTTCGTGGTCAGTGACTCATGACATGAAGTATCACTTATGCATGTATGAGCCTGCAGTGAAGAAGCGGTGGGGGGGGGGGGGGGGCGGGACGCACCGCAGGCGGCAGTCAGCTACATCAGCGGCAGCGCTGTCATGGGTGACTGACTCATGATGACATTAAGTATGCGCAGGGCCGCCTATGTAAGTACTAGGGCCTGTAGGCACGTGCCTACAGTGCCTAATGGTAAATCTGGCCCTGCCAAGGAACCCTGGGATTCTATGGAACCCTTGTTGAGATTCCTACCTTTAACAACTGCAGCCTTCACTATACCCCTCCCATAAATAGTGGAGATACCTCTACCCTACCCTCATACCAACTGTGGCAAGCATATCTCCCCTCATAACATATATGGCCGGCATATGTTTTTCCCCCAAACACATTTGGCCAGTACAGTGGGTTGCAAAAGTATTCGGCCCCCTTGAAGTTTTCCACATTTTGCCACATTACTGCCACAAACATGCATCACTTTTATTGGAATTCCATGTGAAAGACCAATACAAAGTGGTGTACATGTGAGAAGTGGATCGAAAATCATACATCATTCCAAACATTTTTTACAAATAAATAACCGCTAAGTGGGGTGTGCGTAATTATTCGGCCCCCTGAGTCAATACTTTGTAGAACCACCTTTTGCTGCAATTACAGCTGCCAGTCTTTTAGGGTATGTCTCTACCAGCTTTGCACATCCAGAGACTGAAATCCTTGCCCATTCTTCTTTGCAAAACAGGTCCAGCTCAGTCAGATTAGATGGACAGCGTTTGTGAACAGCAGTTTTTAGATCTTGCCACAGATTCTCGATTGGATTTAGATCTGTGCTTTGACTGGGCCATTCTTACACATAGATAT
The DNA here is from genome assembly GCF_040937935.1 of Hyperolius riggenbachi. Lineage (NCBI taxonomy): Eukaryota > Metazoa > Chordata > Amphibia > Anura > Hyperoliidae > Hyperolius > Hyperolius riggenbachi. The sequence goes on from NC_090650.1 coordinate 322,301,590, forward strand.
GTTTTGTTTTAAACCATTCCATTGTTGCCCTGGCTTTATGTTTAGGGTCATTGTCCTGCTGGAAGGTGAACCTCCGCCCCAGTCTCAAGTCTTTTGCAGTCTCCAACAGGTTTTCTTCCAAGTTTGCCCTGTATTTGGCTCCATCCATCTTCCCATCAACTCTGACCAGCTTCCCTGTCCCTGCTGAAGAGATGCACTCCCCGAGCATGATGCTGCCACCACCATATTTGACAGTGGGGATGGTGTGTTCAGAGTGATGTGCAGTGTTAGTTTTCCGCCACACATAGCGTTTTGCATTTTGGCCAAAAAGTTCCATTTTGGTCTCATCTGACCAGAGCACCTTCTTCCACGTGGTTGCTGTCCCCCCCACATGGCTTGTGGCAAACTGCAAAAGGGACTTCTTAGGTTTTCTGTTAACAATGCCTTTCTTCTTCCACTCTTCCATAAAGGTCAACTTTGTACAGTGCATGACGGTGGCGTAGTGGTTAGCGCTCTCGCCTTGCAGCGCTGGGTCCCTGGTTCAAATCCCAGCCAGGGCACTATCTGCAAAGAGTTTGTATGTTCTCTCCGTGTCTGCGTGGGTTTCCTCCGGGAACTCCGGTTTCCTCCCACATTCCAAAAACATACGGATAAGTTAATTGGCTCCCCCTAAAAATTGGCCCTAGACTACAATACTTACACTACATAATATAGACATATGGCAATGGTAGGGATTAGATTGTGAGCTCCTTTGAGGGACAGTTAGTGACAAGACAATATATATATATACTGTACAGCGCTGCGTAATATGTCGGCGCTATATAAATACTAAATAATAATAATAATAATAATAATAATGACTAATAGTTGTCCTATGGACAGAGTCTCCCACCTGAGCTGTAGATCTCTGCAGCTTGTCCAGAGTCACCATGGGCCTCTTGACTGCATTTCTGATCAGCGCTCTCCTTGTTCGGGCTGTGAGTTTAGGTGGATGGCCTTGTCTTGGTAGGTTTACAGTTGTGCCATACTCCTTCCATTTCTGAATGATCGCTTGAACAGTGCTCCATGGGATGTTCAAGGCTTTGGAAATCTTTTTGTAGCCTAAGCCTGCTTTAAATTTCTCAATAACTTGATCCCTGACCTGTCTTGTGTGTTCTTTGGACTTCACGGTGTTGTTACTCCCAATATTCTCTTAGACAACCTCTAAAGCCCTCGCAGAGCAGCTGTATTTGTACTGACATTAGATTACACACAGGTGCACTCTATTTAGTCATTAGCACTCATCAGGCAATGTCTATAGGCAACTGACTGCACTCAGATCAAAGGGGGCCGAATAATTATGCACACCCCACTTTGCAGTTATTTATTTGTAAAAAATGTTTGGAATCATGTATGATTTTCGTTCCACTTCTCATGTGTACACCACTTTGTGTTGGTCTTTCATGTGGAATTCCAATAAAATTGATTCATGTTTGTGGCAGTAATATGACAAAATGTGGAAAACTTCAAGGGGGCCGAATACTTTTGCAACCCACTGTATATCCCCCCACATCATAAGTGTGGGCAGCATAACTGCACCACCCTCCTATGATAAGTGGAGCCACCGTAAAAACCCTTCCCCCACAAAACAACAAGCATGGCCACATAAAACTCATTTTTCACCCATGTCAAGTGTAGCCACCACCCATGCCCAATAACATGTGAAGCCACCATTAACTCACCCCTATAACAAGTGTGGACAGCATTTCTCTCCCCCTACTCCCATAACCAGTGTAGCCAGCTTATCTCCCACCTGCCTACCTAAGCATGGCCAGTGTATGTCCCCTCCCTGTAACATGTGTGACCAGCATATCCTTCCCCTCTTCCCCGTAACAAGTGTAGCCAGCATATCTCCCCTGCCTCCAGATAATAAGCATGGCCAGCATATAAACCCTCACTATATCATGTATGACGAGCACATCCCTCCCCTCTTCCCCATAATAAGTGTAACCAGCATACCCATCCCCCCCTCCCCCCCAAAAAAGTGTGGACAGCATATCCCTCTCCCAAATACAAGGATCCCCTGCAGGTGATGCAGTATTCTTGTTTTCTTGTCAGTCTGTTGTTACTATGTATAGGGAGGAGCATTTGGATCAGATTTAGGCACATGTCAGTAAAACTCCTGATGGACCCATTAAGCCCTTCAATTATTTTTGCTTCCCCAGATGCTAATTTTAGCTGATGGTAAATAAAGAAGCCATTAAAAAGCGCAGCTGATTATCATGCTGAAAGCTAAATCACTATTCCATTTTGAACATGGGTAAAAGCTAATAATAATAAAAAAAATATATTATTTATTTATTATGTTACTAAAATGTATGGCTCGGAAAGTATTATTATAGGTATCCAGTAAAATATTAAATATTACAAATGAAAATACCTAAAATAGCTTCCAAGAGTACCATGAGGGAGGAGGATCATTTTGTGCTGTCAGAGTTGTTTACTGCAGTAGTAAAGCAATACCCTCTTGTGATGTACTGCATGCCAGGTCATTTCCGCGCCGAACCTGGGCGCCGCTATAGCACTAACGCTATAGTGTGCGCCTCACATAAAGGTAATTTGGGGATCCGGCAATTGCCAGACCCTAAATTTCTTCTCCCTCTGAGTTGCTACATCTCAGGGGGGGATAGTATTTAACGACACTGGGAATTAGAGTGGCAGTAGGGTGAGCTGTCATTCGGCTCACCCTGCGCTCAGCTCACCGGCAACATTATAATATCTACGCATAGAAATGAATGCCCCACAAGCTTTAGTATTAATGCCTAATCCCAATGTTCCCAAGAGACGGAAAAGAGTATATTATGTTTTTGTATGTTCTATTTTATAGGCTATTGCCAGGAACTGGAAATCAACTAACATCTCTTTTGACCAAGTTTTAAATAGAGTTGAATGGATTTTCTTCACCGCACTGTACAAAATACTACGATTACATTTCATACAGACTAGGAAGACTGGTCCAATAGACAAATATTCACTACAGCGCGAGCTGGATACACTGGCTTGGAATGGAAATATTTCTGATATGTTTCTCGTGATTCTCAATGGAAGACGATGTTTAACTGAATTCTTATTTACCTTTACATTGTTAATGCCTTTTGGGTGCTTACTCTTGTGAAATCTGCATTTTGTATATTTTTTGTCGATACAGCAGGATTTTAATGCCTGCATGATGGGATCTGTTATTCTCTATTTGAACCTGTTGTGTTTTATTGCAGTAAACGCATAGATGCAGATCTCGCAGGTGTCTACTAGAGCATGAAACTGAGACAGTCACCATGAGCCAAAGCCAGATGGCACCCATGGCATATCCCGGTAAGAAAACTGTTATGAGACAAGAGGACCTGACCCCTCCTTGTTCACACCCCTTCCCTTGCCTTCATTTGCCTCCCCCTCCAGTGTACTTCACAGCCTTGGGGCCCATCTCACATAGAGTCATAAAACAAGTGTGGCCATCATGATTTTCACACCCATATCATGTGTGGCCACAAAAACACCTGATCTGAAGGAGAGTCCCCTGTATCGGGGGAATGAAAGGTTAGTAGTTGGGGCCTCAAAACAGCAGCTGCTCCCCTCTAGTTACATCCCTGGGACCTGCAGGGAGGCAAAAACTAGGTAAGGTCTGTCTGGAGCCAATCTGTGCCATGTCTGTCATGACAAGTGAGATTGAATTTGTTGAACTTTGATGAGGTAAATTGATTAGCAGATTGGATGCCACTCACCATCTCATCTCGCAGTACCAGTTTGTAATGTCGATGGAAACTAGATTACCTGGAGGAAGTCATCAACTGCACAAATGTGTTGATGTAGGATTTTTATAGGCTTTGCTAGAATCAAATTCATTGAGAAAAGATTGCCATATATGAATGACATTGTCATTGAGGTCCATCTCTCACTATCTTTTCAATACTGTACAATACTAACTGCTAAACAGAGTGTAAATATAATTGTCAGGATCTCTCCTGTAGCATGTTCTGTTGGTTGCAGTGGAACTGCAACCGGGCAGTTCTGACTTATCTGCTTGCATTCGGTTGCGCATTCGCAATAAGTCTCATTGTCGTTTGCAATCACTCTGCAGTTCAGAGCAGCTCAGGATGCTGTCATGATTCCTCCTATTGCTTGCTGCAGTCGAACTGCAGCCAGATAGCCCTGGATTTCCTACATGTATGTTGTTGCATAATATTGCATGTATTTGTTATGAAAGTCCTTTTTCACAGTCAGCTATCAGCTTGTAATCAAGCCAGCTCAGGATTGAGTAATTACCACTCAGCTGTGTGTGGCAATTTGCATGCCTGCATCCATTGGCTGATGGCAACATAAAAGTCTGCCTCCCATTTTAGACTCAGCCCGACATAGTGTACAGCTCCCTGAGTTGTTGCTGGGTCCATGCTGTGAAAGTACTATTGTGTATTGCCTTGCTTTGTATTTCCATGCATGCTGGATGTTTGCTGACTTCACTGGGGTTCAGTGAAGTCCACTATCCTAATTGGAGACTGCCTTCACCACACTTGTGACTGGTAGTTATCCTTCTTGCCTTGTTCCTGAGGACGTAACTAAAGCAGCAGTTGCCATTAGTTACGCTTCTACCTGTTTGTCTTGTCTATGTCAGTGTAAATGTTTGCCATTGCTGGGACAGCGACTAGATTGTCAAAGCATTCCATCTGTCTGACTGTTGCTTGTCTTGTTACTCAGCCTGAGGATTAGTGCGGTGTCGCACTAAGCAGCCATTGTATCTTAATGCGACTTTCATTATTCAAATTAATGTATTTCAATGCGACTGCCAGACTGTCTAAGATACGACCTTAGCTTTACTGACCATTCTCTCGCTTAGTCCTTTGTACCGCAGCCATCTGATCTAACGTGTATGACCCTAGCCTGTTACCGACTACGTCTGTTGTGTATTATATCACATGGCATCTAGCGTGATAGCGGTATCGGAAGCCCAGAGCTGCAGTTGCTTTGGGCAATCTTGCTCCCTTGTTCATTACTCCTTTGGCCACCTGTGTAGCTTCTTCCATTACCCAGCTACATAGTCTTGAGCATACACGCTGACTCAGAAAGTATACCCTCCAAGCATAATATTCACAATGCAGGCAGTGCAACGTCAAATTATCCCATCTACACATTTAGGAGAGGCAGTTTAACCTCTTGAGTACCACAGGTTTACACCCCCCTAGTGACCAGGCCATTTTTTACAGTTCTGCACTCTGCACCTTTAACAGCTTATTACTCAGCCATACAACTTAGCAGCCAGATTTATTTTACTTGCTTTTCTGCCCACCAGCAGAGATTTCTGTTGGTATGATCTGATTGCTGCTGTGTTTTTTTTTTCTTTGTAAATAAAAATTGCTAATTTTTTTTATTTTAGCCCTACCACCTTCCTTCCTTCCCCCGAGATCCACCATTATGATCACCTCTATCAGCCTAGGAGAGGGATCAGATTTTGAGCCACTCCAGTGGACATCTAAGTGACAAAGCTGTCCTCTGTACAGCTCTGCGCTAGATCGCAGTGCTGTACAAATGGAAAAAAAACTTTTTCCCCCCCTAACAGCCTGCCAGCTCCAATTGCGGTTGGCAGGCTGTTTACGGAACTAATCTCCGCCCACCGCTCTTGACGCCAATCGGCATTAGGCGGTCCTGGGGGAGCCACTCTGCAACCGCCTATCGGCGGTGGTGGTCAGTGGTGGTCGGTAGTTAATAATAGACAGTTAATAATAGACAGGTTCAGATAACTTGTTATAAATGTGGATCTTTCCCATTTTTGTATCAGCTAGTAAGGAATATGTCGTTTTGGGTTCCATTGTATGACAGGAATGTGTCCAGAAACAGAAATATTTTATAGCAGAGGTTCAGAAGTGTAGATACAGGAGGACTGTTTTATATGTCAATTTACTCTACAGCACTAATTACCATAAATGAGAGCATGTCTGTATGTGTTGGTTGGGAGAGCAACTATCGCAGGTGAACTAAGGTGAAGCTTTTTAAGATAGTTATTTCCTATTGGGAGGATCCTCTTACATTTAGCAGGCAAAAATGAGAATATGATTGTCTGTCAAAAACAAGTATATAACTTTAATTAGAGGAGATCACAAAGTGAAGATTTAGTCCTGATTTAGGCACTGAAACAGAAAGGTGATCCAGATTCACTTACAGAAATGATGAAGGATTTCACCTAACCATCATCTCCACCCTTCAGTGACCTTCTGATGATTTCCTAACGAATAACCTCTTACCATGCATGGTTCCAAGACTTCTCTAGAGCTGTCCCCAAAATCATGGATTCCCTTCTTTCATGAGCCCATTAGGCTTGTTCCTACGTTTAACTCATTTAAAAGAATCTCTCAAATCCAGCCTCTTCAAACTTACCTGTCTTCTATTGTGTCTTAATAGAATACCATTTCTCCAATGCATTGTTTGCTATGTCCCCATGCACATTGTGAGGCCTATTGGGCAGGGCTCTGTCATTCTAACATGTCATGTATGCAGGTTTGCCATCTGTATCCCCTAGTTATTGTTCAAGGCTGTCTAATGTGTTGGTCCTTTATAAATCAATAGTAATGTGGAAGTAGAGGTATTATTATTTTTATTACTGTATTTTTGGACTATAAGACTCACTTTTTCTACGACAAAACTGGGTAAAAAAGTCACTGCGTCTTATAGTCCAAATGCAGGGAGTTCATGACTTGTGAATGCCTGCCAATATAAACCTCCAAACTGCCGCAATGTCTGGGACTCCCTGTACTGTTCCCATGCCAAGGAGGACACAGGGGGACAACTGGAGGACACAGGGGGACACAAAGGGGCAGAGCGGAGGACACAAGGAGGACAGAAGTGGACGTATGGGGGACACAGGAGGACACAAGAGGTACAAGGAGGCATGAGGTACAGGACGGGCATAATCCACAAGATGCCCCTTCACCATGGATGCACCAGGTTTGGCATATATATTTTTTCCCCTGATCTTTGTCTCTAAACCTAGGTGCGTCTTATGGTCAGGAGCATCTTATAATCTGAAAAATATGGTATATAGCACCAACATCTTCTGTAGCATTGAACATAGTACAAAATAGTGGGGAGCATAAATACATGAGACATTCAAAACTCTGTACAATCAAGACATCCAGCAATACAAATATAAATACAGTGCATACATAGATGTGTGGTGTTAGACATCACCAGTACTGATACATGTTCATATACAGTACTTTATATATACATGACACATATACATATAATATAGCAGAATAGGAAACCCTAAAAGGAAATCCCTGTCCTTACAAGCGTATCGGGCTGCTCTGAAGCTGGCCTGGCAATTGGGGGGGGGGGGGGATTCTGCTCCCCTCCCCTTCTCCCTCCCACTGTCCTTTCAAAAACACGTGCAGCCCACATACAAGAGGAGCAACTTACCCAATCACACTCTCCAACGCGGGTCTTCAAGGCAATGGCGGCTTCATGTGACCTACCGTCAGTACGTACCAGTGTGTCACATAACAACGCCGTCGCAATAAAGTTCGCTGCTGGAAAATGCGATTGGGTGAGTTACCACCCAATCTTTCACCGTGTGCTCATTTTCCGAAGAGAGGGAGGGAGGGAGACACTGAAGCTGCGGGCTGCATTCTAGAGGCCTGGTCCAAGAAAAGATTGCCCTCCTCTGATCTTGAGGGTGGTGGGTTGGAGACATTCGAGAAAGAGACATAGGGGTTAATGGATAAGACAGTGAACCTCCAATACCACCTTTAGCAAATTATAGGTTTGTCTGAACAGGTGTGTTTAGAAACTACGTTTGAAGGTTTCCAGGCTCAGAGCATGATGGACAGGCATGCAGACAGCAAATGACTTTCATGCAGGGCCGGCGCTACCATTAAGGCAAAGAAGGCAGCTGCCCCAGGGCCCCAGAGCTTGTAGGGGCCCCCAGTGGCTACAAGAGGAAAAATTTTTTTTTCAAATCGGCCTTATAGTTTTTGAGAAAATCGATTTTAAAGTTTCAAAGGAAAAAAAAATACACATTTAAAAAGCTGCCGACTTTAATGGTTAATAGCAAATCCACCTTAAATGCTAGAAACCCTAAATTTGCAGGATATGTTAAGGAGATCATTAGGAATAAGACGAAAAAACAATTTTTCAAAAAGACATTATAGTTTTTGAGAAAATCGATTTTAAAGTTTCGAAGGAAAAAAGTATACTTTTAAATGCGGTAAATGTCACTTTTAGTAGCAAACCTAATGGTAGTGTAATTTTACATGCATCAAACGAAAGCGCAATAAATTTCCTGACGGGGTTTCCAGGGGGTCTATACGCAGCCGCAGCCCTTTGGCCAGGGATCGCTATACAGCCGCAATATGGCTGTATGAAGATCCCTGGCATTTTTTCCTATTTTCCCCCCCAAAAATTTTATGTTTAGAGTGTGGGAATTTTTTTTGTAAAAAAATTATGTGGGGTCCCCCCTCCTGAAACTTTTTAACCCCTTGTCCCCCATGGAGGCTGGGATAGCCAGAATGTGGAGCTCCGACCGATTGGGACTTCACACCCTGTTATACCAGCTGCAAAAAAGGTCCCCTAATGCCGATTTTTGTTCCGGGGTATATGTTGGGGGGGCCCCCCAGGTTTATTTTGCCCTGGGGCCCCATTGTTGCTTAAACCGGCCCTGCTTTCATGGATGGGATAAAGTCCAATTGGCCTGTAGCTCTAGCAATGAACATCTAGCTTTTGTGTGCAGCAACAGTTGCATGGGCTCACATGGTACAGACTATGTTGTCTGGAGTGAGCAACCTGCTGCCTCCAACTGGTAAATAGGAACTATATATAAGCAATATTTTACATAACCTGACTTACAACCGCATTTCCCTTTTTATTAAGGAATATATAAAGCTAAAAGAACATGTACGGTATATAATTCAATGAACAAGAAAAGTATTGCTAGAGAAATGGATTCATCAACAGTTCTACTTTTCTATTTATTTATTTATTTTTACAGCTGGATCCCGGAGCAAGCATAGTAACCTTTATACCCAGAATTCCACCATTTCTATAAACTTCTTTGTAGACCTTGATAGGGCAATGAAGCAGTTCTAATGACATTTCTGATCCTATAACAGGAAAGAGCTGATGGAGATAAAGGGAAGCTGCCTGGCAAGAGATGGGATCATCCTGTCACCGGATCTGCTCTGAAGCCAAGGCAGCGCAGGGAATGTGGGCTGAGGCATGTTATCTCCTATTTTCCTTGGCTAAAATAAAACAGTCTTGTTCAGTTAATCAGTGACTGCCACCCTCATCCCCATCCTCCTCCACTGGGTACAGTTTGTTTTATGTTTCTAAAAGCAAAAAGCCTCTCTGTTTGATGAATGAAACGTAGTCATGTATGATTATGCCTTTATGGAGCCCATCGGTGAGCACCAACCTTTCTTCATAGTACACAGCGTAACATGCTACTTAAATACATTCACAAACACACAACCAATACATACATGCACACTGCATACAACCAATAAGGGCTATTTCCAGTACACTATGAAACTCTGTGAGAGAAGGAAAAATAAAGCCTGGAACGCACATCCAATTTTTCCACTTCCATGTCGTTTGAGAGCTTACCAAATAATCTGCAAATATTATTCAGTCTGTTGGCTCTCCTACTAAATGGAGGTGGTACAATTGGTCAGTAATAGGCCAATCAAAACTGGATGTGTGTAGGCACCATAGAGTACAACTGAAGTGAGAAGAATATGGAGGCTGCCATGTTTATTTCCTTTAAAAAAAATGCCAGTTGCCTGTCAGCCATGCTGATCTATTTGGCTGCAGTAGTGTCTGAATCAGACACCAGAAACAAGCATACAGCTAATCTTGTCAGATCCGACAATTATGTCAGAAACGGCTGATCTGTTGCATGCATGTTCAGGGTCTATAGCTAAGGCTGGGTGCACACATAACATAACATGAAATACTGCGTTTTATGTCATGTTTCATTTTATGTGCGTTTTTTGTGCATTTTTGCTGCATTTTTGGTACGTTTGCATTAGCGTTTTTTTTTACCACAGATGTGCTTTTCAAGCGTTTTACGTGCATTTGAATGCGTTTGCGGTTCGCATACACAAAAGGCATATGCGTTTTATATGCGTATTTCATGCGTTTTTCGTTTGCATTTAATGCACATCACTAGGAAGACAACAGGAAGCGGAAATACATCAGAAAACAATTTTTAACAAAAAACACATAGAAACACATGGAAAACGCATGTAAAAGGCATACCATTGCGTTTCCATTGACTTCCATTATGTGCGATTTTGCAGCGTTTTTGAAGATTATGCAACAAAACCAGCGTTTTTGAAAATGCACGCATCAAAACGCATATGCGTTTTTGATCTTCATATTTTCCTGGGGCCCATAGACTTCCATTAGCGGCAAAAGCGCAGTGTTTTATGCAACGCTTGCGTTTCTGCTAAGTGTGCACCCAGCCTGAAGGTATTAGAGGCAGAGGATCAGCAGGATAGCCAAGCAACTGGTATTGGATGGCAGCTTCCATATCCCTCTTGCTTCAGTTGTCTTTTAAGGCTGGGACCACACTTAAAGTGGCACTTAAATCAAATAAAAAAAATGAATTTTACTCACCTGGGGCTTCCCTCAGCCTCCTGTAGCTGATCGTTGCCCGCGTAGAGTCGCTCCGATCCTCCTGGACCCGCCGGCGGCCACTTCAGGTTCCGCCGTCAGCCGCCGACAGGCTGGGAACGCAAGTGATTCTTCACGTTCCCAGCCACAATAGCACCCCCTATACTGCTATTGCGGCCTTCCTTGCCCCAGGTGAGTAAAACTCATTTTTTTTATTTGACTTAAGTGCCACTTTAAGCTAAGTACACACGTGCAGGAAATTTCACCCATTAGGGATCAAGCAACAATCCCTCAGACAACAATTCGCAGAATGATATTGTACAGACACATCCCTAGCCTTGTGGCTAGCAATGTGTTCTATTGCTGTGGAAGGGGTTGGAGGGATGATGATCAGCGGACAACGGAGCGGAATCAATCGGTCGGCAGGGCTTGTAATAAGCATTGTGAGCGGTCATGCTTAGCCATCATTAGGAATCCGACAAGACGGATCTTTAACAATGCCCGAGCAATATCGATCAGCGGCTGCTGTACATGCATTATGATCGTCAGCTGAAATGGTTGTTATCAGCCGTTTCAGATGGCGATTATTGCATGTGTGCTTTAGCAAAGCTTTATCAAAGTGTGCTTTTTTTGCATACAAAATCCCATTTTTAATGGGATGTTTCAAGTTGAATGCAATTTCAACTGGCTTTTTGTTTCAAAATATTACACAAATATTCAGCTGCTGGGGAAAAACGCCTGTAAATGCACAGAAACACACAACCTGTGCAAAAACTTTAGTGCAGGAAAACATGCACATTTTTTGCATGGACAAGTGTAGTCCAAGTGTAATTTCTTGCTGTGGGCCAAGTACACAGGGTGTTGTGGAGAGAGTGCTGAGCAGGACACGTGAGATGACTGAAACCACAATTGGGCTACTGGCACAATACTGCTATGAGGCCTTGTTCACATTACAGTAGAGATGGCCCGAACCTCAGATTTTCGGTTCGCGAACTTCCGTAAAAGGTTCGGTTTGCGCGAACTTTCGCAAACCGCAATAGACTTCAATGGGGATGTGAAGTTTGAAAACTAGAAACATTTATGCTGGCCACAAAAGTGATGGAAAAGAAGTTACAAGGGGTCTAACACCTAAAGGGGGGCATGGATGAGTGGGATAGACGCCAAAAGTCCCGGGGAAAAATCTGGATTTGGCGCAAAGGTGTTAAACAAGGTGTGCATGAGGATCTGCAGATATCATAGACTATAAATGCATTTTGCAGGAAAGGATCTTTTACAGGCACAGATCTTTTGCAGATACTGATCTTTTGAATGTGTACAGCATCTGTGTGTGCAGCATCTTTGTGTGCAGCGTCTTGCAAAGATTTTTATCTGATGGGGAGTTCAGCTCAATAGAATAGTCTGTGTTGAATATGGCTCTCATACTACATGGAAGGGGGTAAAATTGGTCTAAGATCTTTAATCTTTCACGTGTGTACACACCATAACTTTGTATTGATCCGCTTCTCCTCTTCTCTCTGTCCTCTGTGTTCCCTGCTCACTGTCTTTCCTTCACCATCCCCTCCTTCTCTACGGTCTCACCTCAATTTCTCACTCCTTTTTGCTGCCCCCTTTCCCTCCCTCTTACTTTTGGAGCTGGCAGCAGCATATTGGACATATGGCCAGAGGCAGCATTCCACTTGGCAATGCATCCAGTGTGAATGAGCCCTTTCTCTTGTTATGCTCACTCTTTTCTCTCCCCCTCTTTCACCTTCAGTCTTTCACACACTTTTACTTTCTCTCACTCCCCCCCCCCCCCCCATTTTCTCTGATTTAGGCATACTTTAATTGTACTGTATGCCTCACTGTATGGTCATCCTGTGTGATGTGACTTTTCAGCTACGTCGCATAGTAATTACATAGCATTGCATCAAAACACAATTTGCCTAATGTGAAAGAAACAAAAGGCAACATTTGCAATACTCATTGCATGTCGCAGTGTCTAGCACTGAATGCACACCACCTGCACTGCTCTGTCATATCGCTGACCTCATTTAATCGACTCAAGGGGCAGTGGACAAAAATATGAACAGAAGTGCAATAACACACAGTACCACAAATGTCTGATGTTCTTACAGATATCTTCAAAAAGTAAGTATGACATCACTATAATTGCATTTACAGATTGCACAGCAAGCTCATGGTAAACCAGAACTCGTTGGAGTGTGTAAGGAGCTAAAAAGATCCTAAAAGCCTGCTGAGGGCCTGAGCCCACCGACGCAGTTGTGTCCGCTTTTCAGTTACACATCAATGTTACAGATGCTGAAAAGCAGACAGAAGCGGACACAACTGTGTCAGACCCTAACTAAAACACTATGCACCACAGAGGTTTGCCTTCTTAAAACAGGAGGTATTTGCCAGTATTCAGGTTGGAGTGAGCATATGAGGTCTCCCGAAATGCATCACTGCTGAATATACAAATCATCCCTTTGTTGTCCCAGAAAGTAAAATACACCTCCAGAATTGCTGGAATGCAATGATGTATCAGCTTGTACAGAGCCATATTAATCCAACTGTACAAAAAATTATAGGTAGCAGTTTTTCAATAGATAAGTATATATATATTTTAAATAAGTAGCAAAAAATCTTTAGGTAGCTGAATTTACATAGAATAAGATTTTCAGCTATCATAAAAAAATTGCTTCTCTGTAGTTCTGGGCATGCGCAGTGAGTACTTGCGGCTTAAAGTGAGCAGGCTAGGGGACATCGATTCCAGGTACTACAAATGCGTAGGTAGCAGTTTTTCAATAGATGAGTGTATATGTGTTTTTCATAGGTAGCAAAAAACCTATAGGTAGCTGAATTCACATACCACAGGTTATATGGATTTTCCGCTACCATAGAAAAAATGTTTCCCTCTAGTCCTGCGCATGCACAGTGAGTACTCGCTGCTTTGAGACTATATCCCTTTATAAAACTCTGCTGCCCTTAGCAGAGCTACCCAAGTTCCCAGCCTGAAGCTCAGCGAGCAGGCGAGGGTCCTGGTGTGCAATGTCCACTATCCAAGTGCGCATAGAGTTAGAATGAAAAGCTGTGGAAGAGAATGCGCTCAGAAGCCAAGACGTAATGACACTATACATGCAGTTTACCACAGCAGTCTCATAAAGTTCAGTCCTTTCCTGCAGATGATACAGTCTTTAGTATAAGCCAGGTAGTTGTCAATTACTCATCAGGGCCCACACGTCATATGCAAAGAGAGAAAAAAACACACATATAGTGTATATCTGCGATACAAAGTTACTCCAACACCACCTGTGACACTCGCCGTCACCTCACAGCAATAGCACCAGTGCCAGGGACACCCCCCTTTGTGCCCGCACTCACCCTAGAGGCCTCCCAAATATCCGGAGGTAGGAATGACAGCTTAGGGGGTTAGATAGCGCAAGCCACCGGCTGTTCCACTTACTCCAACGGACTCTAAAAGTTTTAAAAACGCCACAATAGTGTAAAACCAACGTTTTAATATACGACAGGGGGTTAAAGCACTTACAAGCGTAGAAGAATCACAAGCATATCAGTACAGATCAAGTCCCCGGGTGACTGCTCCGCAAGATGCCGTCTAGGATCCAATTCTTACGCTCGTGTCCCTCCTCACACTTCCTACTTCCTACTTCCTTGCCAGTCACGAGTGCCGTAGCTCCGCCCTATGCATTTCGTCATCTAGTGACTCATCAGGGGCTGACGGTACTCCGTAGACCGGCTGGTTAAATACAAAACTAACTCCTCCCCCCGTAGCGCACTGTATTTTCTTTATTAAAAAATGTATAAAAACCATAAAAAACTTTTAAAACCATAGCGGCATTCCTTCAAAGCCGTCACCCTCACATACAAAGGCCTAAGCTAATACATCTCTTCACTCCTAACCTAGATCATATCGCTGAACCTACTCATATATATTCTCAATTACTGTAACAGCGCAATACAATCAAACGCATACCTACCCTAATATTCAGATCACTCGACTTATTATATAACCGTAATTATATATGGTTATACCTATCTCTACTACCCCATTTACTAAACCCGCCACACAGAAAAAATTGGACCACCCCAAACGATTCCCCCATACACATACACAACTTATGCTGTATTAATGAAACAATTTATATCGAGATCCACATTTAATCCCTTTGGGGCCATCGTGTCTAGCTCGTATATCCACCGTGTCTCCTTTTTAGATATCTCGCGAACTTTATTACACCCCCTCCATGCTGGTGTCAGTTTATCCACACCGCAGAATGACATATGTACAGGGTTACATTGATGTACTTTTTTAAAATGTAAGGACACACTATGCTGCTCAAAACCTTTCCGTATGTTCGTGATATGCTCACCAATCCTGTCCTTCAGTGGCCTGGTGGTGCGGCCCACATATTGTAGGCCACAAGTACACCAGACCACATAAACGACATAGGAGGTAGAGCAAGTAATACAATTCCTTAATTTAAAGGGCCGTCCATTCACATTAGAAATTATTTCTTTTAATTTAATCCCCTTTGCCTCTCTGCAACATCTACACCCCTTACATGGGAAAAAACCTTCCGATTGCCAACCTGTAAAGCGTGATTGTATAGGAGGTGAAATACAACTTGGAGCCAACTGATTTTTTAAATTAGGGGCCCTTCTATAAATAAACGAGGGTTTAGAAGTTAACACCTCCCTAAGGACATGGTCCCCCTGTAATATGCCCCAATGTTTCTTAAAAATAGATTCCACCTGTCTATGTTGTGAAGAAAAATTAGAAAAAAATGGGAAACGATCCAACTCGTTCATACTCACCTCTCTTTGTGAGTATATTAATTCCCTTCGATCTATATTAGCAACTTCCTGTTGTATTTCTCCTAACCACTCATCGTTATAACCCTTTTCAATAAACCTCTCCTTTAGAATATTTGACTGCAAAAAATAATCTCCCACCTCTGTGCAGTTCCTCCTAACGCGGGTGAACTGACCCTTAGGGACCCCCCGTAGCCAACTTGGATGGTGACAACTGGTTGTCTCAATATAACCATTCCTGTCTGTTGGTTTAAAATGACATTTAGTGTTGAATCCAGTTCCCACTCTAAAAATTTCCAAATCTAAAAAATGGATACTCACCTTACTGTGCTCAGAGGTAAGTTGGATATTGGGCCTCAGCCCATTCACATCCGCCATAAACTGTAAAAAACCCTCCTCATCCCCTCTCCAGAAGATGAGGAGGTCGTCTATGTACCTTTTCCATAATAAAATCTGATCCCCTCCCAGTCTAATGGCCTCCTCCTCCCAAAGAGCCATGTATAGATTTGCCAGGGAGGGGGCAAACGATGCCCCCATGGCGCATCCATACACCTGTCTAAAGAAATCTCCCTTATGCCAAAAGAAGTTCTTCTTCAGGGCAAAGTCCAGAAGTTCAATGATGAAATTAATCTGAGTGGTAGAGATGTCACTCCCCTGTGATAAGAGATCTCTCACTGCTTCAACCCCTCCTTCATGCGGAATGTTGGTATATAATCCGCAGTGGCCATCAATATCTCACCCTCTATACACAAGGAGTCCAAGGTTTGCAGAACATGCTTCGTATCTCTCAATACCCTAGGTAGGGCCTGGACTATTGGCTGTAAGTAACTGTCTATAAATTGTCCCAATCTGTGGGTCAGGGACCCCACCCCACTCAAGATGGGACGGCCAGGGGGATTAACCGGGTCCTTATGGACTTTAGGCAACTGATAGATGACGGGCACCCTTGGAGCCGAAGGGACCAAAAAATCGCATTCCCTCTTCTCCAAGAGGCCCGCCATCATGCCCTCATCCAACAGGAGCGCCAGCTCCCTTTTGTATTGCACTGTGGGGTTACCAGGGAGCTTCTCGTATGTTAACTCATCATAAACCAATTTGTCAAGTTCCTGAAAGTACTGATCCTTTCTCAAAATTACTACCCCTCCCCCCTTATCCGCAGACCTCACTACTAAATCCTTTCCCTGTAACAATCCCTCCACAGTCTCATGAATATTATCATAAGTTCCCAATCTTAGTTTTCTTACATCATTCAGAACTTTATCCTTAAAAATTTCCACCGTATTTCGATTGGACAGATCTGGAGGGTTAAATGTAGATGCATTTTTAAACTTAGTTACTACTCCACCCCTATTCAATCTAGTAGTTGGTCCCTCTTTTTGTAAAAAGTATTTCTTCACATTAAGTTGTCTGGTATATTTCTGCACATCAATAAAAACATCAAATTTATTCAAACTTCTCTTTGGAGCAAATTTTAAACCGTGATCAAGCAATTTCAATTCTTTTCTATCCAATTCTACCCCACTCAGATTGAAAATACCAGCCCCTACCACTGCTTTCTTCGCTTGTTCCCTCCTCCCAGCTCTACAACCCCTTCTACCCCTCTTTTCCTTGGGCTTGGATATTGATCTTCCCCATACTCCCCTCCTCTCCATTCCTCCTTCCAATATCTCGGGCGTGGGGCCAAAAAAGCCGGTTGCTCATATTCACCATCTCTTAATGGCTGAAACCGGTTATATGTTTGAATTGGCTGATTATATTGAAATTGATCATTCCTTCTATTACTGTTCCATTGTAAATGCCCTCTATTTCCACCCCTGCTATTCCCTCTACCTCTCCCATACTCACCTGGACCAAAAGACCTTGGTCCATGGTTATCAGGTTGATTCTGAGACATCATTGAAGGGGGAGGTGGGGGAGGTGGGGGTAGAGCCCCCTGTGTTACAATTTGACTTTCAACCCCAGCGTTACCCTGAGTACCTTGCAATTTCTCCTTTTTATCCTTAATCCGTTTCTCCACAATTGGTTGCCACTTATAAGCTATTTTTCGTTTATGGGCATCAAAATCCCTTGCAAATTTCCTCTGTTTATCAATAATAATATTTTTCTCACTCACAGCTAATTGTTCTTGTATTTTCTTACTCCTAGCTATATAGTGCTCTGTATTTTTATGTGGTTCTAACTTTGTTTTCATTAAGTCTATCTCACCCCCTAATCTCTCCAATCTGGCTGTTTTCCGTTTAATCAATATTTCCA
This sequence comes from Hyperolius riggenbachi, assembly GCF_040937935.1. NCBI lineage: Eukaryota > Metazoa > Chordata > Amphibia > Anura > Hyperoliidae > Hyperolius > Hyperolius riggenbachi. The sequence goes on from NC_090650.1 coordinate 322,319,269, forward strand.
TTAATCCCAACCCACTCTTTGTAAAATATGATTCCCATTCCTCATTGTTCTCCTCAGTATCCTCGCCATCATCTGGTGTAAGGTCCCATCTCAGTTTTTTAGGCACAATGCCCTCTTTAAGGTATTTCTTTAGAGCCGCTATGTCCCACCAGGTCTGCTGCTCTCTACCTAATGTGGTGTGTAATAACCTAAAATCACTTTCTATATCGACTGACCCAGGTGCTGTTTCTTTAAAAATCTCATCCAGATTAATGGCTCTCCGCCTAGAATTATCAAAAAGATCCATAGCTGCAAAATTAAAACACCAACACAAATATAAATATAACAATAAAATTGCGCTCAGGATACTCAAAAATTGCTAACGTGGATCGCTTTCCCAGATTGTAGTGTAAACAATAATGGAATCCTGTGGAAGAGAATGCGCTCAGAAGCCAAGACGTAATGACACTATACATGCAGTTTACCACAGCAGTCTCATAAAGTTCAGTCCTTTCCTGCAGATGATACAGTCTGTAGTATAAGCCAGGTAGTTGTCAATTACTCATCAGGGCCCACACGTCATATGCAAAGAGAGAAAAAAACACACATATAGTGTATATCTGCGATACAAAGTTACTCCAACACCACCTGTGACACTCGCCGTCACCTCACAGCAATAGCACCAGTGCCAGGGACACCCCCCTTTGTGCCCGCACTCACCCTAGAGGCCTCCCAAATATCCGGAGGTAGGAATGACAGCTTAGGGGGTTAGATAGCGCAAGCCACCGGCTGTTCCACTTACTCCAACGGACTCTAAAAGTTTTAAAAACGCCACAATAGTGTAAAACCAACGTTTTAATATACGACAGGGGGTTAAAGCACTTACAAGCGTAGAAGAATCACAAGCATATCAGTACAGATCAAGTCCCCGGGTGACTGCTCCGCAAGATGCCGTCTAGGATCCAATTCTTACGCTCGCGTCCCTCCTCACACTTCCTACTTCCTACTTCCTTGCCAGTCACGAGTGCCGTAGCTCCGCCGTATGCATTTCGTCATCTAGTGACTCATCAGGGGCTGACGGTACTCCGTAGACCGGCTGGTTAAATACAAAACTAACTCCTCCCCCCGTAGCGCACTGTATTTTCTTTATTAAAAAATGTATAAAAACCATAAAAAACTTTTAAAACCATAGCGGCATTCCTTCAAAGCCGTCACCCTCACAATCAGTTGGCTCCAAGTTGTATTTCACCTCCTATACAATCACGCTTTACAGGTTGGCAATCGGAAGGTTTTTTCCCATGTAAGGGGTGTAGATGTTGCAGAGAGGCAAAGGGGATTAAATTAAAAGAAATAATTTCTAATGTGAATGGACGGCCGTTTAAATTAAGGAATTTTATTACTTGCTCTACCTCCTATGTCGTTTATGTGGTCTGGTGTACTTGTGGCCTACAATATGTGGGCCGCACCACCAGGCCACTGAAGGACAGGATTGGTGAGCATATCACGAACATACGGAAAGGTTTTGAGCAGCATAGTGTGTCCTTACATTTTAAAAAAGTACATCAATGTAACCCTGTACATATGTCATTCTGCGGTGTGGATAAACTGACACCAGCATGGAGGGGGTGTAATAAAGTTCGCGAGATATCTAAAAAGGAGACACGGTGGATATACGAGCTAGACACGATGGCCCCAAAGGGATTAAATGTGGATCTCGATATAAATTGTTTCATTAATACAGCATAAGTTGTGTATGTGTATGGGGGAATCGTTTGGGGTGGTCCAATTTTTTCTGTGTGGTGGGTTTAGTAAATGGGGTAGTAGAGATAGGTATAACCATATATAATTACGGTTATATAATAAGTCGAGTGATCTGAATATTAGGGTAGGTATGCGTTTGATTGTATTGCGCTGTTACAGTAATTGAGAATATATATGAGTAGGTTCAGCGATATGATCTAGGTTAGGAGTGAAGAGATGTATTAGCTTAGGCCTTTGTATGTGAGGGCGACGGCTTTGAAGGAATGCCGCTATGGTTTTAAAAGTTTTTTATGGTTTTTATACATCTTTTAATAAAGAAAATACAGTGCGCTACGGGGGGAGGAGTTAGTTTTGTATTTAACCAGCCGGTCTACGGAGTACCGTCAGCCCCTGATGAGTCACTAGATGACGAAATGCATAGGGCGGAGCTACGGCACTCGTGACTGGCAAGGAAGTAGGAAGTGTGAGGAGGGACGCGAGCGTAAGAATTGGATCCTAGACGGCATCTTGCGGAGCAGTCACCCGGGGACTTGATCTGTACTGATATGCTTGTGATTCTTCTACGCTTGTAAGTGCTTTAACCCCCTGTCGTATATTAAAACGTTGGTTTTACACTATTGTGGCGTTTTAAAAACTTTTAGAGTCCGTTGGAGTAAGTGGAACAGCCGGTGGCTTGCGCTATCTAACCCCCTAAGCTGTCATTCCTACCTCCGGATATTTGGGAGGCCTCTAGGGTGAGTGCGGGCACAAAGGGGGGTGTCCCTGGCACTGGTGCTATTGCTGTGAGGTGACGGCGAGTGTTACAGGTGGTGTTGGAGTAACTTTGTATCGCAGATATACACTATATGTGTGTTTTTTTCTCTCTTTGCATATGACGTGTGGGCCCTGATGAGTAATTGACAACTACCTGGCTTATACTACAGACTGTATCATCTGCAGGAAAGGACTGAACTTTATGAGACTGCTGTGGTAAACTGCATGTATAGTGTCATTACGTCTTGGCTTCTGAGCGCATTCTCTTCCACAGGATTCCATTATTGTTTACACTACAATCTGGGAAAGCGATCCACGTTAGCAATTTTTGAGTATCCTGTGCGCAATTTTATTGTTATATTTAGAATGAAAAGCTGTCTGAGCACAGTGAGGAGGACTGAGCCTGCAGCCCAATGAGGGAAGCAAGTGGGAAAAGGGACATTTAGGGCCTGTACACACTGCTGCGATGCAATTTTTCTATTTTCATGAAGGGTTTGCGATTTAAAAATGCAGCGCAAGTGCAGCAGTGTGTACAGGCCCTTAGGGCCCTTAGGGCTTGTTCACACCTAGGGCGTTTTGCGCGCCAGTGATTTTTAAAAAAACGCCCTGAAATCTATAGTGCAATGAATCCTTATGGGATAGTTCATATCAGCGTGTTGCGTCCACTTTCCGTTCAGCAAAGCGATGCATGTACTATTTTCGGGGTGATTTTGCTACATTGGAAGGTATAAGAAATGCGCAAAATGCTCACAAACCACTTTATCCGGTGATTATCCGGAGATTGTGTTCGCGCTGTTATTAATAGATACATTGTATTTGTTCATTTCCAGGTGAAGGAGTTCAGTTCCTGACTGACGTCAGGAAGTGAAAAAACGGAATCACTCTGCAAAAGCGGTTACAACGCCCATTGTACTAAATCGTTGCGCGCAGTGGAGCGCCAGGAGGGGATAAAACTGTGCAAAAAAACGCAAAACGTGGCTGTCAACAATTTCGATTTTAGATGTGAACAAAGGCTTATTCCAGGGTTTCTGAGTGTTTTCATGTGCAGGTCAGCCACCATTGACTGCTGTATTCTATGCGAATATTATGCGCATTGCGATTTTACGCGGATGGGATTCCATTTTGTAAACGCAAGCATATTGCAGCTGAAAAATCATGGCCTTGCAAACGCACGCACACGTCACCATCGAAAAACATTGCGTGCAATTTTGCCTTGTGCAAAATCTCATGCGCTATAACACTTGTGGCCCCAGCCTAATGGACACCTACAGCTAGGCAGGACATACTGCTAGACATGGTGAATAAAACACTGTAACGTTTATAATGATATTAAACTTTTTTTTTTTTTTTTTTAATTTTCCCCTTTAAAAGACAACATTTCCTGGTCGTGTTACTGCATCTTAATGAACACGTGCATAACAAATACGCATTTATGCCACAATCTAGCACGCCACTACAGAAGTCTTCCAGAGCGACTGGCTGCAGACAGTAGTGTGAGGAGTGAGCAGAGGTGACTCGGTCAGGTCGTAGTGATCAGGGGGTGTGTCATCTCCACTCACACAGGCTGGGAGCCAGGAGCTGCCTCGCTGCTGCTTTGTTTTCCATCCCTGACAGCAGCAGCGCTGGATCCAGAGGGGAGCGCAGAGGGGAGACAGTGTGAATGGATCTCACCATCTGGAGGGAATCAGCAGCCGTCTAGGAGGGATTTCTCTTCACCAATATGGTGCTGAGGAGGACCAGAAACTTTGTGTCCCCAGGGGACAGCCATAGGGGATCTTCCTCCTCTCTGGAATCTATTCTCTCTACAATAGCTACTACAACACTGTTGCTTCTTGTGGTTATGCTTCCCACGCAGCACGTTGTCCACAGTCAGGACTTTGCAGGTGGGGGCACTGGCTATAGCCTTCACCCTCCATCTTTCAACTTGGCAGAGGGAGCCAAAATTAGGGCGACTGCCACCTGCGGGGAGGAAGAGCGCTCTGGAGTACCCAGGATGGATCTGTACTGTAAGCTGGTGGGAGGTCCAGTGGTCTCATCTCACACCATTCAGGTATTGTGCTTTTCTGTACTGTGCCACTTCAGATTTCCTATACAAGCCTGTCTCTGATACTTTGTAGCTATTGCTTTTTATGAGCTCTGCACCTTACTCCCTGAGGACACAGTCGGCTACAGTCTTACAGGAAATTACTTTGTTTCTCTTTAGATTGTTGGTAACACTGCAGAAAATGTATAGCAGACTGTCATAGGCTTTCCCAGATCGCATGCATGTGAAAAAAGGCACTGCAGATTATTTGGGCGCCAGGGATAGTCTCTAATAGAACATCATAAAATAACCGAAATTCTGCTATTGATCAGTGACTAATTTGATCAGTAATTTTTACAGATAATCTACCATCGCCTAACCCTTTTCTCACACAAGCCCTCCCCATATCGATGCCTAACACTAACTCCCCCTTCCTCCCTTAGCCACAATATCTGCCTATATTTACCACTAAACCAAACCCTACTCTCACACTAACTCTTCCTCTAGCGATTTCTAACACTAATTCCCACCATAGTATCCACCAATATTTACCGCTAAACCAAACCCTACTCTCACACTAACTCTGGCTCTACCGATGCCTAACACTTACCCCCCACCACAATTGCCGCAGATATTTACCACTAAACCAAACCCTACTCTCACACTAACCCTCCCTCTACCAATGCCTGACACTAATTCCCACCATAGTATCCACCAATATCTACCACTAAACCAAACCCTACTCTTACACTAACTCTGGCTCTACCGATACCTAACACTAACCCCCCCACCACAATTGCTGCTGATATTTACCACTAAACCAAGCCTTACTCTCACACTAACCCTCCCTCTACCGATGCCTGACACTAATTCCCACCACAATATCCACCAATAGCGATGCCTAACACTGGCCCCCTACTCTCACCCACCACAATTGCTGCTGACATTTACCACTAAACCAAACCCTACTCTCACACTAACCCTCCCTCTACCGATGCCTAACACTAACCCCCCCCCCCCCCCCCCCCCCACACACACACACACACACCACCTCAAAATCCACCAATATTCGAAACCAAACCCTAGTCTCACACTAACCCTTCCTCCACCAATGCCTAACACTAACCCCCCACTACCCCCGCCACAATATCCGCCAATATTTACCACTAAACCAAACCCTACTCTCACACTAACCCTCCCTCTACCTATGCCAAAGCTCTCTCTTCCACAAGCAGATGATGTTGGTAAATTCACTGCCTGTCAGCTGCTCCTGTTTACTGGCTGGGCACTTGCTAGCGCTTGCATAGGTGGTGGAGTTGCATGCAGGCAGTTGCTGTGCTCAGACGCAACATGAGACATTTTTCTTTCTACCGGGTAACTTTGCCATGTGTCACGCAGTGTTACCAATCTTTGCCATTCGACTGCATGCTACTTTCTGTGTAAAAGAGGCCTAATAAGGCCCTGTTCACACTGCACGCGTTTCCAGCCGCGTTTTGGAAACGCGTGCAGGTGGCCGACACGCACGACATCAGACATTGCATAGAGTGCAATGTCTGATGTTCACACTGCATGCGTTCCGGACCTGTGCGGTCCGGGAACGCATGCTGCACGCATTTTTTGCCAAAACGCATGGCTGTCCCATTCACTTTTCAGTGATGGGATCAGCCACGCAACGCATACAAACGCGGATGGCGTGCGTTCGTACGTGTTGCGTTCCGCATGCGTGCCCGTCCGCGTTTGTAATGTGAACGGGGCCTAACACTAACCTACCCCCGCCGATGTCAGAGCTGCCTTTGCTGTGAAAGACTACCTCTGCCCTTATTTTCACTGCCTACTACCAATATTTATCACGCACAGCAAGTACCCAAATTATCCCTTGGATGAACCATAAGTTCAGTACTGAATTAGGCCTAAAGTACACCTATCTCTAGAGACATATAGAGGCCGCCATCTGCACCTCATAAAAGAAGTGCGTGTTGCTGCGCCACCGCATCAGTTGGGTGCCTGGTGATGTCGCTAAACAGTAAAATTACTGATGTTTTCACTATGTACTACCCGGTACCTATCTTTATCCCTTCAGTGTATGTTGTCTCTCCTTATCTGTAGCATCTCATGAATTTTCTCTCTTTATCTATTTAGCTCATAAATGCTTTTTCCTTTTCTGTTTTAACCAATGGTCTATCTCTCCTTATCTATTTACTGTATTACTTGTTGAGGCAAAAAGGGCCTGTTTAGACTGTCAGCGTATGAAGCACGCGTATAAAATCAAAGAAACGCACGTTGAAAAACGCATGCGTTTTTCTTGCGTTCTAATGCGTTTTCTATTGCGTTTTGCACACACACGTGACCCAGGGGAAAAAAAAGAATTATGGGAACCGCAGAGGGAAACGTATGCTAAAAACGCAATAGTACGCGTTTTTGATACGCGCCCATAGACTTTAATTGCGTCCGTTTCTATGCGTAACGCACAGAACTGCATGTAGCAATGCGGATAAGAAACGTATGCGTCTCATACGCATACATGTGAACTACCCCATTCAAAAGCATTAGGAGCCGTTTGTATGCGTCTTTGGTACCCGTACGCGTTCCCTGAAAACGGCTAGGAACGCGCATAGTCTGAACAAATTCATTAGATAAGTTTATTGAATCAGCTCAATTGCTAAATGCCACTTCGGGGTTACCTTAATTGTATCCTGCTATTTGAGACTATGTGTACGCCAGCCTGTAAAGCCAGCAAACTGGTGCCTTTATATCCTATTTCAGTTTTGATTTTTCTTTGGTATCTACCAGCTCAAAGGAACGCCAGAGTGTCATCATAGCGATCATCCTTTGTCCAATTAGCAAGAAGGTTATACCGGAAGTATTGATGTAATTTTTTAGACTCCACAGTTTAAAGGGAACCAGAGAGAAAGGAAACCTAAAAATAGAAAAAGCTTTTATACATACCTGGGGCTTCCTTCAGCCCCATAAGCCTGGATCGCTCCCATGCCGCCATCCTCCGCTTACTCTATCGCCGGCACCGGGTCCCATCACTTCCGGTGGATGCGGCCAATTGTCCGCATCATGGAGGCTCCCTCCATCCCCTTACGCATGCGGCTGCGCAGTATGCAGCCATACGTGTATGCAGGGAGCCCCCTGTGATGCGGACAATTGGCCGCGTCCGCCGGCCAACTGGCGGTAATGACGGGACCCGGTACTGGCGGATCCAAGCAGCTGAGGATGGCGGCGTGAGAGCGATCCGTGCGTATGGGGCTGGAGGAAGCCCCAGGTATGTATTAAAGCTTGCCCCCAACGTCTCTGGTTCCCTTTAAGGGCTCGTTCACACTAGAGGAGCTTTTTCATTTTTTTAAGTGCTGTCGATTTTTCAAAATCGCCTTGAAAGCACTTACACCGTGCTTTCCTAGGCGCTAGTTCAGATTAGGGGGTTCCGTTCACATTTCGATCTGAAAAGCACTGCATGGACCATTTTCGGGGCAATTTTGCGATAATGGGAGGTATAGGAAAAGCGCAAAGTGCTAGAAAAAGTGCTTTTGCTAGGGATTTTGTGGGCGTTTTTTTCCCCTGTCAATTTAAATGTGAAGTATTTCTGGGTTTTTTAGGTCCCTTTCCCTTTAAAAATAAGGCCTAGGACACTTACAAATCGTTAAATCACCCAAAAAAACGCTTACAAAAATGCTTACCAAAAACGCCTAACGCATGGAAATCACCAGGAAACGGAAAAAAATGCGTCAAAAAATGACAAACGCTAACGCGATCGGAACGCAATTAGAGATGTTGCGAATGGTTCCCAAACCGTTCGCCGGCGAACATCTCAGTATCTCTGTGCTCTGTACTACTTCCGAGTCGCTATGACCCGGAGTAGTATGCCTGCGCTGGCCCGGCGGTGCGCGTCCTTTATCGCGCGCCTGTTGCCGGGCACTTTCTGTGCATGTGCGTGACATCATGAGTGACGTCACGCTCATGCGCAGAGAGTGCCCGGCAACAGGAGCGCGATATAGGACTCGCACCGCCGGGCCAGCGCAGGCATACTACTCCGGGGCATAGCGACCCGGAAGTAGTACAGGGCACAGAGAGATTCGCCCGGCGAACGGTTCGGGCCATCTCTAAACGCAATGTGAACAAGGCCTAATTGATGCTTAATATCACAAATCTGACAGGATAAAAGAAAAGAAAAAATAACTTGGCAGATAAATGTTTTAGGCTTCCTACACACTAGAGAGTGTCAGACAATGTAATTGCATTGCTAATGCAATAATATTATAATGGTATGTTCACCTTGATACGTTGGCAGTGTGGTGGGACAGATCCATATGAATAATGCAAGCCATGCAGTGCATTACTGGATAGCATGCGCATTAAGGGTTGCAGTGAAGCATACTTTTCATTGACTGCTTCACACCATATATTGCATCACAGGTCTAATGCGTGATGTGACTTACCCCTCCATTGCAACCCTGTTTTTCCAGGGACCGCAATTCCCCAGTGTGAACCTAGCCTCACTGTGTTTGGTTGTTTGTCTGAAGTTTGGTTTTGAATTGCTCTTTGGTAAAGATCTTGTTGTTTAGGCTGGTTTTATACTTATTTTTTGAGTTGCGATGGAGATGTGATGCTCCTTCTGCATCCCATAGCAACGCAAAAGATGACAAACATATGACCCTGCAGCAGTGTGTGCTGACAGGGTCATACATGTAGTGCCGCCTCCTGCTCAGTGAGGTACTCCCTGGGCAGGAAGTATGTCACTGGGATTCCCATTGGTCCGTGCATGTGCGCCACGATGCACTGTGTTACCGCCAATTAAATTTCTGCTTTGCCCATTGACTCCAATGACTTCCGCCACTGCTGCGTTGCTGCAGATGTCATATGATAAAGCGCTGCTGACTTTGCATTGGCTCGGCAACGATTTGGAAGCCTCCGGCGCAAGCAACGCAGTTAGTGTGCAAGGCCTCATACACTTGCATTGCCATTGCGTTACCCTGCGGTAAAACGGTGACACAACGCACACTTGCACAAAATGCAACAGCAAAAGAAGCCTTAGTAATGTTGCTTTTGTAATGAATACATGCAGTAATACTGTGGCATCTATACACAAAAGTAAGATGCAAACAGAAAACACTTTTGTAGAGTGGTCATGTTTAGTCTTACTGAGAACTAACAGCCTTGTTATGCTGTGTGTAGAATTTTCTATTGATTTGGTGTACTTTTCCATGGTGTGGCTGAGATCTAGGTGTGCTGGATGGACAATGTTTGGGCTAGAAGCACCTTCACACAATGCAAACAAATGACATCACATTCCAAACAGGTGTTACCTACCTGCAGCTCCAAGTCAGTGTTAGTGTGTCTCACAAAGTATGGGCAAGAGAACATGGCGAACCAGAATCATTACACAGCAGAGTTCAAGGCTAGCTGCACACTTAGCAGAAATGCTAGCGTTGTGGAAGAGATGCGTTTTTGCCACTAATGGAAGATTATGAGCCGCAGGAAAAACGCATATCAAAAACGCATATGCGTTTTGAAACATGCATTTTTAAAAACGCAGATTTTGTTGCATGGCATTCAAAAACGCACATAAGGAAAGTCAATAGAAATGCAATGGTATGCGTTTTACATGCGTTTTTTTCTATGGGTTTTGTATAAAAAAAAATTTTGTGATGTATGTCTGCTTCCTCTTGTCTTCTTATTAATTCGCATAAAATTAAATTGTAAAACAGATGAAAAACGCATAGGAGTTTTGTATATGTGAACCAAAAATGCATTAAAACGCAGATGCTTGAAAAATGCAACTGCGGTAAAAAAAAAAACGCAAACGCACCAAAAATACAGCAAAAATGCACAAACAATGCATACAACATAAAATGAAATATGACATAAAACGCGGCCTTTCATGTTAAATTATGTGTGCACCTAGCCTAAAACAGGGGCTCTTATTCTCTGAACTGCCAGGTACATACACACTTGAAATAAACGTCTCTGAAATTATTTTAAGTTATGACATCAAGTGACAGTTTACCCCTGATTAGTGTAAATGTCATGTGCTTGGACCTCTGTTGAGCATTCATTCTATTCTATGGATAGGCGAGGTAGGCAGCATAAACTACAATAATTAAGTAATTTGTCTTAATAAATTGGCTCACAAGAATTCTAAGCCAAAGGGGAGCCAATGACTTAGGGGGGGGGCTGTGCACAAACCAGATTTTCAGATTTTAATGAACAAATGTTTTGGATTATGTAAATATAGTGTTTGTACACAGGTTTGGTTAATAATATTCCAGTAGGAAGGGACATCCTTAATTGACAAGGCATTAGATTAGATTAGATTAAAACATAATCTAGTAAAAACATGGCTCTCAGGTTCTATACAACAGTGCTCATGACCAACATGTTTCACCATATAGGCTTCATCAGGGTGCAAGAGTAATAGCAAACAAACATGCATATAACACCCACCACCCACCAAAACCCCAGCAAATTAAATGAAGTACATAGATATGCTACTAACGCTCAAGTCCGAGCTGACAGCTGTCTAATGAGCTGATCCTTAAACAGGGTGTGTCCAGGGAATTGCGCCAAACCCCACCCATTAAGTCTCGGTTTCCCATTTTGTGTTTCCAAGGCCATTCTTAAATCTACAGCAAAAAGATTATTAATGATGCTTTACAGATGCATTGTGGTCCATAACAGCGGCCAATAAGATTTTGTAGAGATTGTAGTCCAGTCAGCTGGTTTTTGATTAGTTGCCATTGCAGATTAGTATAGCCCTTGACTACAGTATCTCACAAAAGTGAGTACATCTCACATTTTTGTAAATATTTTATTACGTTTTCGTGGCACAACAGATAATGACACTGATACAGTGTACCTAAAAATTGATTTCTAACAAGTATGTTTCAACAGATAGTTATCTTCTCTGACCAAACTAGCTGCTGGAAACAGAATAATCCATAATTGTGTTCCGTAAGGATTTCCCAGTGTGGTCTCTTGTTTGGCCACCCTGACACTAGGCCCAAGGCAGGGCCAGGTCGAGGCAGTGACAAGAGAGGCATCAGCCCTGCGAGCAGTGGTGAGATGGAATTAATGGGGTGTACTTGACTCAGTGCAGCCAGGGCTGAGAACAATTACACAGTACTAACCACTCTCTCATTCCAAGCAGCTGGGGCTCAGGAGTGGCATCTAAGCCCAGCTGCAACTATGCAGTCTGTGATATGACTGTGAGCAGGTGTGGTGAGTTTCTGAACATGAAATCCTGTATTAATTAGTAAAAGGGTAGAGTGGGTTGGACTAGTCAGTTAGTCTGACTCAGTATGTGAGTATGCAGGGTCTGGTCTGGTGGGGGGAAGGGAGCACCTCTCAGTATCAAACTAAACAAGTGATCGGGGGTGCCTGAGACCAGGGGAACCAATCAAGGTCAGACAGGTGGGGGCACTTAAAGGGATACTGTAAGGGGGGGGGTCAAGGGAAAATGAGTTGAAATTACTCGGGGCTTCTAATGGTCCCACGCAGGCATCCTGTGCCCGTGCAGCCACTCACCGATGCTCCGACCTCGCCTCCGGTTCACTTCTGGAATTTCAGACTTTAAATTCTGAAAACCACTGCGTCTGCATTGCCGTGTCCTCGCTTCCCCTGATGTCACCAGGAGCGCACGGCGCAGGCACAGACCATACTAGGCCTGCGCAGTATGCTCCTGGTGCCATCAGCGGGAGTGAGAACACGGCAACGCAGGCGCAGTGGTTTTCAGACTTTAAAGTCTGAAATTCCAGAAGTGAACCAGAAGTGGGGCCGGAGCATTGGGGAGTGGCTGCGCGGGCACAGGATGTCTGTGGGGGACTATTAGAAGCCCCGGGTAACTTCAACTCATTTTCCCCTGACCACCCTACAGTGTCCCTTTAAGTATCTCTGACTTAGGCACAGGAGAATCTTGGCCCAGCATTTTTCTCCAGGGTAATATTAGGAGAGATGGTTCAAAGGTCCATATATGGAGCAAGCAAAAAGGATAAAACCTTTAATAACAAAGTCTGTTTGTTAGAAGACTTTGTTACTAAAGGTTTTATATTCTCTATTTTTGTATATTGGCATAGCCATTTTATACAAATTTTTGTATTTGTCACTTTAAGATAAGTAGCCACGCCCATTCTGGGTGGTCATTTGACTATTTAAACCTGCACTTAGTTGTTGCATGTAAGCTATGATTAAGGAACCATACTGAGCTCCGATACACGTGAGCTTTTTTCTGTGTATTCGCTGATAAAATTTGGAGAAACCTTTTTACACTACCAACGGTGTAGCGGGACATCCTTTTTGCTTGCTGCCTAAACTGAGACACTTGGATCCCAAGTTCATGCTGGCTACGTTTGGTGGTAGTCAGTGGCGTAGCTAAGGAGCTATGGGCCCCGGTGCAAGTTTTACATGGGGTCCCCCAAGCGTTCAATACATAACAATTGATATGGCGCACCAAAATCTGCCGAGTACAACCACAGTGTCTGAGTTGCAAGAAGGGGATGGGGAGCAGTGTGTTAAGGATTACTACTATTCAAAGCATCTATAGAAGTGATAATTACAAGCACAGGACCAATAGAGAACTAATACTGTGATAGAGGGTGGACCCTTCGGGGCCCCTCTGGCCCAAGGGCCCCGATGCGGCCCCTATTGCTACGCCACTGGTAGTAGCGATCCATCTCCTCACTGTTGTCCATATGTGGACATAGGAATACAGGTTTTAGTAGCTGCATACTGCTCCACCCTGTCTTCATTGTCAATTTAGGCTCATTTTATTCAATGAACTTCTGAGTATCTGAGCTTTATTTTCAAAGATCCTAAGGGCTGGATCACACTGGCACTTCCTGGGAATGGATCTGTGAAAATTGATTCGTTTTCGTTTGTTTCCATTCCGTCAGATCAGTTCAGTTTCCCCATATACCCTCCAGACCCTTATCACCAAAGTAGATTTTTGCTGGCTAAAACGGTCCGTTTTCTAGCCAGTGTGATTAAAGGGGCACTACAGCGAAAAATTGTAAAATTTAAAATATGTGCAAACATATACAAATAGGAAGTATGTTTCTTCCAGAGTAAAATGAGCCATAAATTACTTTTCTCCTATAATGCTGTCACTTACAGTAGGTAGTAGAAATCAGACAGTGACAGGTTTTGGACTAGTCCATCTCTTCGTAGGGGATTCTCAGCAAGGCTTTTATTCTTTATAAAGATATTCCCTAAAAAGGATTTATACAATGATGCTGGCCAGCTTCCCTGCTCACTACACAGTTTGTTGGCAGTTGGACAGAGCAACTGCCATTCACTAAGCGCTTTTGAAAATAAATCAATCCCTGAGAATCCCCTATAAAGAGATGGACTAGTCCAAAGCCTGTCATGTCTGTCGGAGTTGGAGTCGTGTTTTTTACAACCTAGTGTAAGTGACAGCAACATAGGAGAAAAGTAATTTATGGCTCATTTTACTCTGGAAAAAATGTACTTCTTATTTGTATATGTTTGCACATAATTTAAATTTGACAGTTTTTCGCTGTAGTGCCCCTTTAAAGGATCCGTTTCTCATTGCCCCATTGCTTTAGCATCCGTTTCTGTTCCGCTGGGCTCAGCTGCAGCTCAATTGCTGAAGCACCAACCTTGTGGTCCGTTCAGCAGAGCGTGCGGAACGGATTTGTTCAATCAGACCAATGCGAATAGGTTCATAGGTTAAAGAGGAACTGCAGTGAAAATAATGTAATAAAAAAAAGTGTTTTATTTTTACAATAATTATGTATACAATAAATTATTTAGTCAGTATTTGCCCATTGTAATATCTTTCCTCTCCCTGATTTACATTCTGACATTTATCACAAGATGACATTTTTACTGCTGGCAGGTGATATCAGTAACAGGAGATACTACTTGCTTTTTTTGGCAGTTGAAACAGCTGTAAATAGGAAAACAGATGTTATTTCCCACAATGCAATGAGGTACACAGACAGGAAACTGCCAGGACCATGGTCCTCACAGTTTCCTGTGGGAGGGGTTTCACCACAATATCAGCCATACAGGGCCTACTGATGATCCGTGTGTGAAAAGGAATAGATTTCTCATGTAAAATGGGGTATCAGCTTCTGATTTGGATGAAGTTCAATTCTTGGCCACGATTTCTCATTAACATGGGATCTATTCGCATCCGTTATGATCGATTCCGTTACGATCCGCAAATGGACCGTTTTTTTTAGGGCTGTGGAGTCGGAGTTGGTGTCGGTGTCGAGGAGTCGGAGTCGGGGGAATTTCGGGCACCCGGAGTCGGAGTCGTGATTTCATAAACTGAGGAGTCGGGAGTCGGAGTCGTATGATTTTTGTACAAAATCCACAGCCCTGTTAAGTATTAGACTAAGGAGTCGGAGTCGAGGAGTCGGAGTCGAAGGAATTTTGGGTACCCGGAGTCAGAGTTGGAGTCGGAGTCGTGGTTTCAGAAAATGAGGAGTCGTTGTTGGAGTCGGAAGAGTTTTGTACCGACTCCACAGCCCTGGTTTTTTTTTCACTGCCAAAGTTGACTGGTCCTTAACATCTTATATCTTATTTGTGAAACACCATATGGGGTTTATTCTGTGATGGGATTTATTTGGAAACAGAGATGTGTAGTTTAGCTTATTGCTGTCTAGCTTTCTTAGGAAGTTCCAGAGTAATACCAAAACCACGTGTTATGTAAAGAATTTTCATCTAAGGATACCACAACATAGCATACTTTTAGAGATGTGTAGTTAATCCAGCTCATTAAATCTACTAAATCCTCCATGTACAACTGTCAGTCATTCTTTGGAAACTAAAGACATTTAGCTTCACAGTGGGTGGAAAACGAGTCTTATATTGTAGTGGGAGTTGTACAGGACACTAATTCAGTTACAGAGGTCAAGATTGTGGATTTAAAGGAATCTAACTGCCTTCTACTTACCATGCTACTTAAAGAGGAACTCCAGTGAAAATAATGTAATAAAAAAAAAAAAAGGGCTTCATTTTTTACAATACTTATGTATAAATTATTTAGTCAGTGTTTGACCATTGTAAAATCTTTTAAATCCCTGATTTGCATTCTGACATTTATCACATGGTGACATTTTTACTGCTGACAGGTGATGTAGCTGCTGCTTGCTTTTTTGGCAGTTGGAAACTGCTTTAAGCAGCTATTTCCCACAATGCAACAAGGTTCCAAGACAGGAAACTGCCAGGAGTACCACGGTCCTCAGAGTTTCTTGTGGGAGGGGTTTCACCACAATATCAGCCATACAATGCCCACTGATGATCCATTTGTGAAATGGAATAGATTTCTTATGTAAAAGGGGGTATCACCCTACTGATTGGTATCAAGTTCAGTTCTTGGTCATGGTTTCTCTTTTAAAGAAAACCTGAACTGAAAATTAAAAGTCAAAATAAGCATACACAAGTCATACTTACCTTCCATGTAGTCTACTCCTCAGTGCCTTTCTCCTGTCCCGCGTCCTGTTTGTTCACTGTGATCAAGGGAATTTTCCGTCCTCCATTTTGAAAATGGCCATTACCCCATAACAGCTTTCCGGTCAGCACACAGTTAAACTGTAACATCGCCCACTTGAGCCATAGGGAAACATGGACATTACCTGGTACATCAGTTTTCTTTTCAGCTATAACTGACAGCAACTGGTATTTTACTGACAGCAACTGATATATTTCAGATCTGACAAAATATTGTCAGAACTGGAAGGGATTATTGTCAGAAGAAAATGGTGAGCCTCTGAGAGGAACTGATGGCAAGGTAACTATGTAATGTTCATTTGAAGTTACCTCATGTGTTTATTTTAAATATGTTTACTCAGTACAGGTTCTCTTTAAGCACAGTACAATATTGTCTTTTTAAATAGAAAGGTAATTGCATGTGGTCTCTTCCCCTTGTCCAAAATGCAAGTCCTATAATGCATCATTTCAGTGGGTGGAGTTATGCAAATAATTTCTTTTTGTAGCTTCACTTACTATCAGGAAATTATGCATCATGAGCAAACTATACCTACATGTTGAAAACAAAAAATATATCTGCGGAAGTGTAAAGAGGATAGATGCAAAAACAAAATGTCAGTTGTTAAAGTCCAATTTTTCAGAAAAAGGTTTCCTTCGAAATTAAGTAGTTCAATGCAGATAAGGTAGTCGCTTTAAAGTTTCGCCACCACATTAATAAAGAGAAACTGTTTAGTTGATCAGCATAGGCCTAAACTATAGATTTAACAAAAAACAACTCCATGTGCATACTAAAATAAAATGTATTGTACTTTTTGTGACATACACAAGTGCATAAAAAATACTTAGATGTGGGCCCATATTACAGGGACCCGAACAGATAAAATTGCCTTATTAAAATAGGACACCATCCCTGCATATATGTCCACCATGTCCGACCGGTTTCACTTTCAGCAAGCTTCCTCAGTGGCTGCCTGTTATTGTAGTGCGCTCTTAGAGGCATTTTAGTCACCTTTCTTTCTGACATGATACGTTTATAGTGGTTACTGGATGGATCCTAATAACAGGAGACACATTGAAGCACAATTGGAAAACCACTGCTGCTGAGCAAAAAAAAGATTTGTGAGACCTTATAGTTTGGACCTAAGCTGATCAGGTAAGTGGTTTCTCTTTACTAGTGTGGTGGTGGAAGTTTCAAGCAACTACCTTGCCAGTACTGAGGTATACTACAAATTTACCTTCATGTTGTCAGTCAAATGCCAAAATAGTATCAGATGGAAGGGACAGAAAATTGTATGTGGTTTAAAATTAATGAGTTAAAGCATTTGAATACCGTAGTTGCTCAAGATGCTTTTGTGTTGTGGCTAACATATAGGTCACTATTTTTAACTGCTAAATATATTTGCTCTGATAATCTTTTTGCTCTATTTCACAGGGTCAGTTCTGTGATTTCTGTGATTCTTCTGATCCCAATAAAGCCCATCCGGCATCCAATGCTATTGATGGCACAGAGCGCTGGTGGCAAAGTCCCCCACTGTCCTTGGGGCTGCACTACAATGAGGTCAATGTCACTGTGGATCTTGGCCAGGTAAGCAAAATCTGTATTTTACTTTAAAGTACATAAGTACTTTTTTTGCATATTGATTAAAATAGCATTAGTTTTGTTTCATAAATCCCCATCAGTGTTCTCCCCAGAATTTTTTTCCAGCCGGGTGGCATGAAATAGTAGCCGGGTGGCATGAAAAAGCAGCCGGGTGGGGCGAGATGAAAATGCAGGGCAACTCTGCTTACAGCATAGGAGGAAGTGAGGAGGTGAGCTGATGACAGCCGGGTGGTTACCAAATCTAGCCGGGTGGAGCACCCGGCTAAAAGAGCCTGGGGAGAACACTGCCCATATTAAAGATGAATGAATTGTTCACCGCTAAAGTGTTTTCTTCATTCATTCATTGTAAGCTCAGCACCCTGGACAGGGGTTTAGGCATGAAGAATGGGTAGTATTGGGTGAGTCTTGGCACTATCACCTGTTGCCATTTGTCAGAAGCCTTTTCCAATTATAAATCTTTCTAGGCCTGTAAATATCAGCTGAAGTTAGATGTTGAAGTTTCAGAGAATCTACTTTGAATCCAACTCTGCGCCTGATTTATTATGTCAGAAACAAAGAAAGTAGGAGAATAAGTGGAGCCAATGTCCACGGCAGTCAGTCACAATCCTTACTTTCTCACGCAGCTGAGGCTTGAATGGCTTTTCTGGGCAACTGCTTCACTTTTTCTCTACATTTCTCTAAGTTTGTCTACATTAATCAGTAAATCCGGCGCTATAAAAAAGTGCCTTGTGCAGTCATGAGAGGCAAGACAAATCTCTCCCATTTCCCAGACTGACTAGTGCCAGCCGTACATACATGGTTGCTTAGCCCTGCTTATCATTCATATTGTAGGGGTGAGGAGGAGAGCATCACCTGCGGATTGGGATTCCATTAACAATCATAGAGGTTTTTACTTCGCTGAGTCCGGATGGGCAGTGACTCTGCACAAATGGAGGGGGGTACAGCTTGGGAGAGAGACCAGTTGTGGGCCCTGCTGTGACACTCCAAAAGTAACACCTGATTCAGAGGATGCCTCTGGTTCAGAATATTTTTCTCAGTTTTTTCTCCTGTAAACCTAGATGCATCTTAGGGTCAGGTGGGTCTTATAGAGCAAAAATATGGTATATACAAGCGTGCACTCACACATGCACACAAATATCCAACACTAACAACTGTGTGGCCCTGAAAGACTTATGCATACGCTGCCGGTGAGTTGGGTGCAGTGTGAGCCGAATGACAGCTCACCCTGCTGACGTTTAAATTCCTGGCAGCGTAAAATACTATTCCCCCTTGTCGTAGCAACTCGGGGGGAGAAGTAATTTGGAGTCCGGCTATCACCAGAACCCCAAATTACCCATGCGCTATACTATACTAGTGCTATAGCGGCGCCCTAGTCATGGGCTATGCGGCCGGCGCTGTGCTATGAAAGCATCTGCTTTGCTCACAGAGACCTGCAGAATCCACTCTGTGGAAAGACAGCTGTCTGATAATATTGTACTGTCTTGTCAACAGGAAACAAAAATATAACTGCAAATAAAAGTAGCCCAGATATGCAATGCACCAAACTTTGTGAATTGCTCATTAATAGCATAATTAATAGTCATATGCATTTAAAAATGTGAGGCCGAGCTAAGGCTTTTATATGCAGTTATATTCACAAACTAATATTTCACCATGTAAAAGGTGTGCCACAAACCTAGCCTGGTACCCAACAGCCTGTGGCCCCTAAGTGTTTAATACTACTCAGTGGAACCTATAAATACGGTAGCTGATATTCATATATAACTGAGTGAAGTTATTGATAGAGCAGGAGCAAGGGTGCTGTTTCCAGATCCATTTTTGTGACAATCACTGGAAACATGCTTTTGAGGTTTCCGAGGTTTGTCATTCACGGGTGTGGGCAATGTCCTGTGTCACTTACAGATTTATGTGTACCGCTTGCCAAGCTGTGTTGTTGCTGGGATGTGGCTCACAGAGGAACAGAAGAGCAACGTGAAGTCTGAAAGACCTTGGGCCTTTATTCCAGATAAGTCTTATAGGTATTCAGCTTGAACTCTGGCAAGCAAAAACTTCCAGCTTTTTATTACTGGAAATGTGGGCAGGTCAGACACAGAGGTATGCAGAACATCCAGAAAATGATGCATTGATTTGTTCTTTTGTCAAAGTACACGATGGAGCGATAGTGACGCATGGATGTACACTCAAGTCAAACAGGGACCATGCATAGATGGTCTGCAGACACTGTGAAAGTCCTAGTGAGGGAAAACTACTCATGTATCACACATATACATACTTTGTACATTGAGAAACAGATAACTCTGGTATGGTATAAGAAATCTTGCTGGTATTCAGATTATTAATAATTAACAATACCTGTCATAAGATAGAAATAGCTTTGTACGCCTAGCACCTAAGCCACACCTGTGTCTGAAGAAATGCAATAACTCGATAGACACACATGAAAACTAGCATCCATATGTGTTGATACATACACATAAATCTCTTGTTGGTTGTGGAATCGCACTCAGTGGCCAGAACCCTCTTCAAGGGGTGAAACATGTTGGACCTTCACTTGGGTACCACTAGGATCCATACAGCCAAACAATTGGTTGAAGTCTGCACAGTCCCAAACAGTCATCAAAACTTTATTAGTACAAAGTTAAAACTTACTGCTGTGAGGCAGCCACAGTCTGCTGTTTTGGGCTCCTGCCCTTGTCGGCTCAAAAAAGGGCAGGAGCCCGACACAGCAGACTGTTGCTGCCTCATAGCATTATGTTTTAACTTTGGATTAATAACGTTTTGATGACTGTTCGAGACTGTGTGGACTTCAACCACCTGCTCATGGCAAGAGACAGAGGAGAGTGCTCCCTCCTGAAACTGCTAGACCTTTCTGCAGCCTTTGATACAGTTGATCATGACATCTTGATAAGCAGGCTACAGGAATACTGCGGCATTGATGGCATAGTTTTTCAGTGGTTCCAATAGTTATTAAATATATGCCCACAGTGATGCCTGGCTGTCTGCTGTCCTGCTGTGCTCTGGCTTCCTCCACCAGTAGCAGGACCAAATGGTCCCTTTCAGGCAGCAGTTTCACACTTGAGAAGTGAGCTGCCTGCTGAAGGGAGATACTTTTGTTTCCTGTAATTTAATAAAACATTGTAATTCCCAGAACAGTTGTATCCAGCTGAAAAAGACCAAACCCAAGGTTTTGCCTTCTGCTGTCCCTAGACATGCAATCTGGATTGAACATGAAACACAATCAGAAAATCAATTGATTGCGTTTCTTCATGGTTCGTCCCTGACAGGGGGCAGTGGAGACACAATATAGAGCTCATACAGTATTTGTGTACTTACTGAATTATGCATATAGTTGGGCTCTAAAGGCGACATTGCTGGGCCGAGACTGTACAGATGCACAGTTGGCTGTACAGGGGGGCAGAGGGCCCACAGAGCTGCCCCAATATGATGTCACAAGGTGGGCGGGGTGAGGGGCACCAACAAAGGTATCAGCCGAGGTGATCCACTTGGAGAGTTTTCTCGCTGAGCAGTTGTTGCTGGATGGGGCAGCTGTACACACTCTGGATTATCAGCTGAGGTGGTCATTATTGGCCACCTCAGCCAACTTTAATCCAGTGTGTGTACGGGACTTTAGTCAGGATGCCTGATCTGCAGACTAATTCTGGATCAGTAACATAAAGTATTATCAGCGGAGAACCAACATGACTGCCAGGCAAGTAGCATTTTTATTAATAAAGAAAAAAAAAGATCTCCATTAAATCTGTTTCTTTTCTTGTAAAATAGCTTCATAAAGTCACAAAAGTTTGGCTTTGATGTCATTTAAGTGTGCTGCTAATTGCCCCTTTCTTCTTTCTAGATTATCTTTTTTAGAGCTGTCTTATTTTTCCCTAAACACAGTGTGAGATTTTACTGGCCATTTCAGCATTGCGACACAAAGCTCAACACATCTGTTATGTATAACTGTGGCATCAAATTCAGCTGCGTAGAGTGTTTACAACATGTTTAGTATAGTTATTACATATTTTTTAAATCATAGTAATATTCTTGCTGGTGAAACTGGTACATGTTTTTTTTTGTGATAACCCATATAATATTCTTATTGGAGTTAATGTAAACCAGATGTTCTTCCTTGGTACCAGAAATATGGCAGTGGTAGTGTGTTAGTATTTAGAAATGATTGCTTGGCGGGGTTCTGCATTTGGATCAGTACTGCAAGCTAATGAGGATAAAAACATAAATCATAAAAGTCCAAATGTTACAGTATATCATGTAAGGAGTCATTGTATTGCTTAGTACAAATGTAGATGCCTGGTATGAAAGAGGTTTTGTATGTACTTAAAGCTGAACTGAAAATTAAAAGTCAATATAAACATACACACGCCATACATACTTCCCATGTAGTCTACTTATCAATCTCTTTCTCCTCTACCACGTTCTGTTTGTTCACTGTAATTGATGAAATTCTACGTCCTCCATTTTAAAAATGGCAATGACCCTGTAACGGCTTCCGGGTTAGCACACTGTTAACTCTAATATTGCCCACTTGAGCCACAGAGAAACATGGACATTACCTTGCACATCAGTTGTCCCTTCAGTTATAACTGACAGCAACTGATATATAACTGGCAGCAACTGATATATTTCAGTTCTGACAAAATCTCGTCAGAACTGGAAGGAATCATTGTAACAAGAAAATGGTGAGCTTCTGAGGGGAACTGATGGCGAGGTAAGTATGTAATATTAATTTGCAGGTACATCGTGTGTTTATTTTAAATAATTTTGCTTGGTTTAGGTTCCCTTTAAAGTGGGATTAAATTCACAACTTCCTCTCTGATTTTAATAATAAGGCACTGCTGGTAACCTTTAATGGGGAAAAAAAAATCTTCATTAAAATTTATGGAAATCCTAAAAAAAACCCGGAAGCGTTAACCTCCCTGGCGTTCTATTAAAATCGCCAGGGAGGCTGCGGGAGGGGTTTTTTTTAAATAAAAAAAAAACTGTTTCATGCAGCCAACTGAAAGTTGGCTGCATGAAAGCCCACTAGAGGGCGCTCCGGAGGCGTTCTTCCGATCGCCTCCGGCGCCCAGAATAAACAAGGAAGGCCGCAATGAGCAGCCTTCCTTGTTTTGCTTACATCGTCGCCATAGCGACGAGCGGAGTGACGTCATGGACGTCAGCCGACGTCCTGACATCAGCCGCCTCCGATCCAGCCCTTAGCGATGGCCGGAACTATTTGTTCCGGCTGCGCAGGGCTCGGGCGGCTGGGGGGACCCTCTTTCGCCGCTGCTCGCGGCGGATCGCCGCAGAGCGGCGGCGATCAGGCAGCACACGCGGCTGGCAAAGTGCCGGCTGCGTGTGCTGCTCTTTACTTTACGAAAATCGGCCCAGCAGGGCCTGAGCGGCGACCTCCGGCGGTAATGGACGAATATACTCGTCCATACTGCCAAGGAGGTGCCCATCCATCAGATGAAGTACGGGCAGATTGAGCAAGAGATAGATCTCTCTCTGATCGAATCTGAATCTGTTGCTTGCCCATACACCGCAGGCCGGTTCCTGATCAATTTTAGCATGAAATCTCTTGGGAATCGGCCTTATGATGCCGCATCTGCCGCCACCAGCGCTGCCCCCCCCCATGTAAAATGTGTCCCCCGGTGCCCTTTGCAGTATACTGTACCTGTTGGAGTCTGCTGCTTGCTCTATGCTCTGTCCACATACACGCATGCCACATGGTTGCCAGCACGTGTGCGACATCACACGCGCCCATGTATTACTGCTGCGCACCTGATCAAGCATTTCGGCGCTACATCTTGCAGCATGTCCAATCGATGCATGTAAACAATTTCGGCCTGAAATTGTTTGCATTGTCAATAGGACATGCTCTTGGTGGGATTTATTTTCATCCGTGTCGACTATAATAATCAAATTGGATGGTTGATCGGCCACCAAGTCGCCTGATGTTTGGCCACCTTTAACTTCCTTCACATTCCTGGGAGCACAAAAGGGTTGATTCAAGTGACAGGCAGCCTACTGGGCCAATCAATGTGCAGGAAACTTGTCCTTTGACTCTCGTCCAGTGGAGCGCTTGTTAAGTTTAAACTATAGGATCATAGTGTAATTTAGCAGCGCACGCTATGGCTGCATAGCATACAATGGGGATTATTACCACGCGCTGCTGTAGTGAATCAATCCCAAAAAGTGTTGCACTTCATTGTTTACTTATTATCACACAACAGGCACAGCTCAGGTACAGCTCAAGCAACTATGGAGACTTTTATTGTGTGCTGTGCAAGAGTTCGGGTCCACTGTAAGTGGAAACTCTAGGAAATAGTTGAAATTGACGATGGTGATTTTGGTGCAGGTACAACAGCAATGCAAATGCAGTTTGACTATTCAACAGCTGGCCATCATTTTCGGTTACAGATGATTGATTTTGGTGCTGGGTGCCTGGTTATTATGAGGTTGATTCACAAAACTTGTGTCATGAATTTTGTCTCCTTATCGGTCTTGGAGCAAACCTGAAGCGAGGAAACACAGTTCAAGTTTGATACTTACCCAAGTAGGTTCTGGATAGCAGAGGGCCTTCCCATTCCTCTGTCAGGCTCGTCATTGCAGCCCCTTTACACGGTCAGGGCCGTTTCTAGCCTTTTTGTCACTCCAAGCAAGTCCTGTGTCACCCCTCCTACCCCTACCCCCTCCCCCCCAAAAAAACCACACACACTAGAGAATATGAACCTTATGGCATATAATACAGGGATTCCCTGAGTTATAAACAACTCATCAATCCTGTCGAATTTCCTTGCACACTCCCTTCCTGCACTATCCTAGCTTAGAGTGTAAATGCAGAGTATAGTACAGCAGAAGCTGCTGTGCTCTCACCTCTCCACTGGAGTCCAGTGCTGTGTTTCTGCCTGCCCGCTCAATACTCTGCCTAGCATCTCCTACCACATGTAGTATGATTACTGCGACATGAGAAGAGTGAGATGCCAGCACTAGAGGGAGCAGGAGACAGACAGGATGCACACGCGGGGAGGTGGACTTTGGCGGGGAGGTGAGGGCACAGCTTCTGCTGTGCTGTACTCTGCTGCGTTATACTCTGCTGCGCTGTACTCTGCTGTGGCTGAACAGTGTAATGGTTAAGGGCTCCGTCTCTGGAGACTAGGGAATTTCGGCTATGCTGTTCAGTAAGCCGCCACCTATTCCATAAGGTGTCCTTGGGCTAAATTTCCTAACACTGCTACTGTCTACTGAGCGCGCCCTAGTGGCTGCAGCTCTGGTGCTTTGAGTCCACTAGGAGAAAAGTGCAATATAAATATTATTTGTCTTACATATACACGCTGGGCTGGATGACTCCAGGAGAGGAACGGAGATAGATAGCGGCTCAAGGGGACATAAGGAGGCACAGGGAGACAGATGGAGCCTAGGCACAGTGGGACAGAGGGGTGCACAGGGAAGAGGTAGCAGAAGGAGACAGAAGGAGGCATGGGGGACAGATGGAGGCACAAGGGGACACAAGGAGGCACAAAGGCCAGAAGTCACAAAGGGGGACAGAATGAGGCATAGGGGGACTGAAGGAGGAATACAAGGGAAAGAAAGAGGGACAAAGAGGGAGACAGAAGAAGGCACAAAGGCCAGAAGTCACAAAGGGGGACTGAAGGAGGCACACAGGGGAAAGAAGGAGAGACAAAAAGGGGGACAGAAGGAGGCACAATGGTTGTAAATGTAAAGCCTTGAGATATGCATATTCCTTTTGGTATCATTTCATAACAACAATCCATTTCCCCTAGTTTTCCTGTGCGGTAGCCCTCTCTACTCGAGGGCAAAATGTATAAACGGTTTACGGTCTGTCAGTAGGAGCCTGTTTGATGTTCAGCAGCAGTGTGATTGTTGCATGACTCGTTCTAACAGCAAACTCAAGTAAGAACATGAATCAGCACAGGGACATTGTACCACTGGCGGTGTGCCAGGCTGCTCCACTTACATTCCATCTAGCTGGGTGTTATCAGCAATTACTGCTACCTGGTGTGTTACACTAGTTACTAGTACATGCTCACTGTGTATTACAGCTTTTATGCATTTGCTTAATATTATATAAAAATGCAAGAACATTTTGCATTGGGACTAGTTTAATTCATTTCGTAGAGTGTCTATTGACAAATGACTTCAAAGCTATCAGTTGTGTTCATCTGCTGCAATGCTGAGATTTCTTATTGTTTTAGAATTAGCTCCATACTCTGTAATGCTGGGAACACAATGCAATTTCCCTGGCCAATCGACGGGTGATCAGACAGGAAGTTGTACCGTGTGTACATGTCCAAACTGCTCCCGATTGATAAAGGGATTGATTTTCCAATGATAACGTTGCAAAATCGATCCCTTTCTTGATCGGAAACAGATCGGACATGTCAGAAATAATCGCTCGATTCCCGTCGATCGGACGGAAAATTGCATCATGTGTTCATTGATGTGCATTGATGTTCTTCACATAGTAACAGAAGTTACTGCAGTGAGATGCTTGCAAGTAATGATAACTGGGATTGTTAGTTATTTGTCATCATTAGTATGTTGTATATTGTACTATAGGTGTTTTGTTTCTCACCAACATGATTTCAGCGTTGCAGAATTGGGCACAGTTTTTTTTTTTTTTTTTACAAAGCTTCTCTTTCACCAAACCCTAAGCTCTATTTATACCTAACCCTATCTTTCTTTTGCACAGCAGCCATATCAGTGTGATGAAAAATCTTGTTCATTCTGCTGCCAGCAAAAAAAAAAAAAAACATGCATTGGCTTTTATTGCTCAGCCAGATAAAAGTGTTTTAACTTTTGTTTACTTTTCAGGAAAGCTTGGACTGCATTTGACTGCTGCTTAACTGGCTCATTTGCATACATGAAATACTAGTCTATTAACTCTTGCAAAACAAAGTTAAATGTGGGCCCAGGCAGGTTCGTAGTAGGCTTAGTACTACATGTACCGATGTTTATCTCATCATGTCGTATGTTAGGTCAGGTAGTCCCTATTGTGTAGTAGTGTTAGCAGTGCCTGGAAAAAAGGTGAATGGCATGTGGCATAGCAAATGCAGAAGTGCAGAAGTAGCTCACTTTGTATGAGCTGTTCTATAGAATTGATCTATACTTAACAGTCCTTATAATACTGTACCAAACAATTACCGGTAGATTAGTGCTAGAAACCAAGCCAAATGGGATGGACTTTGATTCTTTGATCCAATGTTTCTTATCATTATGTTTTTTTCCTACTAATTCTTCTCTTCCATTATATTTATAGGTCTTTCATGTTGCATATGTGCTTATCAAGTTTGCCAATTCCCCTCGTCCTGATCTTTGGGTACTGGAGAGGTCTGTTAATTTTGGAAACACATATACACCATGGCAATACTTTGCTAGTAAGTACTATCTATCTATCTATCTATCTATCTATCTATCTATCTATCTATCTATTATTTAGTATTTACAGTATATAGCGCCAACATCCTCCACAGCACTGTACAGAATATATTGTCTTGTCATTTAAAGGAAACCTGTAATAACTTATAAAAAATAAAAATAAAAGAGTTTCAACTATCTGGGGCTTCTGTCAGCCCCCTGCAGCCGCCCTGTGCCTGCACCGGTACTCAACGATTCTCCGGTCCCCTGTCACGGCTTTGTTTCACTTTCACTTGTTGCCAGCTTCTGCGCCTGCGCGGCTGCACGTTTCCTCGGTCATCCCATCACCGGGAGCGTCCAGTGCAGGCGCAATACAAGGTTTTCTCGCACTGTGGCTGTGCAGGACGCTCCCGGTGATCGGAGAGCGAATAAAGACGCGCAGCCAGAGCTGTGCAGGCGCAGTGGCCATCGACTTGTAAATCGGCAAAAGTGAAACGGAGCCACGGGTGGGGACCGGAGGATCGTTCCAGGATGGTGCGGGCACAGAGCAGCTGCAAGGGACTGGCAGAAAACCCCTGGTAAGTCAAACTCTTTTTTTATTTTTTTAAGTTTATTTCAATTTTCCTTTAAAGAGACTCTGTAACGTCAAAAAGATCCCCTGGGGGGTACTCACCTCGGGTGGGGGAAGCCTCCGGATCCTAATGAGGCTTCCCACACCGTCCTCTGTCCCACGGGGGTCTCGCTGCAGCCCTCCGAACAGCCGGCGACAGAGCCGACTGTCAGTTCAATATTTACCTTTGCAGGCTCCAGCGGGGGCGCTGTGGCTGCTCTCCGCTCCGAACTACACGGAAATACCCGATCTCAGTCGGGCCCGCTCTACTGCGCAGGCGCCGGAAACTTGCGCCTGCGCAGTAGAGCAGACCCGACGGCGATCGGGTATTTCCGTGTAGTTCGGAGCCGACAGCCGTCAGAGCGCCTGCGCAGGAGCCAGGAAGGAAAATAATGACGTCATCTTGTACGGAGGGCTGCAGCGAGACCCCCGTGGGACAGAGGATGGCGTGGGAAGCCTCATTAGGATCCGGAGGCTTCCCCCACCCGAGGTGAGTACCCCCCAGGGGATCTTTTGATGTTACAGATCCTCTTTAACTGTCCTTCAGAGGGGCTCACAATCTAATCCCTACTATTGTCATATTTCTATATATGTATCGTGTAGTGTTTGTATCATAGTCTAGGGCCAATTTAGGGGGATGCCAATTAACTTAGCTATAAGTTTTTGGGATGTAGGAGAAAACAGAAGGGCCCGGAGGAAACCCGCACAAATACGGAAGAACCAGTGCTGTGGAGTCGGAGTTGGAGTCAGAACAATATTTGGGTACCTGGAGTCGGAGTTGGAGTCAGTGGTTTCATTAACTGAGAAGTCGGAGTTGGAAATGGATGATTTTTGTGCCCACTCTAGGAGTTGAGGAGTCGGAGCAATTTTGGGTGCCTGGAGTCAGTGGTTTTATAAACTGAGGAGTTGGAGTCGGATGATTTTTGTACCGTCTCCACAGCCCTGCGGAGAACATACAAACTCCGTGCAGATAGTGCCCTGGCTGGGATACAAAGTGGGGAACCATCGCTGCAAGGCAAGATCGCTAACTTCTATGCCACTGTGCTGCCTATCTATCTATCTATCTATCTACAGTGGGTTGCAAAAGTATTCAGCCCCCTTGAAGTTTTCCACATTTTGTCACATTACTGCCACAAACAGTGGCATCAATTTTATTGGAATTTCACGTGAAAGACCAATACAAAGTGGTGTACATGTGAGAAGTGGATCGAAAATCATAAATCATTCCAAACATTTTTTTTACAAATAAATAACTGCAAAGTGGGGTGTGCGTAATTATTCGGCCCCCTGAGTCAATACTTTTTAGAACCACCTTTTGCTGCAATTACAGCTGCCAGTCTTTTAAGGTATGTCTCTACCAGCTTTACACATCCAGAGACTGAAATCCTTGCCCATTCTTCTTTGCAAAACAGCTCCAGCTCAGTCAGATTAGATGGACAGCGTTTGTGAACAGCAGTTTTCAGATCTTGCCATAGATTCTCGATTGGATTTTGACTGGGCCATTCTAACACATAAATATGTTTTGTTTTAAACCATTCCATTGTTGCCCTGGCTTTATGTTTAGGGTCATTGTCCTGCTGGAAGGTGAACCTCCGCCCCAGTCTCAAGTCTTTTGGAGTCTCCAAGAGCTTTTCTTCCAAGTTTGCCCTGTATTTGGCTCCATCCATCTTCCCATCAACTCTGACCAGCTTCCCTGTCCCTGCTGAAGAGATGCATCCCCCGAGCATGATGCTGCCACCACCATATTTGACGGTGGGGATGGTGTGTTCAGAGTGATGTGCAGTGTTAGTTTTCTGCCACACATAGCATTTTGCATTTTGGCCAAAAAGTTCCATTTTGGTCTCATCTGACCAGAGCACCTTCTTCCACATGGTTGCTGTGTCCCCCACATGGCTTGTGGTAAACTGCAAACGGGACTTCTTATGCTTTCTGTTAACAATGCCTTTCTTCTTGCCACTCTTCCATAAAGGCCAACTTTGCACAGTGCATGACTAATAGTTGTCCTATGGACAGAGTCTCCCACCTGAGCTGTAGATCTCTGCAGCTCGTCCAGAGTCACCATGGGCCTCTAGTCTTGACTGCATTTCTGATCAGCGCTCTCCTTGTTCGGCCTGTGAGTTTAGGTGGACGGCCTTGTCTTGGTAGGTTTACAGTTGTGCCATACTCCTTCCATTTCTGATTGATCGCTTGAACAGTGCTCCGTGGGATGTTCAAGGCTTTGGAAATCTTTTTGTAGCCTAAGCCTGCTTTAAATTTCTCAATAACTTGATCCCTGACCTGTCTTGTGTGTTCTTTGGACTTCACGGTGTTGTTACTCCCAATATTCTCTTAGGCAACCTCTGAGGCCCTTACAGAGCAGCTGTATTTGTACTGACATTAGATTACACACAGGTGCACTCTATTTAGTCATTAGCACTCATCATGCAATGTCTAAATGCAACTGACTGCACTCAGACCAAAGGGGGCTGAATAATTACGCACACACCACTTTGCAGTTATTGATTTGTAAAAAAATGTTTGGAATCATTTATGATTTTCGTTCCACTTCTCATGTGTACACCACTTTGTATTGGTCTTTCATGTGGAATTCCAATAAAATTGATTCATGTTTGTGGCAGTAATATGACAAAATGTGGAAAACTTCAAGGGGGCCGAATACTTTTGCAACCCACTGTATCTATCTAACTATTTATCTACAGTATCTATATTAAACTGCACATCATCTTTCACAAAGTGACAGTTTTGTCCAAAGCATTTAAATAAACTTAATGAGGGTTGTTGACTTTGCCATTAGCTTTACTCAAGCACAGGTGTTGAACCATCTCCTTAATCCGTGAGGAATTCGCTGGCACATTGCCTGCCACTGGCTTGCTCCTCCTGGCTCCTCCCATACAACATTCTCTTGAGAGTCTTCCTTTGTAGGCTTTCAGAGAAATCTCCTCCATGCATACACTATCATTGTCTTTAGGTTATCACCCTGCTAGTCGTAAACTGTTCATAACTATGTGTATTATTTTACTGGTCATAGTGGGAACAGTGAGCACAAAGAAGTATGCAAACACCTGAAACAGGGATAAATGTGTGAATTCACTGTAAGTGATGAGTGCATTGTGTTCTTCTGAAAAGAGTCAGATTTTCTAATCCTCGCTATAGTCTAACTCTAGCCCTTTATTTGCTCAAGCGCAGACATCTGTTTGGTATATCAAGCAATACTTTTCTGTGCGACAAATCAGAAGTTTTTACAACTAAACATAGTGCTGAAAGAAATAGACTACCAGTAATTAAAACACCATATACATATTGTATGTTGAATGTGTGGTAAGGTATAATCTCGTTATAGTAAACTCCTAGGGACCAGGAAAAGTTGTTTACTACGGTATATCGGAAGTTTACTATATCAGAAATTGTCCTAGAAATGGCCCAGCATGCCCCGGTACATTCTCTGCTGAAAAGGAGCAACTCTGTCCTCCCATTGGAGGTACAGTACAAGCACTTGCCCATTTGGTGGACTACAAGGTTAAGTACAGTATACCTTAGGGCTGCATAGCCAGGCTGGACAAATTGCTGATACAGTATCCAGGGCTCCATAAAAATTGCAGCCCTCACTGAATAAAGGCAGCCACACGCTTCCTGTGTGTGGTTCCAATACCTCCACGGGCGAAACTTGCAGCATGTGTCCTGCAAAACTTTCTGCTCACGCTTGAGCTCACATTGACAAATGACACATGCACCACTCACTTTTTACTATATCCAGAGTCAGCATCACATAGGGGCCAATAAACATGTTTACTATATCAGGGTTTACTATACCAGGTGTTGCCCCATAGACTTATCATGGAGATTGACTGGGACCTAGAGAGGTGGTTTACTATACCCAAATGTTTACTATACCCGAATTTATTATAACGAGATTATACTGTATTAGTATGTTTACTAGTTAGCAGCTTTGGTATAGACTGTGGCATGTTGTACTAATATTAGAGTGACATTCCAGATTCTAAGCATGATTGCCTGCATCAGTTTGGGAAGGAGGCCAGACAGCCCATTACTAGAGATGATGATGTCATTTGCACAACGGAATACTCCCGGATTGTCCCCTTGGAGAATGGAGAGGTAAGTAGACCTTAATGGACTGCTAAAAACTGCCATCAGTAATTGTTATACCGTCTATTAGAACTGTTTAAAGCTGACCTATATGTATTTAGCAAACTACCAGATGCTAACAACAGCCTTATGCAACAAATGATTGTAAATTACTTTTAAAGATAAAATCTGCAAAAACCTGACTATCGGGTGAACTCCGCCTCACGGACTGCAAGGCAACATACAGAACCCTGAGGTTAGGTTCACAGTGGTCTTTGTGTTGCCTTCCTTGTAACAGCAGGAATGCACTGTATTAGGAAACTTGCACATTGCGTCACATAGAATGAAGCATACAATGAATGAAAAGTATGCTTCACTGTAACTGTTAACACACACGCTTTGCTGTAATGCATTGCTTTCAGTGTGTTACAATACTGCAGGCCCTTTTACCGCAACGCACCCGCCGCACGGTGAACGTTGCATAGGTATTGCATTGCAGTGTGTATAAAGCAGCCATTACGCCACACCTTAACTCATGCACCTTCTGTTAGACTATATGGCAGTTTCTTTCATAAGTCTTATGTCTTTTCAAGCCTAAGCCTGCCCCCTTGCTGCTCTGCTTTCCTGCTATGTATCCTCGTAGCAGGAAAGCAGAGCCAGGAGGGGGTGGGCTTGGGCGTGAAAAGAAGACTTCACAGAAGACTGACTCAGCTATAATCATTCAGGGCAAAGCTAGACTGAATGTTCGGTCGGGGATTCTTATCAGCTGATAACAGGCAGATTGAGCAGTGAAGAATGAAAGAAAGAGCAGAGTAGGTGTTTACTGTCATGTTCCCATTGATATATATGGTAAAATACATGAGGGTGCTTTGTTTTTGGTTCTCTTTAAGTTCTATATCTACCAAGTGGTTGTTCAGGTGACTGTTCGATTTCACGATATCACATAACATTGTTAAATGAAAATTCAATAAATGATGTTTAGCGACGTGTGACCACCTGCAGCGATCTTTCGTATTGAATGACCATCATGATGGATCACTGGACAAGCAATCGTTCAGAATTCCATTGACTCCCACGCAAATTAATGCGATCATTTGAAGAATGGTTCACGTATCACCGTTCTCTCCTCATTTAAACGATTAGTAAAGATGATTTGGGGAATGATTGTTTGATGGCGCTGTACCCCCGTTGCATCTTCGCATGTGTACTTAGCTTTAGATGCAGTCCCTCCCCACAGTGCAGGAGGGAAAAGAAGCAGTAAAGTGGTCATGTGACTGTAAGGTTGCATCTTAAATTACAGTATTTACAAGTTTTGTATAAACAACTTATAGTTTGTTGATAGGAGGAGGGCTGGGGATCAAATCTTTAGATCATTTTCTTTATTCCTTTTTCAAAGGGTCAGTATTTCTGCTTTGTTTTATAGTTTAAATGACAGAGTGTGCTTTTAAAGGGAACCAGAGATGAACGTTTCACACAAAATAAACATATCAGTCGATAGCTTGTAAAGAATAAATGCTCTACCTGATAATTTCGCCGCTCTGGTGTGCCTTTTTTTGTGTTTTTTATCCATTATTGCTCCAGGAAAAATCAAATATGGCCGCCGGCTCATATCCCTTCTGCTTCCGGGTTATGAGTTGTTCTGGATGTGCTGTCTAGGCTATATGAGGCTATGTGAGACTAGGCTGCTATCTAGGCTATATGAGAAAGGCTGCTGCAGCCTTTCATCTGTGTGCTTTCATTTTGGTATGATGTGCAGCTGCCTGTAGGAAGTGTCTCTCATAGGAATGAAACTGCAGTCATCATCATTATCTATGCAGAGTGCACACAGATCATATTGCAGCCACACTTGTCTGTTTCAGAGCTTCTCTCTCAGCAGGAGCAACCCCTCCCATGTCATCACAGCTCTCAGTATGCAAAGCAGGAAATCTGAGCCAGGAGGTGGCAGGCTTGGTCTTGAAAAGACTCCACAGAAGAGTGACTCAGCTATAATGATTCCAGGTCAAACCTAGACTGAGCCAGTCGGGGATTCTTATCACAGCTGCTAATAGACTAATTAAGCAGATAAGAATGAAACTAAAAGCAGGGTAGGTGTTTACTGTCATGTTCCCACTGATAAATGTAATAAAATACATGAGGGTGCTTCGTCTCTGGTTCTCTTTAAAACGGCAACTGTGAGGGACGGTTCACACTTGTTTCAAAACCGTATCCGCGGCTCCGTGTTTTTGCCCTGAACAAAAATGGGGCCACGGATACCAATGTTAAAAATAGCGTCCCTCTTTACACTTCAAAAAATCAAAGCCGTGGGTTCCATTTTAGAAAACTGAACGGAAAGTCTGGATTTTGCAGATTATCACAGAGCCCGGATTCCCTTCAGGTTAGCTTTAAATAAGACCCCATCCTGTGCATGGATGTCTATTAAGAAAAAAAAAACTCAGACTGAGGTTCAGTTAATTTTGGTTTAACATTGATGGGGGAATCCAATCAGGCAGAGCAGAAAACTATACAGGGCTTACCTGCAGATAGCATGGATAATTCCTTTTATACCCTTTATCAGTTGTGTTAGAGCAGTGGCAGAAGTTGCACCGTTATTTACACTGCAGAGTTGCAGCTGCCAGTCAATTACCGGTACTTTTTGGTCCCATCACTGTACAGTGGAAACCAGCTATGACCATCTTTCTTCTTCTCTGGGAAGTGCAGCTTGCTGAAATCTTCCCATCTGGAAATGTGAGCTGCCAGTACTAAGTATTTTGGGGTGGTTTATATTGAGTATACTACAAGTGCTTCAAGGAGAGATTTTAGTGCTGGACACTTCTGAGAGGAAAAACATAGATTAAATATGAGTAAAGCCTGCACCGCAACATTATCCTCACACAAACATATTGTTTTTACTGGGGGATGAACGGCCAAAAAACAGATGTATACATTTTATATGTCTAACAAAAAACACAAGCATAATACTGTACCCATAATGCAACCACTAGCTCTTGTTGTAAAACAAAAAAATAACCCCTCATCAAGAGCTTCATAGCATATCATTTTTTTTTCATGTAATATGTGCTGGTGCTTGGCATAGCATTCTTATTCTCGTGTCTTTTCCTAAAACCTGCCTCGTTCATGTGTTTACCGTATATGGCTATTTTCACAGTGCAGTGATGGAGAGATACTGGCTGACACCTACAGTTCTGTCAGGCTTACTGGTGCTCTGAGAGAACTTCTCATGGAGGCAAAATAAATTGTGCATTAGGAACTAATTAAAATTATTCTGTGAAGAATGTTTTAAAAGTGAAGTTAATCTACCTACTAACACACTTTGGATTATTGCTACCTGACATGATTCTCCTGATCATTTCAATAGATTGTTTAGGGACAGTCTCTGTAGAGAAACACTGCATGGCTGCCAGATGAGCAGTATGTTCTGTTCTATGAAGAGGGCATAGGGTTGCCTTATTGCAGGCACCAGAGTGGAAGAGCAATACCTTGCACGGTTACTGAAAAAGGGGGGCTGACAATGGCAACAATTCACTAAGCTTATCTCCTGTCTTTAATAACAATTCAGAGCTGTTTTACTGCCATCACCACGGTGATAAAGCATTTAGAATTCTACTAATTTATGTGAAAATAACTACAGAGGTGATAACTTAATGACTGAAGTGATGTTAACATTCTCACTTTGAAAACTGTTATCACTACACCTTAATAAGGCAAGCTTCTTTAGTGAATTAACACTTAAGCAGGCCATACACTGGCTCGATTCACGGCCGTTTCGACAGCAGATCCGATCCTGGGATCGGATCTGCTGCCAATCGCTTGCGCTAAACGCACCCGCCGATCCGATTCCCTCCCGAAATCAGATCGGACCGTCGATCGCGCCGTGCGGGAAATTACCCTCGATCGCCCGGCGGTAGGAGCGCGTCGCTTGCGGCGTACGATTCGGGCCCGATCCGAGCATGTATACATTACCTGAAGCTGGCTCCGGGGTCCTCTTCTCCTCGCTGCACCGCATTTCCGCATGTCCCAGTGTACGCTTATACTTCCTGTGTCACTCCGGTGACCAGGAAGTTGAAATAGAGGGCGCTCTATTTGAACTTCCTGGTCACGGAGTAACACAGGAAGCGCCGGGATGGAGCAAGAACAGCGGTGCGGTGCAGTGCGGAGAAGACGCCCGGGAGCCAGCCTCAGGTAATGTATACGGGGGGGGGGGGGGACAGGCGGCAGGAGCAGCTGAACAGATTGTGATCGGTTTCAGGCTGAAATCGATTCACAATCTGTTTGCAGTAAAGGCAGCCATACGATCCCTATCTGATCAGATTCGATCAGATAGGGATCTGTCAGCTGGTCGATCTAATGGCACATCGACCAGTGTATGGCCACCTTTAAAGAGAAACCGTAACCAAGAATTGAACTTCATCCTAATCAGTAGCTGATACCCCCTTTCCCACAAGATTTATTTTCCTTTTCACAAACGGATCATCAGGGGGCTCTGTATGGCTGATATTGTGGTGAAACCTCTCCCACAATGGGATGTCAGGACCACGGTTCTGACATCACACTATATTAGCCGAGTTGCATTGTGGGAAACAACAGCTGTTTCCAACTGCCAAAAAAAGCAAGCAGCATCTCCTTCCACTGACATCACCTGCCGGCAGGAAAAATGTCACCATGTGATAAATGTCAGAATGTAAATCAGGGAGAGGAAAGGTTTTACAATGGGCAAACACTGACTAAATCATTTATACATAATAAATAAAAATTGTAAAAATGAAGCACTTTTTTATTACATTATTTTCATTGGAGTTCCTCTTTAAAATACAGATCCATGTGTGGTGATAAGTTTTCACTTGCCTTATTATCACCAGCATGATTTTAGTGAATTGTGGCCAATGTCTAAGAACACCTCTCCACACTCTGAACTCACAAATGCTTGTTTTTGTCAATGAATATGAAAATAGTGGATTGATATGCCTTAAGGCTCGCACACACGCTTGACTAAAGACGGCTGAGGCAGCCGATAACAATCAAGCATGTGTACAGTAGCCCCCAACTGCCGCTATGCAAATGATCTGTCCAGCGGATCAACCTGGCTAAGCAACACCCAACACCTTTGTGCACGACGCTCCCCTGCCTGCATGATGTCATGTATGCGCTGCTCGATCATTCCTCCGCCATCCCTCAGCCTCCTCACATAGCAACAGAACGCGTTGTCAGCTACACAACTGACCTGCATCTGTACTGGCCAGCCCAGGGATGTCGCTCAAGGTGATCGGGTCCCAGTCCCTGATAGGCGGCATAAGTCAAAGGCGTGTATGCACCTTTAACCTTTTAACCCTGAAAACTAAAGCTAACCTTGGCCTACTTAATCCCCAAACACTATAGTAATCTATGCCTAACCCAAATACAATACTCAGTTTTTGTTGTCAGATTTGGCATTATGATCTGGCACTTCTTGCAGCCAACGATTTCCCAGTGCCAATAACAAAGCTGAGAGCAGACACCTGTCATTAATGCAGGCGCATGTCAGTAACCATACCCCACACTGCCAATGTCTTAAACGACATATTTTGACAAGCCCTACACAGTCAGCAGTGTAATCCGCACTGTTCATATCACAACCTAGAACTCTTTCTTCTCTGCTGCAACATTGGGCATTTCCAGGAGGTGAGTATGTGGGGAATCTGAGCTGCATGTTGGGGGGTTCTTTTAGGTTTAGTGGGGTAAGGTCCTGAGCCCACTGATTCAGTTGTGTCCGCTTTTCAGTTACACATCAATGTTACAGATGATGAAAAGTGGACAGAAGCGGATACAACTGCGTTAGTGGGTTCAGGCCCCCAAAGAATGAGGAATTGCATCAACTGTTGCACGGGGAACAAGTGTATCTAGTCTTATGAGACCAGTATGCTTGCCGGTGCCTTGTCTCAATCGGATTGCCCAACGGCTACAGATGAACGTCCTATTAGCAATAAGAGATGGCACACCACTGGCTGCAATGATTTTGCTGTATTGGATGAACAAGTACACTACATGTTACGAATATTACATTCTTCCTCAGGTGTTAAACAGCGAATTAACATACAAACACCAATATATGTGCTCATGAGAGGGCACCACACCCCTGGTGGCTCCACCTCCTAAATGTTAACCCATTGTCCATAGTCCAACATGTGCATTAAAACCACTCAATTAATACCAGGTCATATGGCACTCCTTTTCGGCTACCAAAGATTAGTATTGAATAACTGACCGTGCTTGAGGCACTTCCAACAATGGAGTGCCACTGACCCACCTAAAAAAGAATACATAAACAATAACATATGAGCATCAACCGCATAGAAATACAACTGCATACAATTGTAACAGTGTAAAAGTACAAAGGGCGACCGTGCTGTCGGTTGGCGCTTTTTTGTGAATCAGGCCTTTTGTACTTTTACACTGTTACAATTTTATGCAGTTGTATTCAGGGCTAGGACAAGGTCCATCACCAACAGAGGCTGAGCTGCCCAAGTGCGCCCCACCCCCCTTTATCGGCCACATCTCAGTTATTGTTCCTCTTTACAGGCTGGTGTATATAGTGAGCTGCTCCACAGGACTGCATTTGGCACTCATACAGTAATCATCACAGTACTGGAGATCACTTGAAGTCTTATTTTGCTATGAGTTTTAGGTAGCCAGATATAGGTGCCCCCTGGTTAGGTAGCCAGGTACAGGTATAGGGGCCCCCAGTATCACTCCAGGTATAGGTTCCTCCAATAAAGGAAGCCAGGTATAAGTGCCCCCAGATTTCATTCAGATACTTCATATTCTCCTACATCTTCAAAACATACTGGTACAAAAACATACAAGTCAACTGGTTTCCCCCAAACAATCCTATAGTGAAAATGTTAGTCTATGACTATGGCAGGGATTAGATTGTGAGCTCCTCTGAGGACAGTCAGTGACACGACTATGTACTCTGTACAGTGCTGCAGAAGATGTCAGTGCTATAAAAATACATAATAATAATATGTTAGGACATTACACTATGACTTTGGCAGGGATTAGATAGTGAGCTCCTCTGAGGACAGTCAGTGACATGACTATGTACTCTGTAATGTGCTGCAGAAGAAGTCAGTGCTGTATAAATACATAATAATAATATGGTAGGACATTTGACTATGACTATGGCAGGGATTAGATTGTGAGCTTCTCTGAGGACAGTCAGTGACAGGAGTATGTACTCTGTACAGTGCTGCAGAAGCTGTCAGTGCTATATAAATACATAATAGTAATATTGTAGGGTATTAGACTATAAGTATGGTAGGATTAGCGCCTCTGAGGACAGTCAGTGACATGACTATGTACCCTGTAAAATGCTGCAGAAGATGTCAGTGCTATAGAAATACAAAATATTAATATGGTAGGACATTAGACTATAAGTATGGTAGGATTAGATTGTGAGCTCCTCTGAGGACAGTCAGTGACATGGCTATGTACTCTGTAAAGTGCTGCAGAAGATGTCAGTGATTTAGAAATACATACTAATAATATGGTAGGAGATTAGATTATGACTATGGCAGAGATTAGAAAGTGAGCTCATCAGAGGACAGTCAGTGACATGACTATGTACTTTGTAAAGTGGTGCGAGTGATGGATGCGACAAAACCCCTGGTGCTGTTCCCCCAAATGTATAAATGTGCCCCCATGTGTGCATTTATACATTACCTGTCCTGTGTCGTTTATACCACACGATGCCCATCCGTCTTCAGCTTCTTCTGTTCCATTTGTGGCTCACATGCCACCAGGATATATTGTGTGGCGCATGTGTGATGTCACGTGTGCTAAATGCCAGTGGCATGTGAAGCACAAATGGAGGAGCGGAAGACGTATGGACGAAGGGCAACACAGGACAGGTTATGTATAAATACACACTGGGGGGCACATTTATACACTAGGGGGTGGCGGTGGATGCAGCAGAAGCAGGGGGCTCGTCTGATTCCCAAGAGATGTCATGCTAAAATCTATGGGGAATCGGTCTGAGGTGTATGGGCACCTGACAGATCTCTCTCTAACCAGATTGGATTAGAGAGAGATTTGTTTCTTGGTGAAATCTGCCCATCATCTCTAGATGTATGGCTGCCCTTACTCTAGCATGGCATTGGCAGCATTAGGACACTGCAGGTCATTTCTGTAAGTCCAGGTCCTTATCAGTACTAGGAGTGAAGGGGGGGTAGGGAGAAGCACAGCACAGAAGCCTTTACAGCCTTTCTCCCTGACCTCCAGAATACAGGTTCAGGATGGAGGAAGGCGCAGGGCTGCTCTCTCACATACACACACACACCAAACATACCTTTTGCCTTCCCCGTTAGAATTCCATTCTGCATCAGCCAGCCATGCTTGACTGAGCGGCTTCCTGGGGGAGCAGCTGGATGACATCACTGACAGAAGTCAGTGAAGAAGCGTTAAAAAAACAAACAAGGAACTGTCTACCAATCTTACTGTCTAAACTATAAAGTTTTAAATCAGGATGATACCATTTATTGGCTAACTAAAAATGAATAAAATAAGCAAGCTTTCGGCCTTGCAGCCTTCGTCTGGCTTATATCCTGTTAGTTTGCAAACTGGTGGTACAGACAGCTTATATACATGCAACATCAAAAGGGAAAACAGATATTTTTTTTCAAGCATAAATACATGTCATTAAGATGCCTTAATTCACACAGACCATCGACCTGGGGTTAGAGGTTGTAAGCCAAGATCCTTGTTTACTCCCTGCTCACATACCTGGGAGTTGGACTGACACAGAGGTATCGTAAATTCTTAGTTCACAAGTTCAGCACAAGCACAAGTTCTAAACTATGTATGACTCCTTAAGGGGCCCATACACTCAGCCGATTTTCTGGCCGATCGATCGATTGATCGTTTGAAAATCGGTTGGCCAATCGACCGATCGATGGCCGATTTCGATCGATTTCGATGGATTTCCATCGACCAGGCAGGATGGAAAATTTAGGTCGATCTGATGAGATTGCTTATCAGTTTGCATTGGCCTTAATGGAAATCTGATGGCAAAAAAATGCCATCAGATCGAATTTCAATAGATTTCAAACTGAAATCTATTGGAATTCTTTCCTGGTAAAAAATGTTCTAAAAACGCATCAGATAGATCATCAGATGCATTTCTTATCTATCTGCTGCCAATCTGACGAGTGTATGGGCACCTTTATTAGGTGCACTCTTTCAGAACAACTGTGCAAAGAGCTTTTTATCCCCCCCCCCTCCCTTAGCTGTGTCTTGCAGGACAGTGGAAAAAAAACTTTTTTTCCCATGGACTGCCTGAGGATTGGAATGTCTTTGAAAGCGCCCCATCCTGACCTGATGACCTGCCGCTCAGAGGCTGGAGCCTCTCGGGCCTCTGTGTCCTCCCGGCCCTGGTTGTATTTCTATGCGGTTGATGCTTATATGTTGTTTATGTATTCTTTTTTAGGTGGGTCAGTGGCACTCCATTGTTGGAAGTGCCTCAAGCACGGTCAGTTATTTAATACTAATCTTTGGTAGCCGAAAAGGAGCGCCATATGACCTGGTATTAATTGAGTGGTTTTAATGCACATGTTGGACTTTGGACAATGGGTTAACATTTTAGGGGGTAGAGCCACCAGGGGTGTGGTGCCCTCTCATGGGCACATATATTGGTGTTTGTATGTTAATTCGCTGTTTAACACCTGAGGAAGAATGTAATATTCGTAACATGTAGTGTACTTGTTCATCCAATACAGCAAAATCATTGCAGCCAGTGGTGTGCCGTCTCTTATTGCAAATAGGACGACTAAAAGAATGAGGCACTGGGGGAGGGATTCAGAGGAATAAAATAAGCATTGGAAGTCTTGGGAGGAATATAATTAGGCTCCTGAAAGGGGTATGATATAGAATCCGTTGACTTCTGTGTTTTTGGTTTGGTTTCGTTACAGCAAAATGGACCAAAAATGTCTATTTTGTGTTCTGATGTACATACGTATAACGGACCATTCGTTTTCTGTTTTCTCTCTTTTGATGTGAGGTAAAGGAGATTAAGAAAATATGGTAGAAATAGGATATATGATACATGGGAGAGAAATAATTATCTGTTCATTCCTTCAGTTTCCAAAAATATCAATGGATTTTACGGTGCTAACCAAGACTTGACAAAACGTGGCAGCCACTCCCTTTCATTAGATTATTGTGATGTGAGGATTTTCATGCTTGCTTTTGGCTCACTTGAAAAGTCATTTAATGTAATGGCATGTGATAAGATACACATCAGGTAGACTAAGATCAAACAAATATAATACAAGTTCTGACACCACTGAGCTCTGCAGTGCCTACATTTCTGGGATGAATACATGACATGGAAGTCTGACAAGTAGAAAGTCAATATATTACATTTCTTATAGGTTTCTAGGCCCGTAAATGTTACGGATTCTGGTGCACAGGGTAAAGGACCAGATGCCTTCCTGCTACAATGTTGTACTTGCTTAATACAACATATGAGTTTAAAGTGGACCTGAACTCTTGCACAAAACACAAGGAAAACAGAGAGAAATGTACCGTGTGTTTTTAGAGAGAAGAGCCTGCAAGTGTAATTTGATCTCTCAGCTGTGTCAGCACAGAAATTCAGCAGTCCTCGGCAGACACGGCTAATATTTAACACAGGATTTAAACTCTTTGTCTGCTTCCATGAAAGCAGGAAGTAGACACACTGCGGATTTATTGCAGGAATTCTGTAAGCTGTAACAAAGAAATGTTTATCTTTAAAGGTTATTATACTGTTGCCTATCATTTAGAGCAGAGAAGAATTTATGAGTTCAGGTCCACGTTAAAGTGTACCTGAACTGATGTCACATGAGATAAATATGGGTACATGCATAACCAAGCCTACTTAGAGCTTAGCTGTATTAAATATTCTATTTTTTATTTGCATTGTAAGAGTTTAAAACCAGTGATTTCTATCTATGCAAATGAGGCAGTAGAACAGCAGTTGGATGCAGCATGACTCTCCTGAAAAGTAAATAAGAGGCAAAAGACTTTTATTTCAGGTGTTAGAGAACAGAATATACCAACATTACCATACTGCAGATGGGAGTCCCCAAGTCAA
Source organism: Hyperolius riggenbachi (assembly GCF_040937935.1). Lineage (NCBI taxonomy): Eukaryota > Metazoa > Chordata > Amphibia > Anura > Hyperoliidae > Hyperolius > Hyperolius riggenbachi. The sequence continues at coordinate 322,362,008 of NC_090650.1, forward strand.
GCAGCATCCATCTTTGGCTAATAGCGTGCTCTGGACCCAGTTCTAGTACGTATGTGTACAAATGGAAAGAAATGTCTGGCACTGCTAAGGCTTTATTGGTACAGTACAGTGACATAGAAACAGTAACTCGTGCAGATATTCAATCACATTCCAGATGGATGCGGTGGCGGTGAGTGCAGGGCACTGTCTAGTTTTGCAGTGGCGGTGAATGCAGTGCACTATCTAGTCCTGCAGTGGCAGTGAGGGCAGTGCACTATCTAGTCCTGCAGTGGCAGTGAGGGCAGTGCACTATCTAGTCCTGTAGTGGCAGTAAGTGCAGAGCATTATCTAGTCCTGCAGTGGCAGTGAGGGCAGTGCACTATCTAGTCCTGCACTCACCGCCACTGCATCTATCTGGTATGTGGTTGAATATCTGCACAAGTTGCTATTTCTGTGTCACTGTACCAATAAAGCCTTAGCAGTGCCAGACATTTCTCTCCATCTGTAAAACTCTTTTATCTGTCTAGCCTGATAAAAGCACAGTGGTGAAAACTTCAAATGGTGATTAAATCTCTCCCCTTGGAGCTCAATGACCATATTCTAACTCACACTGTCATGGCTGCTGTTTAAACTTCACATTGCAAATGCAGTTCTAAGAGCCCATTTCCACTAAGTGCAAATTTGCAATGCAATTATTCGCATTGAAACTGAAAACAGTTGCAATGATTTCAGCAGTGTCTGATGTACAGGCCTGAGTAGACTTGCATCTTATTCATCTATACAGCTGACTGCAAAAAGCATCACATACGTTTTTCCAAATCTTATATATTAATGCAATGGGTAAGGGCGTCACATAAATGATGAAAGCAGTTGGACTGTAGAGAAACCAAAAAACAAAGAACCTGTATTTCTAACATCCTTTCCTCTTTCAGGTGGTAGTGAGATTAGTGAATGGGCGGCCTGGTGCTAAACATTTCATGGACTCCCCAGTACTGAGAGAATTCACAAAGGCGACGAATATACGGCTGCGTTTCCTGCGAACAAACACTTTGCTTGGCCATCTAATATCTAAAGCAGAGAAAGACCCAACAGTAACTCGCAGAGTAAGTATGTCACCATACCCGCTGTCCTTTTATACCTTAGACTCGAGACCTGGACTCGTGCACACCAAGGAAAAGTTTTTGATCCACATATACAGCAAGTGCTGTAAAAATCAATTGCAGTGTGCCATGTGTGTTTGTTTAGCTACATCAGAGTGTAATTAGCCTTATTAGTAGCTGTGACTCAAAGCAGGCTCTGCCTCTGCAGGAAAGACTGAAACCTAACCCTTTCTGTACTCCCTGCACAGTTCAGCCTGTTAAAGTGAACCTCCAGACTAAAAGTTGACTCAGCAGCAGTGAAAAGGCTTGGTGTTTCTTTAACAGTTTCACAGCATCAGAACTTTGTTTCTCTTATACAAGCCCCATTTTAGCTGCACAGAAGAAAACTGCCTGGGCAGTTTTCCCCTTATGCTGTGCAAAGCATGATGGGATTTCTGATGTTGTTGTTCTCGTTCTGCTGTTTGGTGCAATTTTTTTTTAACATTTTGAATTTGACATTTGAAGCCTAGTGTGTGCAGCTGGGAGGGGTTATCAGGACACAGGACAGTTGGAACTGTGTCTCATGCTCCCTGTCACCTTCTTTCAACCAAAAAGATGGCTGCCCCCATGACTCACAAACATTTGCCTGTTCTTTTAAAACAGGGTGGGTAAGAGATTATATTACCTATCTATTCAAATAACATAACTAATGTAACTTAATAACAGTATGTTTGTTTAGGATGAAGTTCCCCTTTAATGTAAAAATTCAGGTTTTTTAAAGGGACTCCGTCCTCCGCTGTCTGCAGCTTCGGGAACCGGGTCCTGTCACTGCTGTCAATCGGCTCCAGTCTACGCATGAGAAGTGTGCCCTCTACTTATCTCTCCAGCAACTGGAGAGATACATAGAGGGCGCACTTCTCGTGCGTAGACTGGAGCCGACTGATGGCAATGTCCGGACCCGGTTCCCGAAGCTGTAGACAGCGGAGGACGGCGACGTGGGAGGGATCTGAATGGATGGGGCTAGAGGAAGCCCCAGGTATGTATAAATCTTTTTTTATAGTTCAGCTCTGGTACACTTTAAAGATTTCCCATAACTTGTAATGAAGCCACTTGCTGTGGCTATTTTTTTTAGAGCAGACAGGAAGTTCTTCTAGGAAAATAGAGAAAGCATTAGACCAAAATATGGGAGGAAACTATTCTAGCAACATTAAGATGAAGTAAAATATTTCCACAACCTCTGTTTTGTTGATTTATCTTTAACCCTTTATGGTAAACAAGTATGGGTCCTCATGCAGAAAGACCCCTTTTACTTATTTAACTTAGTGGGGATGGTTGTTTTTTTATTAAGTGTGTGACACGATAACACTAGGAGCCATTGTATTGCTCAAACCTTTTTGCGGGCTTCACAAAGGTAGGAAAGCCCATTGCCTCTTCTTTTGGAAGAATGATTCATTAAAATGAGGTAGGAAATACCCCCTACTTCTTCGCTGGAAAGTTTCTCCAATGGTAATGTGTTTTGGTACTGGTTAGGGATTTGAGCCCTACAATAATGGACTGCAGCTTCCTGTCCAGTACTAGCTTGTTTGAATGGTGAAGCGATTAATAAGACTTTCAGAGGGTCTGAGATGTATTTTTAAAACAAATTTAAAAAATGTATATCATACTTCTTTGCGTTTACAGGGATGTTTTAAGAAGCATTTTTTCTCATGTCCAGAAAAGCATAATACATCACTGCATGGTTTTTGTAGTGTAGAAGGCGAGATACCACATACTATTAGCTGGCAGTCACTGCAGCCATCGCATAGTGACTTCCCTATATGCCACTGCAGGCCATGTGAAGGCTTATAAGCGGGCATGTATGTTTTTGTAAATCTGCAAACTGGATATTTTTCACAGTCATTGATTTTTGTCATATTACTGAATCAGCACCCATTTATTATTTTGTAAATTTGTATTTTAGTGTCAAAAGAGTTAACATTTTTTGATTCATGTCTTCAGTTACTACTGTGCACAGTATTATAAAATGTGTTTGCTTTTGTCCAGTATTACTACAGCATTAAGGACATCAGTATCGGAGGTCGTTGTGTTTGCCATGGCCATGCTGATGTTTGTACAGTGAGGAATGCTGGGAACCAGAACCTGTAAGTATTGATTGTTAGCTACTTTATCATACATATCTGGCATTTCATCCTGTACACGTCACTTTCTTTACTACGCTTGGTAAGATTGTTTACTTTTCACCTTCTACAGATGTCTCCATGTCTGTTGATTCTTAATTATCTATAATTCTATAATTATAATACAAGCTTGATGTAGTTTGGTTCTCCAGAGCACTATATTATTGTGGAACATTAGTGGTCCTGCTATTGGATGGAGGTTAAATGAAAAGTAACACCTCTGTGACTGTGACATTTCCTCCATCCCTCACTGTCACGCCCCTTCACAAGCATAGACCCCCCCCCCCCCACACACACACACACACACACTTACACTTAGTACTATAGCGAATTAGGCTTTTTAAATTGATAGAAATAATTAAACAAGCATGTGGTGGAAGCATTGAAAAGCAGCAAATGGTTAAAAAAACAAGCAGAGCTGTCACATTAATCACCTAATCAGTGGGCATGCCCATCACTAGTGTAGATAGCGACTATGATGACAATTAGGACATCAAAAGTAACTGAACGTTTTATGCAGAATTTGACTTCCCACAAGGTAACCAGGTAATTATTTTTCTGAGGTCCTCAGACAAATATTAGCATGAGGTTGAGAATGGGCGTTTGCATTATAAAGTTCTCCAGCTGTAAATACTGAATAAGGCAGAAGTAGAACTTATATTTGAGATTTAGTGTGTAGTGCTGTAACATCTGGAAAAAAGGCCTGTTTATCAATTCACCAGATTATAAATGTGAATGTGTCATGATATAGCCAGGACTGCTAAAACACTCCAAGAAGACTAATCATTTGAGAAGGAGTTTTGGCCTTAGGAAAAAGTTTTGAAAGTGTGTTTCCTTCAGTAAGAAGTAGTGTTATCTGTTAATGAATTAAGCAGAATGATTGATATAGTTTTTTCGACTTTGTTATACATTTTATATAACCATAATGAGAAAAACGTGTTCAGAATTAGTTTTTTTTCTTTCTTTTCTGTGCTGGAGGTATGAGTGCCAGTGCCAGCATAACACGTGTGGGGAGATCTGTGACCGCTGCTGTCCTGGTTATAATCAGAAGGCATGGCGGCCTGCCAGTATCGACACAGCTAACCAGTGTGAACGTAAGTGATAAGTAATAGCTTATGTTTCACGCATTTGTCTGTTATCAAGAGACTTAGTAAAATGCATGTGTTACCAGCAATGCTATGAAGCCTCACAGCCTGAGACATATAGATGCTATGGTCACAAGTGCGGTAACAGGCTTACAAAGGACAGCTTTACAGTTTAGTCTTAGACACAGCAGCCACTGAACATAGCATTCCATTTTTATTATGCTGATGAGAACAATGGCCTATATCCAATTAGAGTTTTGTCATTTGAGATAATTTTTCAGCTATTTGTTAAAATAATTTTTCAGCACGTTGCAATTGAAAAGTACCAAAACTTAGGTGAGAAAGTACTATCAAAATTATTTTGTGTATTTTCTCGCTTGCTGGGGGTTTAAAAGGTGTGAAAATATCACCTAGGAAAAACCACAGGGTGTGAATTGAATGTGGGCCACTGTAACTGTGCATTCTTTTTATTTAAAGTGTACCTGCAATGTAAAAAGTGCCCCAAATGAGTATTTGCCTAAGCAAATGGAAGCCTCTGGATAAACCAGAGGCTTTCCCATCACCTTCCTCACCGCAGTGGTGGGACCCCCGAAGCCCTTCAACAAAGGCTTGCCGATGGAGCTCGGCTGCGCTGCACAGGTACAGACAGCTCCTGCCTGTGCACTGTCATGGAGCTGAAGGGGCTCGGCGGAAACAAACCCGGCTCTGTGCTACTGCACAGGCGTGAGTCGTCCTTACCCTACGCAGTGCAGCCACGCTTGTTCATGTACGGGAGCTTGGCCGTAAGCTTCAGGGGTCTCAGCGCCACAACAGCGAGGATCCATACTCTTCCCTTTATCGAGGTAATTATCTACATTTTTGTCCAAAAGACCGCACAGGTTTGCTGTAACACTTTGGCTAAGTGACTAGTGTCCTAGACAGATTCCAGTCACAGTATTACAGCCAGTGAAGATTGTTTCTGTATGCTGGGTGTTTTGGGCACAGTCCTCCGTAGTTATGCCCACAGTGAAAACTGTTCTGTGTAAATGTCATATTTTCTTTACATAAAACATAAAAAGATGAAAAAAAAAAAGCCACTGTATTGCTATTTGCTAGTAATTACTGGAAATATACAGTATGTGGCATTTATTCATTTTAGTTAACTTGATATTTGTCCTATAATTACATGAATAGCTTAGTGTACCCTGGTAGGTATTGCAGAGGGTATCAGCACAACATAATTGCACAAAAAGAAGAATTTTGTTCAGTGAGGAGTGCTTTGTATTGTAAAGTTATACATTTGTTTTCATTCCTATTATCAAAACAGCTGATCTCTAAGTTCATGTCAATAAGTTAACATACAGTATAGATGTTATATTAAAACCCACTGTAGTTAGAGCGGTTTGTAAAGAAGCATTCCAATGCTAGAATTTGATTCTGTGGAAATGATACTGAACTTTCACCAACCCCTTTAATCCTATTTGGATGGCTAACTTTAAATACATCTGTGCACAGCAATTCACAATAGAATGAAAACAACATTGAATATGCTCACTGCTGTGTTTGAAGCAAAGGATCTGCTGTTCTATGACTGCTTGTATTTGGGGTGAGATTCTGTTCCTTTCTTGTTTTATAAGAGTTGTCAAATGTGACATTTAAATTCCATTCAATCCAGCAAGTCGCCCAGATCATGATGTATTAAGATATTCCCATTAATTCAGTAATCAGCGTCCAGGGTACGGCGTTCTGTTAAACAGTCATCTATGTTATCCCCTTAAACCGCATTGCACCCCTTCAATCAGTAATGAATGCAGTAGCTAGACTCATCCATTCTTCCCACTGCTTCCACTTCCCCCTCTGCAAAGCTCTACACTGGCTCACTATCTGCTTCAGGATCAGTTTTAAGATTGTATGCCTGGTCTAAAAATCTGTGCACAGAACCTGCCCAACCTACATTTCCTACATCTCGTCCACAGACATATACCTACCCAACCCCTCTGGTCCTCCAATGATCTCTGCCCGACCGCCCCACCCATTTCTCACTCCAATGCACACATACAGGACTTCTCAAGAGCCGCCCACACCCTATGGAACTCCCCCCCCCCCCCCAACTTGCCCCTTTCTTCAACACCTTCAAGTAAGAAGTAAGCCCTCAAAACACACCTTTTCCAGTCCCTCTCCCCCCCACCCACCTCACTTTAGATTGTAAGCTTTTGGCAAGGCCCCCCCCCCCCCCTTAGTGTGCCCCTCTTAATCTTGCCACCGCAGAAATTACACCCTTCCCATGGAGTAATATAACCGTGTGCTACTTCTCTGTCTCTCACCCATGTTTACATTGTATGTATTCCTATTGTCCAGTGGTGCGTATTATGTTGGTGCTTTATAAGTGCAATAAATACCGTATATACTTAAGTATAAGCAGAGTTTTTGGGACAAAAAAAGTGTTCCAAAAGTGTGGGTCTTGGCTTATACTTGAGTCACTTACCTCCCACTATGATCAAATGTAAAATAACGTGACCCCCGTCCCCACCAGAGCAGCGCGGCGCAGCGGATTGGCATACATAGTGACAGCTTTGTGCTGTCTTCTGCTGTGTTCTGTGTCCCCACCACAGTGGTGCGCGTGGCATATATACCATAGATGATACCTGTGTCTGCCACCCGCCGAATGTCCCCGCCAGCATATGGAGAGCAGTGCTTTCTTCTTATGCTCTCCAATCCACGCTGCCCTCCAGGAATCATCTTTAATTGTACATTTCGGAGTCTCATATCAATGACGCCACTAGAGGGCATAATTGCAAATGAGACATAATTTCAAATTCGTGGCGTGGATCAGTAAATATGCCATGCTACTCTGGTGGGGGACGCAGGACACAGCACACAGCAGGAGACAGCACAAAGCTATCACTTTGTAGGCAAATCCGCAACACGCTGCTATCACTTTGAAAGCTCCCACAGCCATCACTACAGGTCCTCTTTCAAATCCTCCAGTCAAACCACTGTAAGCACAAGATACCTATACCTATGCTGCAGTGCAAACAGCAGGCCTGCAATTGTTGGGCTTTCAGGGTATGTTGCTGCCTCCAGCCATAATGATGTGTGCTTATTTGTAACAATCAGTTGGCTCAGATGGGTACTCTGTACAAAGGTTGTGTGTGTTTGGAAGGTGTTCTATTGTGAGGCAATGGAGCAGAGCCAGCCTTTGGGGGTGGCAAGTGGGGCAATCGCCCCAGGCCCCGCACCTAAGGAGGCCCCGCACCCTCTGCAGTGCTGGGGAGAGCGGGCATATTTGTTAAAACTCACATGTCTTCACCGATGCTCACAGCTACCATCTATTTCCTCTCCCAGCATCTGTGTATTGGTAACAGCGCCCCCTATGATGACGTGACCACATGTCACCACATGGGGGCGCTGTTACCAATACACAGATGCTGGGAGAGGAAATAGATGGTAGCTGTGAGCATCGGCGAAGACACGTGAGTTTTAACAACCATTCCCGCTCTCCCCAGCACTGCAGCCACCTTGCTATCTAACCTGTACCTACCTATATAATCTATACTGCAGGGCACCTACCTATATAATCTATACTGCGGGGCACCTACCTATCTAACCTATACTGCAGGCTGGCACCTATCTAACCTATACTGCAGGCTGGCACCTATCTAATCTATACTGCAGGCTGGCACCTATCTAACCTATACTGCAGGCTGGCACCTATCTAACCTATACTGCAGGCTGGCACCTATCTAACTTATACTGCAGGCACCTATCTAACCTATACTGCAGGCTGGCACCTATCTAATCTATACTGCAGGACACCTACCTATATAATCTATACTGCAGGGCACCTACCTATCTAACCTATACTGCAGGCTGGCACCTATCTAACCTATACTGCAGGCTAGCACCTATCTAATCTATACTGCAGGGCACCTACCTATATAATCTATACTGCAGGCTGGCACCTATCTAATCTATACTGCAGGCACCTATCTAACCTATACTGCAGGCTGGCATCTATCTAATCTATACTGCAGGGCACCTATATAATCTATACTGCAGGCTGGCACCTATCTAACCTATACTGCAGGCACCTATCTAATCTATACTGCAGGCACCTATCTAATCTATACTGCAGGCACCTATCTAACCTATACTGCAGGCTGGCACCTATCTAATCTATACTGCAGGCTGGCACCTATCTAACCTATACTGCAGGCTGGCACCTATCTAACCTATACTGCAGGCTGGCACCTATCTAACCTATACTGCAGGCACCTATCTAATCTTTTCTGCAGGCACCTATCTAATCTATACTGCAGCCACCTATCTAACCTATACTGCAGGCTGGCACCTATCTAATCTATACTGCAGGCTGGCACCTATCTAACCTATACTGCAGGCTGGCACCTATCTAATCTATACTGCAGGCACCTATCTAACCTATACTGCAGACTGGCAACTATCTAATCTATACTGCAGGCACCTATCTAATCTATACTGCAGCCACCTTCCTATCTAATCTATACTGCAGGCTGGCACCTATCTAATCTATACTGCAGGCTGGCACCTATCTAATCTATACTGCAGGCTGGCACCTATCTAATCTATACTGCAGGCTGGCACCTATCTTATCTATACTGCAGGCTGGCACCTATCTAATCTATACTGCAGGCTGGCACCTATCTTATCTATACTGCAGGCTGGCACCTATCTATCTAATCTATACTGCAGGCACCTATCTAATCTGTACTGCAGACTGCAGGGCACCACCCTACCTAATCTATACTGCAGGCACCTATCTAATATATACTGCGGGGTACCTACCTAACTAATCTATACTGCAGGCACTGTCCTATCTCATCTGTACTGCAGGGCACCTACCTACCTATCTAATCTGTACTGCAGGGCACCTACCTATCTAATCTGTACTGCAGGGCACCTACCTGTCTAATCTATACTGCAGGCACCTATCTAATCTGTACTGCAGTGCACCACTCTATCTAATCAATACTGCAGGCACCTATCTAATATATACTGCAGGGCACCACCCTATCTAATCTATACTGCAGGCACCTATCTAATCTGTACTGCAGGGCACCTACCTGTCTAATCTATACTGCAGGCACCTATCTAATCTATACTGCAGGGCACCTACCTATCTAACCTATACTGCGGGGCACCTACCTATCTAACCTATACTGGAGGCACCTACCTATCTAACCTATACAGAGTGTGTGCTTCCACAACGTGTGTATCCACAGCATATGTCTCTAGGCCCCGCATATGACACTCGCCCCAGGCCCCGCGTACTCTAAGGCCACCTCTGCAATGGAGGATAGATTGCAACCCTTTCGGCTACAAGATGAACTGCCTGCTGCTGCTGCTTTAAAACACTGATCTGCAAAGGCATCTTGTGCAACCCTCTGGCCTTAAACTCAAGTCAATCTTTTTTTCCAGGTTTTTTTTTTAAGGTAAAAGTTGGGGAAGGGGGGGGGGGGGGGATGTCTGCTTATACTCAAGTCAGTTTATACTCAAGTATATACGGGTAATAATAATCTATGTTTGTCTGTGCCATCACATGCAATGCAGAAAATAAAGATAACTCTTTCAATGGTGCACCAATGTATTGTGTCCTCTACATAGCCTGCAACTGTCATGGACATGCCTCAGACTGCTATTATGATGCTGAAGTAGATTATCAGCAAGCAAGTCTAGACATACATGGACGGTACAACGGCGGAGGAGTCTGCATTAACTGCCAGGTACTTTGTTTGTATTGTAATTTTATATCTGTTTATTTATGATTTAAACATATTAAAGCAAACCTGTGGCAAACTTGGGCAGCAGAAACTGAGCATCTGATCAATAGCGAGCCTATCAGATGTGACTGTCAGTGACATCTGCACATCAAAATGATCTGATGTTTGGGACATACAAGATGTTAAGGCTCATACACACGCTTAACAAAAGTCTTTTAAATGCACAATTATCAAACAACTTTTGTTGTTGAAACAAACAAAAAAGTTGTTTGCTATTGTTCAAACAACTGTTAAGACGCAGCTCAAGTCATTCCAACAGTTAGGTTGACTTGAGGCATCTTTACTGCCTCTGACTGAAGCCAATCCATTTCCTCCCTTACTCCACTGCCTGAAATGGTATATGCAGAACTACACTGTCATATCTAGTTTTCATTGTAAACGGATCTGATTTCAGCAGCTTCTGCTGAGGGGTGAGGTGATTTATCTTCTATTCCACTTCTTAGCTTTGTGTCATATTGAACTGCCCTCAGCCAATCAGCAAGGAGCAGGAATGTGGGAGGGGAAGAAGGGAAGATAACAAGGCTATTTTTTTTTAACTTTCCTCTCCATGGCAATGTAGGAGAAAACAGCCAGGTTGACTGAGATAACATTCATTACAGCAGACACATTTATGATTACACTGGAATGCTTGCAATGCAGAATCAGGATGTAGACTACATAATAAACACAAAGCAGTGGGTAATAGGAATTTGATTTTATAGCTGACAACCCCGCTTTAAAAGAAATGTAAAGCTATTAAACAAGTGTAGGGCGTGGGTACTCCTCCAACCGATCAATCATCAATGGGGAAATCTATCAGGATGATTGACCACCTGGAAGGTTTGCCACAAATCCTTTTGTGTGTATCAGGCATTAAGGGTCTCTATGGAGATCAACATTTAACCTGATTTCCCTGACAGTGCCTGGCAATGCCCTTTACTACATGGCAGTCCTGGACCACCCACATACAATGCGAGAACTGTATGGAAGAATATATCAGCATGTGAAGAACTTTAGTCTTACATAATCATTAAGTGATGCTGTTTTTTTTGTTTGCCCTTCCCTATCCCAAAATTGTGTCGAAGATGCAGTAGACGCTAAAGATATCTTCAAAACCATTGTAAAAGAGAAATCATTTTTCATTTCAAAATCAGGTTTTACTAAATCCAAGGAGTCTCAGCACTGTATACAGTAGCTGATTTAATGCCCATGATGCAAGGAGTGACACAGGAAGCTAGGTAGCTATAAAGTGGTGTCACCTCACTGACTGTGCAGTTGTCTGCAGTACGGATATCTCAAGTTTGGCCACCCTGAAAACAATTTGGGAAGCAAAACAATTTACATAAATGTATTTCAGCTACAGGTATGCTGATCGTTTTTTTGTCCCTTGTTCCAGTCTTATTGGAAGCTAGTTAAGATTTCCAATACCTACTTTTATTAACCATTATTAGAACATGATTGTACATATGGTCTGTTCAGCACAATAAAGCAGAGTGTTTCATGTTATTTCTTGCCCGGTGAATGACTCAGCTCTCTGCAGCATGTTCCATATTACACGAATGGCAGCAAGGCTGTACCCGGACTATTTTTACTGTTTCACTTGTGGTGATTGATAGAATATTTTGCAAAGGAGTGGCTTCATGAAGCTTGCTACTTCTATAAATATCTATAACTGCAAATACATGGATAGCTTTGCTTCTGAAAAGGGTTATGATTGCTTAAAAGGGACTAAAGTCCAAAATGAAATCACTTTAACACACACCTAGAACTCCTTCATAATACAGAGTTATGCTTGTGCTTCGAGTTTACCCACCTCCTCAGGCAAAAGGGGGATAGGAGTGTCTGTCTTGCAAACTCTGTGTACTTGGTGTCTCCGCGTCACATTCAAGTATATGTACCATGGGGCTTTACAGATGCATCAGCTTCAAAAATGTGTAAAAAAAAACCTTGCAGAGAAAACAATGATGTATCTCCCCAGAGCCTGTCTTTTTTTTTCTTCTACCTTCCAAGTAACTATCAAGGCAGTTAGTAACAATTTAGTATTTTGTGCTTGCTAAAGTGTTTTCATCTATGTTTTAATTCAATGCCCCCACACACCCCGATTTGGAATGATCGCACAGCACCCGACGATTTACTCTACTTCATTTCATGTTCTCACATGACGTGCTGCAGCTCAACACAATAGCACACTGGCTGGCTGTGAGTCTGTGACAAACACACTGCTCACCCTCAGCCACTGGATTCAGCCTCAGGAAGGTAACACAATACAAAAGTGCTGCCCCTGAAATCTCTGCGCCTGATGCAAATGTTTCACCTTGCTTAATGAGAGAACCGGCCCTGATTGCCCATGAAGATCACCATTCACCAATTCTCCTAACGATAAATGGACACCCCTAACGTCAATGTCTGTCACGCCTTAGGCTTGAAATACATTTCATTAGATTCCTGTTGTGCACAGTGACAGCGGCTGTGTTCTCACCTTTGTTCTCAGAGTATTAGTTCACAACGGGCATGTATTACCCGAACTACCGTACTTAGAAAAAGATTCCCAGCAGTAGCACTGGTTCTAAAGATGTTACTTTTTTATTTTTCACACTTTAATTAACAATAATCATTCTTTAATTTCATAAAAATAATGCTAAAAATGATTATGCATACATTGCAGTACCGCTGTAACCATACACTCCTAGGCCATAAACTGTTTTGAGGTGTGCATGGTCTGGGGGTGTATGGTTACAGCGCTACTGCAATTTATGCATAATACCTTTTAGAACAATTTATTTCAGTGGAGTGTGATTTTTATGAATTATAGAATTTTTATTGCTTATTAAAGAGACACTGAAGTCTAATTTTTACCATATTTTCTTATTCGGCCTTCTTCATCATTAAATTCTAAGCTGAATTGCCACATCCCCGCGGCAGAACCAGTTATTTATAGCCCTGAAATTGCCCTGCAAAGTTTCACAGGTCGCATCATTCTGCTTCCTGGTAGAGGCTGAGATTTGTGCAGTAGCTCTGCCTCTACTCCAGTTAATCTCCGCCGATCTCCACCTCTCCCCACCCCTCTTAGTCTTCGTTCACTGAGAGGGGCAAGGAGAGGCGGAGATCGGCGAAGGTTGACTGTAGTAGAGGCAGAGCTACTGCGCAAATCTTTGCCTCTGCCAGGAAGAAGAATCTACTACCTGCAGAGTCGTGAAACTTTGCAAGGCAATTTCAGGGCTATAAATAACTTGTTCTACCACGGGGATGTGGCGATTCAGCTTAGAATTTAATGCTGAAGAAGGCTGAATAAGAAAATAAGTTAAAAAACGAGACTTCAGTGACTCTTTAAAGTGCAACAAATAAAAAAAACTACATTTTTAGACCTAGTGCTGCTGTGAATCTTTTTCTAAGTAGGCTTGAAAGTGGAGGTGGTGGGCCTTCCACAAACAGTAAAAAGCTGGTTGAAAGATTATTTTGTAATTAACACTATATAGTAGCTAGCCTTTCAGTGCCTCCAACAAAATATATGTATTAACGGATCCTATAGAATCTGTCAACATGTTGTTGGTCCACTGCTCTCTGAAGCTTTCCCTACTTGATATCTAGTCCTAATCTGCCACCTGCCAAACCCCTTCCTGATAACTAACCCTATTTTTAATGGTTCAAGCAGCTGTGTACATCTTTGATATCAAGTACCAAAACTCCAAGCATTGCATACAGAAAGCCAAATGCCCGTTACAATCAATAATGTGTGACACATCTATTTGCTTCTCCTGCTGGAACATTGATGCCACCAGATAGCAGAAACTCTTATTTTTGGTCATGTGTGCATGTAGCAATGGTTCAGAACTTGAATACAGTTCCAATTTGTTATTTTATGTCTAACTAGCATTTAAAGTGATCATGGAGTTTATTTTATTTCTTTACTACTGTATGTTCAGCAAAACAATCTCCTAACATGCAACTTTCCACTCACACAGGGAATAAAAGAAGCTTAACTTATTAAAACCAGTAGCAGCCAATGAATTTCCTGGCCGCTAAATGGTTATTGGATGGATCTCCCCCTAATCATGTCAATAGAGATTTGCATGTTGGGGTTAGGATATATATTTGTTCCAGTGGCATAGCTAAGGACCTGTGGGCAAGTTTTACATTGGGGCCCCCAAGCACTCTATAAATAACAATTGTTACGGTGCACCAAAACCTGCCAATGGCAACTACAGTGTCAGAGGTGCAAGAAGGAGGATGGGGAACAGCTTGTTAATGATTACCACTACTCAAAGTATCTACAGAAGTGATTATTATGAGCACAGGACCAATAGAGAGCTAATATTGTAGTTGAGGGAGGGCCTCTTGGGGCCCCTCTAGCCCAAGGGCCCCGATGTGGTCGCAACCTCTGCACCCCCTATTGTTACGCCCCTGATTTGTTCTATTACTAATGTAGACTAGTGATGATAAAAAAGTATGAACATTTTACAGGGCAATAGTTAAAAGACAATTGTAACAAGAGGCATTTGGATGCTGCCATATTTATTTCCTTTTAAGTAATGCCAGTTGCCTGGCTATCCTGCTGATCCTCTCCTCTAATACTTTTAGCCATATACACTGAAAAAGCATATGCAGCGCAGGTGTTTCTGATATTATTGTCAGTTCTGACAAGATTAGCTGCATACTTGTTTCTGGTGTTATTCAAACACTACTGCAGCCAAATAGATCATCAGGATGCCAGGCAACTGTTTTTTCCTAAAAGGAAATACATATGGCAGCCTCCATGCCCCTCTTGTTACAGTTGTCCTTTAAAGAAGGTACTTCACAAGCTCCAACTTTTTGTGTACTTGATTTATTGATTGATGCTGAACACGCTACATGTTACTCAGCCCCTCCCGGTATGTAAGTCTAAACTTCTGGATTTTTTTGGTGTAAATTGAAGTGTAGCAGAATTGGTGTCCCTACTGGATAAATAGCACACGTTTCATATTCCAGTCTTGGATTAGAGATTATTTGGTGGTAAAATGTTGATTATTATATTACAGTTTAATGGGAACTACCTTTTTCTTGTTGAACTGGATGTCACATATTTGCACATTCATCTAACCTTTTAATCATTATTGGTGTAGATTTCCGGCCTGTACATTTGATACAGAATGCTATTATACATTATTTCTCAGTCTTATGAAAATATCTGTATTCGCAGTGGTTCACTTGCTTTTGTTTTGCAGCATAACACAGCCGGTGTGAACTGTGAGAGGTGTGCTGTGGGATATTATCGGCAATATGGGGTCCCTAAAGAAGCCCCTGATGGTTGCATTCGTAAGTCCTGATTTCCTACATTTTGCCTTATATGAAGTCTTTTAAAAAATACGATAGAATCTCGTTCTAGTAAACCTCTGGATATAGTAAACCCAGTCCTCCGGTCCCAGCAAATGTGTCTCTATAAATATACATTGTGTGACCAATTCTGATAGAGTAATCTTCTGATATAGTAAACTACTTTTCCTGGTCCCTTGGAGTTTACTATAAAAGGATTCTGCTGTATAAGTTACAGAACTCAAGGTCTGAGCATAAATCAATGCATGATAAATTCATTTTCAACAGTGTGAAAGGCAGAGCAGCAACTATACACCACTTTTCTACAGTGATGACAAACCTTTTAGAGACCCAATGTGCCCAAACTGTAACCCAAAGCCCACTTATTTATCGTAAAGTGCAAACACTGCAGTTTTAGGCCTTTTCACAGGGTAGCATAGTTCAGCCTCCCAGCCATTAGCAACTACATGCAGCCGAGTGGCAGCTTTTGTATCCCTATGCATGTCATCATTTGGCAGAAAACCGCGATGTTGAATTCACCACCTTCAGCCTTCCGTGTGATGAAGGCCTAACCTAAATTCCCACAACTGTAGGTAGCCAGGTGACCTCCCCAATGCAGGTACAGGTGGTCATATGACTCCCTAGGGCAGTGTTTCTTAAACCTGTCCTTGTGACTCCCCAACTGTGATTACCAGGCACTGTCACCTGTGCACAAGTGTGGTAATTCGTGTCTCAGCTAGGTGGATTGCATGTAGCTGAGACCCTAATTACCCCACCTGTGCATAGGTGAGGTTGTCGGCAAAACATGCACCATTGGGGAGTCACAAGGAGAGGTTTGGGAAACACTGCGCTAGGTGATAAATGGCAAGGTTACATTGGAATCATTCTTTTTAACAATCTACCGTACTTCTTTCAGTACTGTTTACTATAGCATTATTGTATGCAGCGCTGCACATGAAATAATAGATTAAGATTACAAAATCAAATCTCCAATGTAGTGTGTTCACTGTGTTATGTCATAATTCACATAGTTCACTGTGTTATGTCATGTCATAATAAGAATTGACTGTATACAGAGGAAGACTGGATAGGTAGGTACTTTTAATGAGGTAGGGTTATGGGGATGCTTAACACATGCCACAGTCTGCACTTTAACATTTCTACATAACACAGCCTAAGCTAGGCATATGGAACAATCTAGAGGTAATGCTTTACTCCAGTTTACACTATACATTGTCATAACTATTATGTTTCTCCATTGTGCCTTTCTGTTAATGTGTTTGTGACAGCTTGCAGCTGTAATCCAGAGCAAGCAGATGGATGTGAGGAGGGATCAGGGAGATGTTACTGCAAGCCCAACTTCACTGGACCTAACTGCGAGCGCTGTGCGGATGGCTACTATAGGTACCCTCTCTGTCTACGTAAGTGTTCACAAAGCTGCTGACACAGTTCCCAACTGCCCTTCATTTGGAGGGACAGTGCCTCTTTGGGAGCCCAATCCCCCACATATGTCCCTCTTTCTTCCACATATGTCGCTCTTTCGGGACTGATGTACAGATCTATATAAATGTATGTATTTTTCAACTGAAAAATTTGTTTACTTGACTCTATACTTTATTCCCATCCTTTAAATTGACATATTTTTTTATTTTTAAATGTTTACATGAAGAAAAATAAACCAAAATAGTAAGGATCAGTGTGGTTTGAATTATAAAACAACGTATTTTTCTTATGAAATCTTTATGGTTTTCATGACAAGGGATGTGACAGAGGCGTGGCTTAAATGATATACCGGGGGGAGTTTAGCTCACCTGGGGCTTCTTCCAGACGCTAGAAATCTGTTCCAGACCTCCATTCTTCACGCCGAAAGATCGTGAACCACATCCAGGTCAGGATCTTCTGTGCTTGTGCACCTCTTGTGATTGCACTCCCCTCACTGAAAGCACTTTGTGCTTGTGCAGTACAATTTTCTCTCTCTCTCTCTGAACTGCGCAAGCGCAGAGCGGCAGCGTGATCATGAGAAGAGGCGTGCCCACACATGCGCAGTAGATCCTGACCCGGCCACGGGTCGCAATCTTCCAGAGGGTGTAGTTGAGGCCTGGATCAGTGCGGGACTACGGCGTGGGACCTATCAGACCTACCTAGGGGCTGGAAGAATGCATACTTTAAGTGTCCCTTCTCATCTCAAAAGGTGGGGAGGTATGCTTCTGGTTTTCTTACAGAGTTCTTACAACTCTCTCCTCTATACGTTGCTGGCCTGCATAGAATGAATGGCCTTTATTGATGCTGCAGACAAAGCATAAATAGCAGGAAACAGCATTTTATTATAAACTCGTTGTTCATGTTTTCCCTGCAGTCCAGCTTGTGTACGACCGTTGGCAATGCTTGTGCTCACATGTGCCTTAGGCCACACTCACAAAGCTGACATCACTTGTGAAACTGGATCCTGTATGATATCCCATTAACTCTAAATTTGAAAATAACCACCAGTCATTGATGTTATGAGTAGATCAAGAACAAGCTTAATTACATAAGTGTTATTTACTAAGTTCTCCTTTCAGCGGAAAAGCATAACCACAAGCACAGTGAGTGGGCTGATGGACCCTTTAATGTAAATTCTTCAGTCATGGTTCATGCCATCTTTACAAAACTGACACAGATTAAAGTATTAAAAGAAAGTCTATAACTGTGAGCACCCCACAAATAAAATCAACAAAAACACCGCAGACAGCTGAGAAATAAATATAAGATTAAGAATCACAGCTTGAACGCTGAGAAGTTGTGTCTGTCTGTGTGAATAAAATCCTCTGTGAGTTGCTGTTATGGCAGAGTGCAGTGATTTGCAGAGTGCAGTGATTTGCAGTGTTCACCGCACTGGAGTTTGCACATCTGTGTTCTGTGCACAGCATTATCACATTCTACTTGTAAAGCAGACAAGCAGTAATTCCTAAATAGAAGCAGCAGTAGGGAGAGCAGTCCCTGCAACTGCAGGAGGGCCAAAGGCTGTGGAGAACCCCCACCAGCTACTTACCCTTCCTCAGTAGTCCCCGGCTACTGGGGCTGATTGCAGGAGTACAGACAGGAGATGACACACGCAACAGGTAGAAGACCCAGGTAAGTAGAGTATAAAGCCTTGTGCTTGATTCATTTCAGGTTTACTTTAAAGAGAGTCTGAAGCCAGTTTAAAAATTACCTTAGAGGTAATTAAAGGTAAAAATTATTTTTTACCTTCTTTTCTGCTGAAGGATCATGGTCCCTGCTAAACCGCCGAATTCCCAAGACCGAACAAGGGTTTTTTACCCCCCAAATCCCCAGGGCAAATACTGGGGAGCGCTTCCTGATTGAGGCAGAGCTTAGGGCTGTAGCTCTGCCTCTCTTCGCATCAATCCCCGCTGATTGCCACCTCTTCCCGCCCCTGGCAGTCTTCCTTCACTGAGAGGGGCAGGGAGAGGCGGAGATCCGCGGGCAGATTGACGCAAATGGAGGCAGAGCTACAGCCCTAAGCTCTGCCTCCCTGGACAGCAAAATCCACTACCAGGAAAGTAGTGGATTTCTGCCCTAGGATTTGGGGGGTAAAAAACCTTCATTTTGCCGCGGGATAGCAGTGTTTTAGCAGAGACCATGATTCTTAAGTTTAATAAAGGGTAAAAACTAGTTTTTAAGCTGGCTTCAGTGTCTCTTTAAAGGGATACTTAAGTCAATAAAAAAAAGCCACATTAACTTACCTGGGGCTTCTACCGGCCCCCTGCAGCCGCCCTGTGCCTGCGCTGTTACGGAACGGTCCACCTGTGCTCTGCAGTGACTAAGTTTCTATTTCGGCAACAGAGCCAGTCGTTGGCCACTGCGCCTACGCGGCCCTGGCTGTGCATGTCACCGTTCGCATCCTGCGCATGCGCAGTGCGAGGAAATCTCTAATGCACATGACATTCCCGGCGAAGGGAGTGCAAATGAGGACGGGCGCAGCCCGGTCCGTTCAGGCGCAGTGGCCATCAATAGCCAAAAAACAAAATTTAGCCGCGGCGGGGTACCGGAGGATTCGTTTGGCACGGGCACAGGGCGGCTGCAGGGGGACATTAGAAGCCCCAGATAAGTGAGACTGTTTTTTTTATTTGTTGTTTGCATTTAGGTTTCCTTTAAGTAAAGCTATATTTGTGAGGATTTGCTTGCACATGGAGGCTATAATAATTGAATGCAAAACCTGATGTGAATATTGCTCATTAGAAGGACGTAATGTTTGAGCTGAGGGAGGGATAAGGTAACATGGTACGCTGTGAACAGTGAAGTGTGTGAGGTGAATCACAGTCTAGATTACATCTTCAGGTATGAATCATTGCTTCCTGATAATAACAATTCAAGTAGGCTGTGCAAGATGTTGTTTACTAAATGGTATCATATAGCCAGGAGGCAGACAAAGGTACTTA